>NW_005371769.1:926586-933308 GCF_000412655.1 Myotis brandtii | reverse complement strand
TGTGGAATCCGAGAGCTATGTGGGGTATGGTGTGAGGTAAAGTCCTGGATTTTATGCAATTGTGCCTGGCAAGATATTGAGCGTCTTTTGTTATGAGAGTAAAATTCCACAATTAGAAATGAAACAAGAGAAAGAAACAAAACACTGAAGTTGGAGAAAGGCTGACAGCCCCTGACACCAGAGCAAGGTCCTTGAGGGCGACAGGCAGTGGCCTGACACATGCAGGCACGGTGTTCTTTCCCATGGGACATGCCCTGGGTCACGGGTCACCATGAGCAGGACATGGATATGTCTGCAAGCAGGACCAGCAGAGGTGAGGCTGCGAGCCGAACCCAGACCCGCCGTGATGTCCACCGTCCTGGTCCCTGGGGAAGGGCTGTGTGGGGCCAGGAGCCTCAGCTGGACGAGCAGTGATGGGGGTGTGGCTGGTGGTTTCCCTGCCTCTCTCCCCAGGCCTGTGGCTTCCTCTTTGTTGACCAGCGGAAGGTCCAGTCCAGACCACACAGCACTGACCACACAGGCTCTGAAGTTTGACCAGGTCCTGCCTCTTTGGCTCATCCCTGCTGAGGACCGGCCCTTCACTCTCACTCTTGACCTGGGGGCATCCCATGTGGGCTCCCTCCAGCTGTCTGCCAGCACCTCCATGTGCATGGCTTCCAAATGGGCCCCAAAGATGGCACTACCCCCAGAGGTCCTCTCAGCCCTGTGCACCGAACCAGGACCCCCAGGGCTCCCAGCACCGCCCTCCAGGAGGACGAGGACATGGGCAGGCCAGCACAGCAGCCTCGGCCGCCTGCCCACTGAGGTGTGCCCCTTCTCGCCACAGTTCCCCTGCCTGGGTGGTCTCTCCTGAGCTAAGGATGAGGAGCCCAGCATGGCCCCTACCAGGAGCTCCAGAAGTTGAGGGCCGAGAGGTTGCCCCAAAGGAGGCTACTCACCACTGAAGCCAGTGTTCCTGGCCCTCAGCCCTGGGGTGGGGGCTGGCATTCTATGGCTCCTCTGCCTCTCCCACCTCACCCCCCATTTGTGTCCAAAGCTCTTCCAGCTCTGAGGTCACTGTACCCTAATTAAACACTTGGGCCTGGGTTCTGTCCTCCCAATTGGCCCTGACTGATGCAGGTGTCTCCACCATCACCATCATCACCATCACTGTCACCATCACCACCATCATATCCATCACCATCATCCCCATCATCATCACCATCATCACCATCACTGTCACCATCACCACCATCATATCCATCACCATCATCCCCATCATCATCACTGTCATCACCATCACTGTCACCATCACCACCATCATATCCATCACCATCATCCCCATCATCATCACCATCATCACCATCACTGTCACCATCACCACCATCATATCCATCACCATCATCCCCATCATCATCACCATCATCACCATCACTGTCACCATCACCACCATCATATCCATCACCATCATCCCCATCATCATCACCATCATCACCATCACTGTCACCATCACCACCATCATATCCATCACCATCATCCCCATCATCATCACCATCATCACCATCACTGTCACCATCACCACCATCATATCCATCACCATCATCCCCATCATCATCACCATCATCACCATCACTGTCACCATCACCACCATCATATCCATCACCATCATCCCCATCATCATCACCATCATCACCATCACTGTCACCATCACCACCATCATATCCATCACCATCATCCCCATCATCATCACCATCATCACCATCACTGTCACCATCACCACCATCATATCCATCACCATCATCCCCATCATCATCACCATCATCACCATCACTGTCACCATCACCACCATCATATCCATCACCATCATCCCCATCATCATCACCATCATCACCATCACTGTCACCATCACCACCATCATATCCATCACCATCATCCCCATCATCATCACCATCATCACCATCACTGTCACCATCACCACCATCATATCCATCACCATCATCCCCATCATCATCACCATCATCACCATCACTGTCACCATCACCACCATCATATCCATCACCATCATCCCCATCATCATCACCATCATCACCATCACTGTCACCATCACCACCATCATATCCATCACCATCATCCCCATCATCATCATCATCATCATCACTGTCATCATCATCATCATCACCATCATCATCACCATCATCGCTGTCATCACCATCACTGTCACCATCACCACCATCATATCCATCACCATCATCATCATCATCATCACCATCATCATCACCATCATCGCTGTCATCACCATCATCATCACCATCATCAGTGCATCAAGGCAGATGGAGCCCCTGGAGGCAGAGCTCCTGACCAGGCAGGGGCTGTGTGTTCAGTGCTGCCCGGCAGCCAGGCCCCTGCTGCTTTGCCCAGTGATGCAGTCTGCGTGATGGGATTTGCTCTCCCAAGAGCAGCACCTCTGTCCTGGGTGCAAAGGTAGGGAGGGCTCGGTTTGCTCACACCAGGCTCTCTGTAAGCGTCGTTCTTGATGTTGAATTAATCGGGTTCTGAAAGCAATTAGGGGTTTCAGTGGCATCATATTTGGCACAACCACAGGTGGGCTTGGTAAACAAGAAGGGTGCAAGGCCGGGGGCCTGGGAGCCCCAGCAGGGAAGAGGCACTCACACGCCTCAGCGTTGGGGAGAGCAGGGCATTGGTGCCAGACCGCTACCGAATTAGGTGACTGTCAACCCCAGAGGGACCTGCTGTGGCGGCTCCGCATCTGAAGTAGCCTGGGCTGAGCTTTGAGCCTGGGCGGTTTGCAGAGGCAGAACTCACCACCTGATACTGGATACAGTCTTGCAGAGCCTCAGCCGTGCTGATCACCTATGCACCTGAGCTCGGGCCCAAAGGGCCGCTCTCCTAGCCTGTGCCCTGTTCTGTTGATTTACTGTGTTTCTAGGTGTCAGCGTCCCCAGATGGGGCCTGGCCCACAGTAAGAAGACAGACAGGTGGCTGGGAGGGAGGGAGGTGGGAACCAGGGGTGAGGTGGGAGGAGGGGAAGGGGTCTGCGTAGGTGGGATGAGGTGTGCAGTGACTGTGATTTTGGGGGGACAGCTCCAGTCTGCTCTGTAATGATTCAGGTGGGTGTTGCTCAATGTTCCCCCACTCATGACGTGGGGACTGGAAGCAGGGGGTTGGGGATTTTTGGTCCCAGTGTTTTGTTGGCCCCTCGAGAGGGACTGTCCCCTGAATCCAGAAAGATCTCAGGGATCAAAGCCAGCACCTGTGACACAACCCAGCGTGAGGTCACAGAACCCAGGAATCATGCGCACTGCACCCCTGCATGCCAGCCCCTACCCTCCCTGTGGGGACTCACCTGCCTTTCCCTCCAGGGGACAGAGCCCTCCCTGGGCTCAGCATCTCTCTGGACTTTCCCCAACCTTGTCTGGCCTAGAGGCTGCCCTTGCCGCTGCCCCCCCGCAAGGAATTCTACTTTCTGCCTGTGTTTGCACTGCATCCTGGGACACCCTCTGTGGCCAGGACAGTGCAGTGGGCGGGTCTGTGCACCAGACCAGATGCAGCAGAGGGCGCTGCAAGCCCCCCTAGTCACCTCCAACCAGGCCCCTTCCTCGGCCACTGGCCAGCACCCCGGACCACTTCCCTGTGAAGGAAGCAAAGGGGGATCTATTTTGTTTGTAAAGAGCTGATTGTCATAGATAAATGTATCTAATTAGTCACATTAGACACATAAACCTTTTTTTTATTTTATTTATTTATTTTTAATATATTTTATTGATTTTTACAGAGAAGAAGGGAGAGGGATAGAGAGTTAGAAACATTGATGAGAGAGAGACATCGATCAGCTGCCTCCTGCACACCCCCTACTGGGGATGTGCCCGAAACCAAGGTACATGCCCTTGACCGGAATCGAACCTGGGATCCTTCAGTCCGCAGGCCGACACTCTATCCACTGAGCCAAACCAGCTAGGGCTGACACATAAACCTTTAATTGTGGATTGAATAATCCTATATAATAAATCCCTAATATGCAAATTGACCGAACAGCAGAACGACCGGTCGCTATGATGCATACTGACCACCAGGGGGGCAGATGCTCAATGCAGGAGCTGCCCCCTGGTGGTCAATGCGCTCCCACAGGGTGGCAGGAGCTAAGGACCCCTCGGGGATGTCCGACTGCCGGCTTAGGCCCATTCCCACTCAGACATCCCCTGAGGGGTCCCGGACTGCAAGAGGGCGCAGGCGGGGCTAAGGGTCCCCGCCCTCCCCAGTGCACGAATGTCATGCACCGGGCTTCTAGTTAGGTATATCTGCATATGCAAATAACACAGTCATACCCTATGCCATGTCTAACATGATACCTCCAGAGGCAAACCATTCTGTTATAGGATAGAATATGATATATTAATTTACATAAATACCTTCGTTTAGAACCAGCAACTCCTGTCTGTTTACATGATAACTGGAGAGCTGGGCATCATCTCCTGTTGAAGAGACACCTGGGGACAACGATGCTCTGGGTGGCACCCAGGGCCAGGGGCTTCCTGGGCCACCCCTGCTCGGCTGAACCCCCTGCTCTGTGATGGGTGGGCTTGGGGTCAGCGAGGCCCTGAAGGCTGCAGGTTGGCCCAGTGCCTGTGGTCCCGCCCCAGGGCCGTGAGCTGTATACTAATGGTGCTGCCCACACCACGCCGGGGTCCTGGCTTCAAACACACTGCAGCTGCTCCGGTCCAGGTCCGGTCACTGCCATCCTCCCTGATGGGTGGCTTGCAGGCAACCTCTGGAAGAGACCGGGTGCCCAGCTTGGAATTCGGGGGGCCCTGCTCTGTGTTGGCCTCCCAGCCTCTGCTTTTGGCTGAGTCTCCCCCTCCCCCAAGTGACCGCTGCAGGTGATCACGTGTCCTCCAGGTCTGGATGGAGGGAGTGTGGCCTGCCAGGGCCATCAGGGAGCACCACCCAGCGAGGAGGGAGTGTGCTGCTGCTGTCCCAAGCAGAGCCAGGCTGGCAGTGGGCCCAGCCCCCTCTGGCTCCCCTGCCCCTCCTCCGGTTGGGCTGTGTGGTCACGTGGGCTACACGGGGAGGCAGAGCATGAGGAATTTGGCTCCAGCCAGAAGATGGCACATTCCTTGCTTTCCAGAGGCTCTGGCAGCAGCCCCTCCACGCCCACCCTCTCGTTGCCATGGCAACCTGCTGACAAGCTGACACCATCCCAATTTGCCTTCAGTCCCCTCTCTTCCCTCTCCCAGCCAGGAGCGCAGTGAGTGGGCATGGCCAGCAGAGGGCAGCGGCGGGCTAGCACTCAGCGGGGCAGGGTGGGTGGGCCTTGCTGGATATGGGCCCCGCCTTTTGGGGTCTCCACGTTCCTCCCAAAGGCTGGAGGCCAATGCCCTGCAGAGAGCAGCAGGCGGGGAACAGCCATTAGCGGGTGTGTCCACAGGGCAGGTCCAACCTTATGACCCGCGGGCCCTCAGCTTTGGCCGGAGATGTCCATACCCCAGGGCTGGAGGCTGCATCAGCTGCAGCTGCTGATGGCCCTGCTGGGCATGACCCCCCTGGGCCCCAGGTGCTCATCCCCTCATTCCAGGGCTCATCTGTCCATTTGTTCCCTCTTTCACACACAGGGTGGGGGCCTTTCTCTCCAGGGCACTGCCCTTTGGTCTGAGCCAGGACTCAGAGCCCCCAGGGGCCAGGGGCCTGCTGTCACCCCCACAGTATCTCCTGTGTTCTCTCAGGTGGGGACACTTTAGCCTAACCTCTCCGTCATTTCTTTTTTTAAGTCCCCCCACCCCTGCCTGTGGTTAATCTGACATCTTAACTACAAGTAAGATAAAGTATTTAAGGCATTCATCCCTGAAGAAAGAAAAGACAATGCCGGAGGAAGGAAGAAGCAGCACCCGGCAGGAGAAGCTCTGGCAGCCTTGGCAGGGTGCAGTGGGCTGGGCAGGCCCTGCCCGGCAGCACGGAGGAGGAGCAGGGTGGATGAACGAGGCTCGGCCTCCCTGCACCTGGGTAGACCTCACTGGCCTGGGTCTCTCTCCCTCTCGGGGTCCTGGCTGTCACGGTTTCCCCCTGGACTGGTTTCTGGGCTCCGGGTGGATTAGCAGCCAGGCCCTCTGGGTGCTGGCTCGGCAGGGCCTCAGAAGGCCCCTGACTTGGTGAGGCTGAGATGGCCAGGCGCCTGCGGGTTTGCTCCTGGTCGCGCTCCTCATCGGCCGCCTCCCGGCTCACTCGGCAGCTGCAGCCCAGACGCGGCTGTCAGTTGAACCCCAGGCTGTGTTGGCAGCATCCTGGGAAGGGGCGGGTGGGGGCATGGAGACCCCCAGGTGCCTGTCGCCCTCGTTGGCTTGTGAGGTCTTCGGCTCCATCTTCAACTCTTATGTGGCTTCCACTACCCACTGGGCAGAGACCCCATTTGTCCCTGTGCCCTGGAGGGGGAAGGCTGGACCCAGCACCCTGTTTGGCAACTGCAGCCTTTGTGAGGGGCTGGCTCTCAGAGGGTTCAGTGAGGTCACCTGAGGCCACAGCGGGTCCTGGGCAGGTGGTACAAAGTGGGACTGCTTTCCTGACCGCACCTGGGGTGGGGCTGAAGCGTAGGTACAACAGGTTTAAATACTGTCACGTGTTTCCCCAAATGTGGGACCTGAGTCATTTCCTGATTGGGTTCCATCCAGAAACAGTTTTCAGATCAGATCTGGTTTAGAAACCAACCGTAGGCCTTCTGTATATGCCCTGTATCC
>NW_005371769.1:924456-926528 GCF_000412655.1 Myotis brandtii | reverse complement strand
CCCAGGAAGCAGGGCCTGGGTCACCAGGGGAGGCACAAGGAATTTATGAGAATTAAAACAGTCATTTAGAAAGGATGATTCGAGGGCAGTGATGAAGCTATTCAGTGGGAATAACCTGCAAACGTCCACATCAGCTCCCAGATGTGCGGGCGGAGCCGCGGGAGCAGGAGGGTCCCTCGCTGGCCCAGGCTTGGCAGGACCTGGGGGCCGGGGCGGGCAGTCGGGCAGCTTTGAAGTCTGGCCCATGTTTTGGTCTGTGCTAGATGAGGCCTCTTCCTGCCGTCTGTGGGCATGTCCACCCGTGCCCTGCACGTGCGTGAGCACCCCCTCTGCAGGAGCGACCTGCTGTCTTGCTGCTGAACTGCTTCCCGGCATGCATTCCGCTCCGCCCTCGGGAGGGGACAGGGCCCAGCCTGGCCCCCTGCGGCCCCCGCGGATGTCTCTGGGTGATCATCATGATTGGCCTGAAGGGAAGACAAGAACATGAGGATCTTTGTGTCTTCTGCCAAGAAGTCAGCTCTTCCCCAAACTGTCGGAATGGAAATAATTTCAGAAGCTATTGTTCAAGCAAGCTTGGCTCTTCCTAGTTAGAAGCAAGCCTGAACCATTGTCAGAGATGCTAAAATAGCTCCACCGCAGGGATGGCTGGGATGGACGGAAACAGACCTGGAGCTGGACCCGGCAGGCTTTCTCCGTGGTGGCCGGGCACCCCGGTCACTGCACAGGCACCCGCCTTCCCCAGCAGCTGCCGGCCTCGACTGCACATCCGTGTGGGGATTTGGAGGCTTTCTTTGGGCCTGACCAGTAGTGAGGGTGTAGCCCCCGGGCCGTGGGCTGGGCAGCGTTGTCTGGACCGCACGCGCGTGGGCACACTGCGGGCTCTCCTTCCCAGCTTCCCTCTGGTCCTCCGCCCGGACGCCCAGGCGCTTCCCGCTCCCGGCCCGCCGCCTCGGGGCTTCGCTCTCCGCGCCCTTGTCTGGACTGTGCGTCTCTGGGATTAGGTGGGGGCACGTCCCCCCACCCCCCGCCCCGACCTTAGACTCTGTTGTAGCCCCTGGCTGGGTCAGCTTTACCTCCCGAAGCCCCCTTCCTTGTGAGGGGAGCCCCGCTGCACCTTCTCATCGCCGAGCCGATGTTTCTATTCAAACGCCCGTTGCTCCCTCCTCTCTTGCTGATAGGTTTTGGGGAATCGCTGCCCATGGGCTTGCAGCAGCTGTGCTCTCACAGGCCTTGTCTTGGGTTGGGGACAGTCATGTACCAGGGGAGGAGGCAGAGAGGCTCAGCAAGGATGGCCGAGTCCACAGCGCTGTCCCCTCCTCGCTGTCCCCGGAGACAGTGGCACCTGGGCAGTTCCTGGTCACAGCGTGCCTGGGACCTGGCGCTGACGGTGTCCGCCCTGCAAGAGGAGGGCCCCCTCGCTGCGTTCTGCCCGGTGGTGGTGTGGTTGCCCTGGGCTGTCAGGCCCTTGCAGCCCGAGGCCCCCGTTGCAGAAGCAGCCCTCCTGTCACACAGGTGAGACACACGGCCGTGGAATGCTGGGGAAAGTGGGTCAGCTCGTTCTGAGCGCTGCTCGGCTCTGCTGCCTGAAGCGAGGCCTGCTCAGCCTCAAGGCCATTTCCAGTTGACATTTTGGGCGCAGGTTGGATGATGCTATTGTGACGTGCAAGAGTGAAATCTTGACGCTCGACAGGCGCTGCTCCCGGGGCATGTAACTCTCCTGCCTGCTTGCCTGGCACCGCGCAGGCCAAGGCCCTCCTGCTGTGGTGCCGGTGGACGAACCCGTTGCTTTGCTTTGGGAACACAGGGTCCCCAGGTGTCCCTTAGGTAGGGGATGGCTTTGACCTCATGTGCCACGACCTTGTGGACCAAGTGTGACCACACCTCCAGGATTGAGGTCTCCAGAGTTGGTATAAGATGTAAAGCAGCAGCAGGTGGATCTTCACTGTCCTGAGAAGGCCCGGAGCGCTGGCGTGTCACTGACGTCTGTCCTGCGGGTCAGAGGGGACCTGGCAGGACCCGGGTGGTGGGGAGACTGCTCTGTGTGCGTGGGCTGCTTGTTCTCCTGCAGGTTC
>NW_005371769.1:913028-924357 GCF_000412655.1 Myotis brandtii | reverse complement strand
TAGCAGACAAGCCTTGAACAAGTGGGCCCTGGCATGAAGGGGACACTGTACTGGCCCTTCTCGAAGAACTTAAGGCAGGTGAGGGGGATGCTCAAGGGAACGGCCACTTGTGTTGCCAGTGGGGATGAGGTGGGCCCGAGGGGAGGAGCATGGCGGCCGGGGCAGCAGGGAGCCCTGGGGTCTTGCCATCATCACCTGCTCCGGGTGCTGGGCTCCAATCTGGAAAGATCCTGGGGCAGTGGCGGAGCAGGCAGCTCCATGTTCACGCTGAGTCCCCAGTGCCTCACGCCCACATCCTGACCTCCGTCCCCATCCATCCACCTACCACTCACTCCACTCATTTATTCCTTGAACCTCCTGGCTTGACTTGGGCGGGGGGTTGGGAGGGCACGATATGAATTGTCAATCAGCACCCTTGACCGATTGCTGGGACCGTGGAGCCAGGTGGTGTGTGTGGGGCCCAGGACAAAAGTGCCAACTGGTTCTGATGCTGACTCATGTTCTTTTGTCCACATCCCCTCCTCATGTCTGTCCATTCCTTCACCTGCCCCTTCCCTGCACCCCCCACACACATTAGGGAAGGTGACTCTAGCATCAACAGCCAGGAGTGGGGGCTGGGCAGGCCCAGACAGGCAGCACAGGAGTGTCCAGGGCCCCAGCCCAGCTCCCCGCCCTCCTCTTTAGCTCCCCTGCCACCTGGTGCAAAGGCCGAGGAGGGACAAGGGCAGGGAGCAGCCTGTGGTGCCCAGGACGAGGGGAGATGCCCAGCTCCCAGGATCTGGACTCCACTTCCCACCACTGAAACCATCTGCCTTCCTGGAGCCCAGAGACACCCAGGCCTCCTGGGTGAAACGTGGGAGAAGCGGGGAAGGAGACATTTCCTCAGAAATGGGTACACCAGCGCCTTCCCCCTTCCTTCCCCCAGTGATCCTCACTCCTCCTCCCTCCTGGAACGCACCACGAGTGTCTTAGGGGTCAGGGGGTGGAGAGAGCGGGGGTTGGACTACAGATGGAGCACCTGGCATTGCTGAGAGGAGGCTGAGAGAGGATGGGAGGAGCCCTGAGGGCAGCAAGGGGTGGGCCCATTTGGGGTCAGGCACAGGCACATCACGACTCCCTTCCTTCTGGGGAGAGGTGGTATTTGAGCTGATTTCTTTTTAAGGTGAACCAGGAGAGGAACGCGACCGGGGAGCAGGTGAGATTTGTTCCCAGGTCTCCAGGCACGGAGCCTGGGGTTGGCCAAGCCACGTTGGGATTCATAAAACATAAAGGTGGGGACCTTGATGGGTAGCTGGGCACAGAGATCACCGCGATAAGATATGAAGGAAACCTCCACACTCAGCCACAACCACATGGTGTCACCTCTTCCGGCTCCTGGGGTGCAGAGCCGACATCCTCTTAGGCGTCAGATGTGAGTCAAGATGGAGGCCAGGCCCCTGCCACCTGGTGGAGCCGCCGCTGCATCCACCCCAGCTTCTGTGGCCAGCTGGTCTGCTTCTGGCCAGGAGCGCTGGCTTTTAAAAACTGCTGCTTAGCCCGGTCGGCACGGCTCAGTGGTTGAGCGTTGACCTATGAACCAGGAGGTCCAATTCCCAGTCAGGGCACATGCCTGGTTGTGGGCTCAATCCCCAGTGTGGGGTGTTCGGAAGGCAGCCGATCAATGATTCTCTCATTATTGATGTTTCTATCTCCCTTTCCCTCTCCTTTCCTCTTTGAAATCAACAAAAGTTTATTTTTTAAAAAACAACACAGCCCTAGCCAGTTTGGCTCAGGGAATAGAGTGTCGGCCTGTGGGCCAAAGGGTCCGGGGTTCGATTCCGGTCAAGGGCATATATGTACCTCAGTTGCAGGCTGCTCCCTGGCCTGGGCCCTGGCTGGGGCTTGTGCAAGAGGCAACCAATTGATGTGTTTCTCTCACATCAACGTTTCCCTCTGTCTTTCCCTCTCTCTTCCACTGCCCCTAAAAATCAATGGAAAAATATCCTGGGACGAGGATTAACAAAGAACAAAACAAAAAACCTGCTAGTTAGAAGCCAATTAAAACGCCTGACCTCGGAGGCTCCTGCTAACCCCAAGGGAGCTGAGCTGTGGTCACTCAGCAGGGCAGGGGCACTGGTCAGAAGCGCTGCGGAGGGGACACAGGCCCTGCTCTGCCTGGCTGTGGGCAATGCCCACCGCCACCTCCCACTCCTCTCCGCCTGGGGCGGGCTGGGCCCCTCCCAACAGTCCCGGGCGCTGAGCAGGCCTGGCCCGCTGTCCATGGTGCTAGGATCCAGCCAGACTCACGCTGGGCCGTGCGCTCTCCAAGGTTCTGAAGATGAAACCCCAGCTGGCCGACCTTCTGGGTGTCCACAAACACCAGCTCCACGGGGCCTCCCTCCAACCATCTCAAGTTACGGCTCTCCCGCGTGTCTCTGGGAACAAAAGTCTCTTTCTTAACCTCAGTCAGAGCTTGAGCCTTCTCCCTGCGTTCCTCCTCCCTCCCCCTTCCTTCCTCCCTCTTGCCCACCTCCTCACAGCAATGACCTGAGGGAGCCGAGGAACCCTTCCTCTGCTCGGCGCCTGGAGGAGCTGATTTGAAAATGTCTGGCTCCTCCTAATCCTGAAAGTTGGGGTTCAGGCAGGTGGACAGAACAGATGTGCCTGGGCACCTATAACCCCAAAATACAGACTCGAGGAGGAGGCCTGCATTCTGTGGCCTATTAATGGGCCTGACACTGAGTTCAGGCTGAGAATTGGAATCCCAGGAGGCAGAGCCTATCCCATATAATGAAACAATATTTGTGCATTTTCGGAGGAAGCTTGGGGTGATGAGATAGAAGTCAAGATGAGGTTGGCTTAAGGGAAATAGTGCTGGGCCTGCTTACCCCATGCCCAGGGTCAGGGATATGAAAGCTGGGGTTGTCCTGTTACTAGAAACACACTTGTCAGCAGAGACAGGCGTGGGCACCGAGACTCCCCACAGAGGGAGGGAGGCGGAGGACCTGCCCAGGAGGCTGTGCCAGGTGGAGACCCCCACACTGGGCAAGGCTCAGTGCCCCTGGAGGAAGGGCCACCTGCAGGAAAAGCCTGATCCAGGGTCCTTTCCACAAACAAGAGAGGAATTACTTCGGATGCTCTGATCTCTCGGTAAACGTCAAAATATGTCAACATCAGACCCTTTTCCTTCAGCCACTAAGACAAATGGAAACACGTTTATTAGCATAGGGATGAGTTTAATCAAATGCTTGCACCTCCTCGCTTTCTCTGGTCCGATGACCCCACGGGGTTGGTGCTCCACAGAGGCCCTTAGGACCAGCAGGCCCGCAGCCCCTCTTAGCCCAGAGGCCTCTGGCTCAGCCCATCCGCCTTCCGTCTGGGCGTTCACAGGGCTCTGGGTGTGAGCTGGGCGGGCCTCACCTCTTCATCTCCACCCGCCCTGGGCCTGTGCCACCTCCTGCAACCCCTTTCCTCTCTGAGCAGCTGGGACATCGTCCCCGGGCAGCTCTCCTTCCTCTGCCCCTCATGTCCCCACAACAGACCCACATCAGGGGTCCACATGCTCTCTCCTGGGTCTGGAGCAGTGGGGCTGCTCCACCATTGAACTCGGAGCAGGAAGGAGGGCGGCCGCACCGCGAAAGGCATGGCCAGCGCGCCTGTGATTTAATCTCCACAGAAAGGGCGCGAGGAAAAGGTCAGAATTGTTCTAACTTAGAGCAACTGCCTCCTTTATGTCAGCGCCACAGGCGAGGGGCTGGCCATTTAGCGGCAGGAAAAATGAAAAAGGTCGGCTTCTTGGTGGGGGCGGGGCAGTAAAAGCAGGTGGGCTCAGGAAATCACCCTGAGAGCACGGACTTTGGCTCTGGGGCGAATTAGCCCACGGAGAGTTTCGAGCCTCCAGCCGGGGTGGTGGTGGTTAGTGCTCATGGGATGGGTCCTACTTTGGGGAACTGATAGTGGTGACCACTACACAACTTCCCGAATGTGTTAAATGCCACTGAATTGCACACCCTAAAATAGTTAATTTTATGTCGTGCGAATTTTACCTCAACAGATTATTTTTGAATGGCTGAGGTTTAAAAGTCGCAGTTATCCCTTCGGGAGAATATGAAGACACCCGGGCACCTCGGCAGCCCCCGGGCGTGGGAGGGCACATCCTCCCCATGTTCTGAGGTCGGCTGGGGGGTTCGGCTCTCACGACCCAGCCAGCAGGCGCAGTGCCCACCACACAGGGTGTCACCATCGCTCCACCCTCTGTCTCCACTGCCCACCGGCGCGAGTTTGCCATGCTTGCCTCAGGTGAACAGCAGGCACAGGCATGGGCCCTGTCCAGATCGCTGCTCCCCGCCTTCCGCTCACACTCTGTATCTCGTTATTCCTCAGCTTTCCCCACTTTTCCCTGGTTCTGGGGAGGGCGCCTCACACGCCGCGCCCAGCCACGCGCCCAGCCCCAGGATGAGCTCAGGGGCTGCAGCGTGAGTGGCAGGGGACAAAGCCCGCAGACACTCGCAAGGAGTCTGAAGGCCCTTCCTCGGGAAAAGCTGTGGATGGGGGGAGGGGACCCTGCGGGCACCGGGATGTCTGTTCCCCCAGGCAGGTGGACACCCGGAGCTCTCCTGGACTTCTGTTTGGAATACTGTGGAGCTGCCGCGGGTGAGCCGTGCCTGGGCTGGGTGGCCGCCCTCCGCGCCCCCTCTCGGGAGGACTCCGGGACACGGACAAGCTGCTGGCAGCTGGAAGGGCACCTTCACGCGCATGGCTCACCACAACACCCTTGCCCTCCGGCTTGGCTTCGTCAGGAAACAAACCTGCACTCAGAGCAAAGACAGCAAATCACATCCTCCCACTTTTCTGCTTTACTCAGAAAGAGCAGGGGGTGTCAAATCAGACCGGGGTCCAGGCTGGCTGCGGGCCCCCGGGGGCAGAGGGATATTAATAGGACCCGAAACTGCTCCTGGAACGGAGGGCGCTGAGCCCAACCGCGTGGTTAAATCAACGCAAAGGCTGGGAGCAGGGACCTGTCGGAAAGAAGGCGCTGGGTGGGTTCCGAGCCCGTTCCTAATGCCCAGGGCCTCCTGGTAACCTGTCTGAGGTCAAGGTCCAAGGTGGGCTCAGAGGCAGGTGCCTGGAGGGAAACCGTGTCCCCAGCGCACAGGGGAGTCTGAGTGACTGAACGGCGGGCCCTGCCACAGCTGCTGTTCGGGTCCATCACTGGTCACCCCCTCAGGGACTGTGCACACAGCTCTCGGCCCCAGGGCTGCAGGGCAACGTGGAGTCCCCATCTCTCTGACGGGGAAGCTCATCTCCACACCACGGCTGTAAGAAAGGGGACCTGAGGGTGCCCCAGAGCCCGGGAGGTCAGCACAATCACGTGGTTCTGCTATATTTACTTTGACTGAAATACGGTTCATCGCTTCTCTGAAATCGCAGTTGGACCGGCATCCTGTTTCTATTTGCTAAACCCGGCCCCCAGACCGGAAGCCAGGCCCGTAGCACCTGTGGTAGGTCAAGCCCCCTGGTGAGAAGAAGGACCCCTGACCTTAGGACCCCATTCACAGGTTGGAGGGGCACCAGCACCCACCTCCACCCTCGCCCGTCCTGCCTCCTCCGGAAGCCTATCCTGAAACTCAGCCCGTGGCACATGGGCAGACTTTAACCTCAATGCACTTTGCTAAGAACAGACGGGCTCTCGCCAGGAACAGCTGAGGGAGGGGGTCTTCGGAATATCAGTAGCATGGAAAAGGTTATTAGAGTAAGTTCATCATGAATAATAAATTAATAGAATAATTTGGTGGTGCCATGTGATATCCGGGTAAGAGGGGGCGTTGTTGTAGCAGTATGGGGAGGAGGAGATGGGTGTGGGCGGAGAGCGGGGCTGTCTGGCCAGAGGGCAGAGGGCAGTTGGCAGATTGCGGACTGCAGGACATGCGTGCAGGGGCAGGCTGTCTGCAGGGACGAAGGGCTCACAGACCCGTCGTGGGTGGAAGATGGGGCTCAGGAGCAAATGCTGAGGAGCTCCTGAACCGACCAGGCAAGGCTTGGGCTGCCTCCTTAGCCCAGCCCGGCCAGTTCCTTGTGTCCCACACACACACTGGGAGGAGCTTCCCGCCTGAGTCCCAGCCACGCCATCCTGTGGAGGGGCATGCATTTCAGGATTCCCCACCCCCCAACATTTCCCTCATGCTTTTCTCTCTTTGCAGAAAGCAGGAGCTTTCCAGCGATCACAGACCTGGAGAAATGGTCTGACTGAGCACAGGAACTAATGGCAGCGCCAGCGGACTTCTCTGGCCCAGGGAAGGACCCTCTGCTGCTCCGGACACCAGCAGGCCAGGCCCCGCTCCCTGCCTGTGGTGGAAATGGCCCCCAGGAGCCCCAGGAAGGCCTGTCACAAGGACACGCATGTGGCTGTCTTGCTGAGTCCAAAGACCACGGCTTAACTTGGAGCAGGTGTCCCCTCTGGGGTCCATCAACTACGGCCAAGGCAGGTGCTGCCCGGGAAGGTGGAGGTGTGCTGTGAGGTTGGCCTTGGAGGCAGAGGGACCCCTGCACATGGAGTGTGCAGGCAGATCCCATTTATGTCTGAGCTGATGCTGAGGCTGAGTGAGGCTAGCAGGACCCCAGGAGGTTTTGGGGGTGCGGTGGGGGGGTGCTTGCTGGAAAGGCTGGCCTGAGGACTGAGCGCCAGGGTGTGGCCTGCTCGGGTCCTCCCCAGGGCTCACAGGGACAGCGCAGGCCTGCAGGTGTGAAAAGCAGGCTCTCGGTGGAGAGGGCCGAGGGCCAGGAGACCAGGGCCCCCAACTCCACGAAAGAGCAGCAAGCAGCTGCGGCTCTCCCAGGGGTGTGGGTGGAAGGCACCCACTGTCCACTGTTCCCTGTCCTCACCACCGCCAGCCCCAGATTGGGCCAACCAGGACGTCTCCAGCTAGACACACACTGTTTCTTTTGCTCACGTACACATACCCCAGTGTGAGTGAGTGCGCGTGTGAGAGTCCGTCTATGTATGTGTGTGAGTGTGTGTGTCCCCACAGGGAAGCAGCTGCAGCGGTTCAGACCTCAGCCGTCAGCGCTCCCAGCAGGTCTCCTACAGAGAAGTGTGTGCGAGCCCAGCCCATTGTCCTGGCATCTGGGAGCTCTGAGCACATCTGGAGAACACCCTTTGGAGATGCGCATGCCCGGAGGCGTGGCTTTATTCTTTCTTTGCCACAGTGTCTGACTCTGCAACTGACAATTAATGTTCAAAAGAACACGAAATGGAGGAGAAATTACAGCAATTTATCAACTGAAATTATAGGTGTAGACACATGTCATCCGTGGAAACAGTTACTATCAAAATTAAAGTGTTTAGAGATTTTCCTCAATTTTAAATTATGCAAATCCCCTTTTCCTTGATCTGGCAGCGCCACGGCTGGAATGGCAGGATTACCCAGCGTCCCTGCACCCTGCAGCTGCGATCCAGGCCTCTCCTCCCTCGCTGCCCCTCACGAGCATCACTGCGACCGGCCTGGGACCCAGCCTGTTCTCAGGGTTTAGGTGCATATTTCCCTGAGCTGCTGTGCCCTCTGTTCTGTGCGGTTCCCCATCGTACCCCAGCTGCTGAGCGTGGAGTGAAGGCCAGGCTCTGTGGGCTGCGTGAAGTCACCATGGTTCGTGGCCAGCCTAGGGAAGGCTTCCTGAGATCGACCAGCTCTGCCTCCCTGGGAACGGCGTGCTGTTAACACACTGATGCATTTGATTCGCTAGCATTTTCTTTGGTCTTTATCCTGTTTTGAAATCAAGAATACCCAGCCTCATAAAATTATTTGGGTAACTTTCCTATTTTCTATGAAAGTAGAGGCCCGCTGCACGAATTTGTGCATGGGTGTGGTCCCTCGGGGAGGCCTGCTGGGATCAGGCCCCAGCTCACACCCCCAGCCTCGCAGCCCCACAGCCCCGCCTGGCACCCTGCCATGGCCTGGCACCACCCCCTCACCTGCTCCACCATCCCACCTGCAGGGTGATCGATCAGGCTGGGGGGCTTCCCCTCCCCCCCCCCACTCCCTCAGCACCTGGGAGCTGGGCGGCAGCCCTGCCCCCTGCCACCGCTGCTGGTCTCAGTCTGCAGGGCAATCAGGCCCCCACTCGTACCTGCCTTGGCCTGGCGCCGCCTGCTCACCTGCTCCACCATCCTGCCATGGTCCTGCTCTCGTTGGGGCCCATCGGGGCCAGCAGCACCTCCACTGCTGCCAACTGCCAGCACCGTGTCTCCAACTCCCATCATGTTCTGCACCACCCTCTAGTGGTCAGCGCACGTCATAGTGAGCAGTCAAACTCCCGGTCGAACAATTTGCCTATTAGGCTTTTATTATACAGGATGCTTTAAAAAAATTTTTATTGATTGATTTGAGAGAGAGAGGAAGGGGAAGAGAGAGAGAGAGAGAGAGAGAGAGAGAGAGAGAGAGAGAGAGGTGTTGTTTTACTTATTTATGCACTCATTGTATGTGCCCTGACTGGGGATCAAACTCACAACCTTGGCATATCCGGATGATTCTCTAACCAACTGAGCTACCCAGCCAAGGCCTCTATGAAATGCTTTTAAAGATAGATATTTTCTAGCTAAGATTTGGAATCAGCCTAAGTGCCCATCAGCAGATGAATGGATTAAAAAACTTTGGCACATCTACTCAATGGAATACTATGCTGCTGTAAAAAGGAAGGAACTCCTACCATTTGCAACAGCATGGATGGAGCTGGAGAGCATTATGCTAAGTGAAATAAGTCAGTCAGAGAAGGATAAATATCACATGCTCTCACTCATTTGTGGATTATAATGAACAACGTAAATCAATGAACAAAAACAGATGTAGAGACAGAGAAGCATCGATCAGATGCTCAAAACTTGGAGGGAAAGCAGGGGAGGAGGGGGGTGAGGGGGAAAGATCAACCAAAGGACTTGTATGCATGCATATTAGCATAAGTGATGGATGTGGACAACAGGGGGTGAGGGTGAGGGCAGGATTGGGGGGATGAGGGGACACTGGGGGGAATAAGGACACATTTGCAATATCTTATTCAATAAAGGGAAAAAAATAAATAAAGATAGATATTTTCTCCATGGCCAGTGTCGCACAGTGGGTTGGAGCATCGTCCTGTACACCAAAAGGTTTTTTTGTTTTTTGTTTTTTTAGTTTTATTGCTTAAAGTGTTACAAAGAGTATTACATATGTCTCCTTTTTTTTTCCCCGCCCTTGACAATCCCCTGGCCTCCCCTACCCCCCAGTGTCTTATGTCCATTCGTTATGCTTATATGCATGCATACAAGTCCTTCGGTTGGTCTCTTACCCCCTTCCCTCCTGCCCCCCAACTCTCCCCGGCCTTCCCGCTGCAGTTTGACAGTCTGTTCGAGGCTGCTCTGCCTCTGTATCTATTTTTGTTCATAAGTTTATAATGGTCTTTATTATCCATAAATGGGTGAGATCATGTGGTTTTTTCCTGCCCCCCAACCCTCTCTGGCCTTCCCACTGCAGTTTGACAATCAGTTTGAGGCAGCTCTGCCTCTGTATCTATTATTGTTCAAAAGTTTGTAATGGTCTTTATTATCCATGAATGAGTGAGATCATGTGGTATTTTTCCTTCATTGACTGGCTTATTTCACTTAGCATAATGCTCTCCAGTTCCATCCATGCTGTTGCAAATGGTAAGAGTTCCTTCTTTTTTACAGCAGCATAGTATTCCATCGTGTAGATGTACCACAGTTTTCTAATCCATTCATCTACTGATGGGCACTTAGGCTGTTTCCAAATCTTAGCTATGGTGAATTGTGCTGCTATGAACATAGGGGTGCATATATCCTTTCTGATTGGTGTTTTTGGTTTCTTGGGATATATTCCTAGAAGTGGGATCACAGGGTCAAATGGGAGTTCCATTTCCAGTTTTTTGAGGAAACTCCATACTGTCTTCCATAGTGGCTGCACCAGTCTGCATTCCCACCAGCAGTGCACAAGTGTTCCTTTTTCTCCACATCCTCTCCAGCACTTGTCGTTTGTTGATTTGTTGATGATAGCCATTCTGACAGGTGTGAGATGGTACCTCATTGTTGTTTTGATTTGCATCTCTCGGATGATTAGCGACTTTGAGCATGTTTTCATATGTCTCTTGGCTTTCTGAATGTCCTCTTTTAAAAGGTGTCTATTTAGGTCCTTTGCCCATTTTTTGATTGGATTGTTTATCTTCCTTTTGTTAAGTTGTATGAGTTCCCTATAAATGTTGGAGATTAGGCCCTTATCAGATATAATGTTGGCAAATATGTTCTCCCATGTAGTGGGCTTTCTTGTTGTTTTGTTGATGGTTTCTTTTGCTGTGCAGAAACTTTTTATTTTGATGTAGTCCCATTTGTTTATTTTCTCTTTAGTTTCCAATGCCCTAGGATCTGTATCGGTGAAGAAATTGCTTCGGCATAGGTCTGAGATTTTGTTGCCTTTGGATTCTTCTAGTATTTTTATGGTTTCCGGTCGTATATTTAAGTCCTTTATCCATTTTGAGTTTATTTTTGTGTATGGTGTAAGTTGGTGGTCTAGTTTCATTTTCTTGCATGTATCTGTCCAATTTTCCCAGCACCATTTATTGAAGAGACTGTCTTGACTCCATTGTATGTTCTTGCCTCCTTTGTCAAATATTAATTGAGCGTATTGGTTGGGGCTGATTTCTGGGCTCTCTATTCTATTCCATTGATCTATATGTCTGTTCTTGTGCCAGTACCAGGCAGTTTTGAGAACAGTGGCTTTGTAATACAGCTTGATATCTGGTATTGAGATCCCACCTACTTTGTTCTTTCTCAGGATCGCTGCAGCTATTCGGGGTCGTTTTTTGTTCCAGATGAATTTTTGGAGAGTTCGTTCTAGGTCTGTGAAATATGCCGTTGGTATTTTAATGGGAAGTGCGTTGAATTTATAGATTGCTTTGGGTAGTATGGACATTTTAATGATGTTGATTCTACCAATCCAAGAACATGGTATGTTCTTCCATCTGTTTATGTCTTCCTCTATCTCTTTTTTCAACGTCCTGTAGTTTTCTGAGTAGAGGTCTTTTACCTTTTTTTATTTTTTTTAAATATACTTTTATTGATTTCAGAGAGGAAGGGAGAGGGAGAGAGAGAGAAACATCCATGATGAGAGAGAATCATGGATCGGCTGCCTCCTGCAACGCCCCACACTGGGGATCTAGCCGTAACCCTGGCATGTGCCCTGACCGGGAATCGAACCATGACCTCCTGGTTCATAGGTCGATGCACAACCACTGAGCCACGCTGGCCGGGCTTTTACCTCTTTTTTTAAAAAAATATATTTTATTGATTTTTTACAGAGAGGAAGGGAGA
>NW_005371769.1:886805-912607 GCF_000412655.1 Myotis brandtii | reverse complement strand
AATTCATTTATTAAGTCTAATAGTTTTTTGATGGAGTCTGGGGGGTTTTTTATGTATAATATCATGTCATCTGCGAATAAGGACAGTTTTACTTCTTCTTTTCCAATTTGGATGCCTTTTATTTCTTCTTCTTGTCTAATTGCAATGGCTAATACTTCCAGTACTATGTTGAACAGGAGTGATGAGAGTGGGCATCCCTGTCTTGTTCCTGTTCACCAAAAGGTTTTGGGTTCAATTTCTGCTCAGGGCTGCACAGGAGGCAACTGATCGATATTTCTCTCTCACATTGATGTTTCTATGTGTACACACACAGACACGTGCCCTCACACATTTATGTGGGGTTCACCTGAGGAAACCCGAGTGGGTGTGGGGAAGTGGGGGGTCAACAAGGGGTTTGGTGTGAGCCATCTGTGATTTGGCGTGTTCAGGGGACAGCATAAACCATGTCCTGCAGAGTTCCCACCCGGGGCTGAGAGAGCCGCATTGCCTTCACCCTGAGTCCTCCCATCATGCTCAGCGAGGCCGCCCATCTGGGCAGTGTTGGAGAAAGGCCTCCAGCAGAGGGACCCAGAGCAGCCAGGGGGCATCAGGCAGGTGGTGGCCGAGGAGGTGGTGCCACGACAGTGCCTGCTGTGCTTATGTTAAGCCAGCTGTAAGTTCCCAGCACTCACAGCTTTCAGAGCACTTCTGTCCCTCAGTGTAGCCACTGGGAGAGTCAGTGGGCCTCACCTCTCCTTCAGTGACACACACAGCTTCCGGGAGGTGTTGTGGGCGGTGGCCACAGGCAGACTCGGGTTCCTGCCCTTGTGGGGACTCTGGTTGCCTCTTTCTGGCCCATTTGACCTTTATCATAGGCATCAGGATGCGCAGCTCTGATGTTTGCATGCAGTAACTGTCCCAAGGGCACTAACGTAGCATGGGTGAGGAGCAAGCGATCTGCTTTAGTTTTGCACGTGATTACACATTCTCTGAGCAACACTCCCCCACAGAGGTCTAGAGTCAAGGGTGAGGTTCTTGGCGATAATGCCGGGCAGGAACATTTTACTCAGCATCTTGGCAATGCCAGATGGATTGAGCCCTCTTCCTTTACACACACATGCACACTCATGCACACATATGCACAGACGGGATGGCCAAGGGTCTGGCCAGTGGAGGGCGGGGATTCCGAGAGGCATGGTCCAGCACCTCGGACAGCGCCCGCCGTGGTTCTAGGTCTAGGAGGTCCTTACCGCCCAGTCTACTGGGCTTGCTCTGCTTTCTGAGGGTCCCAGGATTAGAGGTGGGGGAGGGGGTTGCACAAAGCCATCGTGGCTGTAGCTTTTCTGGGCCAGCACATCTGCTTTGTCCCCTCGGAGCATCCATGTCTGAACAGGAACGGGCTCCAGCTCCTGCTCACCACCAGCTTCTCTGGGCTAAGTTCCCACCTGAGGAGAGTCCTGGTTTGTCACCTGCTCTGATTCACTTTCTGGCATCTGCTCTATCTCCCTGGCCAGCAACCTGCTTTTTCTCAGTGTCTACAGCCAAGCTGTCCCTTCATCCTTGTATCTCTAAGCTGGCACATAGTAGGAACCAATGGAATGAAAGAACAAGAATCCCCTTCCTGTAATCTAGCTTGCATGGCACCAGATTGAATTCAATTTAAATGTAAAAAGAGAAAGGTAAACAAACCTATACGTTGTTTGGATCTCTGAGGGGGTTGGACATTTGACCAACCACAAGTGTCCTAAGAGAGTAGCTAACGGTGCTGCTGCTGCGTGCTGTGCTCCGTCACACGGCTGGAGAAAACTGCCTTTGGCTGCCAACTACGATGCGTTTGCGTGCAGATGGTAGAGAGCGTTGTAGCATTTTAGGAAGAGCTCACAATGGCTGGTAGTTTTCACAGGGAGATGACCGTGAGGCAAAGAAGTGGCGTCTAGCCAAAGGGCCATCCATGCTCGCAGTGTGACAGTCCCCAGCACTCACCTCCACGACTGGCCCCCAGCAAGCACGCCCAGGCAGGGGGTGGGGAGAGGGGTATGAACGGGAGCCACCCCTGTGCACCGCACCCGGCTTAGGTTTCCATGGCTGCTGTGACAGGGATCACCAATGGGTGGCTGAAAACAACAGAAACTTATTGTCTCAGTTCTGGAGGCCGGAAGTCCAAGATCAACGTGTGGGCAGGGCTGGTTCCCTCTGGAGAATCTCAGGGGAATCTGCTCTAGGCTTCTCCAGTTTCTGATGGTTGGGGCCACCCTTGGTTTGTAGACATCTCACCCCCATCTCTGCCTTTGTCTTCACGTGGCCTTCTGTCTGTGTCTGTGTCTCAAATCTCCTTTTCTCTTGTTAGGACACCGTCACTGGGTGTGGGGCCCACCCTAAACTTGGGGTGATCTCATCTAGAAAGTCTTTTCCAACTAAGGTCCCATTCACAGTTCTGGGGGTTGGGATGGGGACAAAGCTTTTGGGGGCCACCACTCAGCCCACTGCTCCCTCCGAGACTAGTAGTCCTCACTCGTCCTCCTGCCTAGGGCATCTCTCTAGACACAGCTGTGGCCACAGTGATGTGTCCACTGGGCCCTACCCTGCTGGTTCACCCCGGGGGAGGGGTGCACTGGAATGGGGGCAGGGCACATGGGGATGGGTTAGATGGGGTCAGAGTCACGCTGGGAAAGAGGCTGAGTGGAGGTAGAGGGTCCTGAGCTGCTGGTTCCGGGGCCTGTGTGCTTGGGAGCTTCCAGTTAAAGAGGGGGTTCTCAGAGCCAGCCCCCCAGGGGCAAAGCGGAAGGTGGGACGGACTCTTTCTCTCTACCTCCCCCTCCCTCTGTTTCTCTCTCCCTTTATCTCTCCCTCTGTTTCTCTCCCTCCCTTTATCTCTCCCTCTGTTTCTCTCCCTCCCTTTATCTCTCCCTGTTTATCTCTCCCCCTTTATCTCTCCCTCTGTTTCTCTCTCCATCTCTCTGTCTCTCTCAGGCCCAGGACTGTGGCCCTGGCGGGTTCCCTCCCATGTTCGCGGCAGCCCCACGTGCATCTTTCTTTGGGCCGGCGAGGAGCTGGGCCTCTGCACGGTGGGCAGCACCGTGAGTTCTGCGTTCACTGTGAGTCCTCGTCACCACTCCCAGAACAAAGAGAACAAAAGGAACCAGAGACGCATTCCCGTTCTCTTCGTCCCCTCTCCCCCTCTCTCCAGCCTCCGGGTTCCATGTGTGAGGTCCAGTGCCAGACGACCCGGGCAGACGGGGGCAGGGGACAGTGAGCAGGGCAGGGCAGGGTGGGCAGCAGCTTGCTGTGTAGACGTTGCGTTCTCTGGGCACCTGACCCTGGCCCTCGTTAGAGGAGGAGCCTGAGGGAGGATGAAGAGTCCGACATGGAGGGCCTGGGGCAGGTCCAGTGGGAGGGGCTCTTGGTCAGACACGGAGAGGCCACAGCTACCCAAAGCGCAAAGCGAGGCTGCCCCCGTCCAGGCTCTGTGGATGGACACCCACCCCTGGGGAAAGGGCTGAGCACCATGATCCACACCATCCCAGGTGTGTGCACTCAATGGCCGGTGCCCAAATGCAGAGCACAGCTCCCGGGGAGGGAGAGCTGGCAGGGTGCCTGCGAGAATGACGGCACTCTCCCTGCTGGTCCCAGGGACGCTGGGGACCCTGCTCCTTTGTTTCCATAGCAACACCAAGGG
Organism: Myotis brandtii; assembly: GCF_000412655.1. Lineage (NCBI taxonomy): Eukaryota > Metazoa > Chordata > Mammalia > Chiroptera > Vespertilionidae > Myotis > Myotis brandtii. The sequence goes on along the minus strand of NW_005371769.1, from coordinate 908,952 downwards.
GAGAAGGATGCACCCCACTCATGTTCAAATTCAGCTGGGAGTTTGTGGCTAAGACCCAGCCCCAGCCCTCCGGGGAAGGGATCTCAGGCTTGATGGCAGGACAGCCAGTGAGGCCCCTCCCAGAATGAGCTGCCTGTGAATGGGGCCTGAGGGCCATCCTCTGGGGGACCCGCCTGCCCCTCAGCAACCAGCTGTCACCCAGAGCCGTACCTCCCGGCAGAGGCCTGGGTGCGGGAGGTGAGGGACCGCCAGGCTGTGGCTGGAGTCAGCACTGAGTCTCAGGAGAGGAGCCAGGGCCCAGGGAGAGGTGAGTGGGAAGGGAGAGGAGCGACCCTGTCCATCAGGAGGTGGCGTCCTGGGAAGGATTGGGAGGGTCGTCTTCCTCCCGCCTCCCTCTCCCCTCAGAGACACAGGCCTCCCACCAGGCCTCCTGCTTGGGAACTTTAACAACTCAAATACCTTAGAGAGGGGACTGGGGGAAGCAGCTCTGCGGCCTGGGGAGTCAGGAAGCCTGGGTTCTTGTCTCGAGGGGAACCACTTGCCACCACAGAATGTTAGGCTCAGAGAGTTCAGTGGCCTATTTGTCACCTGCAAACCTGGCACCATGTCCTCTCCTGAGCTCCCAGCCACGCTCAAGGGCTGGATGGGGACAGTAGATGTCCCCCAGGGCCCCAGCCCCAGGTGAGAACAGCCAGGGAATGGGCACCAGGGACAGCAGACGGTGGGCGGTGATGGACCGGGGGTCTCTGGTGAGCAGGACCTTGTGGTCCTGCCTCAATGCTGGTCCCTTGTCAGCCACTCTCCGTGTATGGATGGAAGTGTCCTCCCGCCCTGTGCTCATTACAGGGGGACCTCCTTACAAATTCAGCCCATTCTCTCCTGAGAGGGTGCCGGGCAGTCAGCCACAGGGGACGGTGGACTCAAATCCTGGGTAAACCACCCGGGAAGCTGGGGGCTGGGGCTCAGGTAGGGCGCCGAGAGCCCGCGGCATCTCTGCTCGCCTAGCTCTGCTACCAGCCGTCAGCCCACCCAGGGCGCTGCACCCCCTACGGGCGGCCCCAGAGCAGGCCGCAGGCTGCCGGGTGGGTGCTCCCTGCTTTGTCTGGAGAGGGGGGGGGAGAATCCAATTTAAATTGAGGTTACCACCTTTTCACCAGACCGAGACCCACAAATCGAGAGCAGGCAGCCCTCAGGCCAGCCGGTGGAGGGTCGCTCCCCCCCACAGCACCCAGGATTGCTTGAGTGTTCATTCACCTCATGGGCACCGCGGCATCTCCATCACCCCCACCCGGCAGGGGCTTTGGAGACACCCAGGAGGCCCTCCCTGGGGCAAAGGTCTGGGGAGGTGTCCTGGTCCGCCCGCCTCTCCTGTTCTGCTGGGCCCCAGCCCTACTGCCTCCTAAATCGCTGCCTCAAGGAAACTCGTTAATAAGCCTGACCTTCGCCCTGGAAGCTGATCACTGTTAAGTCTGTAATTGCTAAGAATTCATTTGTTAATTGTATGCAACTAATCTGCATCCTTTTGTTTTATATCAATTCACAGAGTAATTAAAAAGAGCAAGCTCCTTGGGTCACTCCTCCTCGAAGGCTGGGCCCAGAGCTAACGAGCCAGGCGCCTCCTCCAGCCTCCCTGGGGCTGGGCTCTGTGGCGGCTCAGCCCTCTGCCGCCTCCTGCAGGTAGGTGCAGCGAGAACCTGAAGGTCTCCGATCTCGGGGTCCCCTTGGAGCCTCGGTTGGCGCTGCCCCAAGACAGGCTCAGGGCAGAGGCTCTGACGTGTTGGTGCTGGAGTTTTCACAGACCAGGCGGGACTCTCCAGGTCAGCGCCCGGCAGACACGAAGGCAGAGAAAGGACCTGAGGCCAATGAGCCTGAGCAGCAGGTCCCAGCGAAGCAGCAATGGACGGCACCACACGGCCGCCCCTCGGTGCCTCCCTGGCTGCCCTAAGGGTGGAGACCGGAGAGGACCAGAGGCCAGCACCTCGGCCGGCCTGGCTGTGGGGGACAGACCCCCCATCACACACAGGTGAGACAGAACCCCCATCACACACAGGTGAGACAGAGCCCCCATCACACACAGGTGAGACATAGACCCCCCATCACACACAGGTGAGACAGACCCCCCCATCACACACTGGGTAATTGAGTAGGAGGGATGGGCAGGGGGAGCACAGACGACTTTAGGGCCGTGAAACTACCCATGTGACCGTGTCATGGTGGACACATGTCATTACACATTTGTCCAAACCCACAGAACGTTCCAAACCGAGTGACCCAGTGCACCCGTGGGCTCCAGTTACAACATAATCCACGCTGGCTCCTCAGCTGTAACGGCACAGGCAGGAGCGCAGCATGCGACTGCGGGCAGAGGGCGTGCAGCCCGGCACTTCCTGCTTCATTCTTCCGTACTCTCAGGACCGCCCTCAACAATGAAGACCATTGACTAAAGAATAGAAAAGCCTAGAAGACAGTGCAGCAGTGAAGTCGTGCCTGACAGGCAGAGCTCCCTCCTCAGGCCAGTGCCCCACGTGGCCACCAGTCTTCTCATCTGCCCGGAACGCAACCACGAAGACCACACAGCCGGGCCTGGGGTCAGGCCTGCCACTGCCTCGGGAAATATTTCTTCAAGTGGAAAATGTGAGAAATTAGCAAACTTTCCACTCCCAAGATTCCAGGAACACAGCAAGCGCCCAGGCTGCCATTCCGGGCGCGGAGCTCCAAGACCGGGAAGGCCCGGCCCTCCCTCCCAGAGGCCACCCCCTCCGCCAGGGGCACTTCCCTGGAGCAGTCAGGGCAACTGAATTCACAAAAGCGCAGCCTGCACCTCGCTGGCGGTAGTTTTCCCTGTTTTATCATGAAATTCCACACACGGAAGAGCACAGAAATGCATGTCCTGTCACGTGATCATGAGTCAGACGCCCAGGACAGAAGCAGCACCTGCCAGCCTTCACGTTGCCCCCATTGGTCCCTCCCTCCAGAGCAAACCTCCAACTGGTTTTTTTCATCATTGTTCCTCACTTTCTCTTCTTCTCCCTTTTAAGACACATGACACAGCACTTACCACCGTCACCCTTTAAGCATACAGTTCAGTGATGGCACATTCACATTGTTGCACAACCATCCCCTCCATCCATCTCAGGAACTTTCTCATCTTTGTCCCAAACTGACACTCTGTCCCCATTAACCATGTGCCCTGCGCCCTCCCCCCGCCCGGCACCGCCGTCCTGCTTTCTGTCTCTATGAATGTGACAGCTCTGGTCCTTCGCAGGAATCACACGCTGTTTATCCTTTGTGACTTGTTTATTGCCCCGAGCACAATGTCCTCGAGGTCCCTTCATGCCCGGATGCCCTTTCCCATCCCACGCAGGGTCTGCTGAGCCTCTCACGCCGCTGGGCCTCTCAGAACCGAGAGGAACGCCTCTGAGGCCCCACTTTCAATCACTGTGGACAATGCCCAGAAGAGGAATGGCTGGGTCCCCACTTGCTTTGTAGTGTAAGCATGTTTATATGCCTCCTAAATAAAATATTTAAAAATCCTGCCCATTTCAAACTCTGTAAATGGAATGCCTCTCGGTGTTATTCTGTGACCTGCTTTTTCTCTGCCCATTGTTGACTGAAGCTCCTCTCGTGAACATGCTGTCCATCCTTCTGTTCACCCTTGAGGCCGGCTGCTGCGGCCCTGACCCCGCTGGGCGGCGGGAGGTGGGTGGGCCCCCAGAGCCGGGCTCTGGGCCTGGAACCCCGGGAGGGGGCACGGTGACCCTTCTCGCCGCTCGGGCATCTGCTCCATCAGAGCCAGGTCTAGTCCCAACACCATCAGAGCCAGTCAAGGTCACTGCCTCCCCAGGTGACTGCCCTGGTCAGCAGGGCCTGTTGCCCCCCTGGGGCTCTCCCTCCTCGGGACCTGCTTCCTCTGCCCATACCTGCCCCCCTCACCCGCCGCTCACTATGCTTCCTTCATTGTCGGTGCCGAGACTCTAGGGTAGGGGCGGGATCACCGTCCCACTGTGACACATAATAGCCTGCTGGCCCCGGGCACAAAGGCTGGAGAGGCGAGGAGACTGTCCTACTGGCTGCACCACTGACTGGACAGCAGTGAGACGGGCAGAGCACCGGCCCCAGGCTGACAACAGCCCTGGCTCTTCTTTCGAAACACGTGAATGACTCCCTGCAGCGCCCAGTGGGTACTTGTGGTTGTGCAGGTGGGTTAATCACAGCCCAGAGAGTTCCTGTGCGTGTGCAGGTGGGTTAATCACAGCCCAGAGGGTTCCTGTGCGTGTGCAGGTGGGTTATTCACAGTCCAGAGGGTTCTTGTGCGTGTGCAGGTGGGTTATTCACAGTCCAGAGGGTTCTTGTGCGTGTGCAGGTGGGTTATTCACAGTCCAGAGGGTTCTTGTGCGTGTGCAGGTGGGTTATTCACAGTCCAGAGGGTTCTTGTGCGTGTGCAGGTGGGTTATTCACAGTCCAGAGGGTTCTTGTGCGTGTGCAGGTGGGTTATTCACAGTCCAGAGGGTTCTTGTGCGTGTGCAGGTGGGTTATTCACAGTCCAGAGGGTTCTTGTGCGTGTGCAGGTGGGTTATTCACAGTCCAGAGGGTTCTTGTGCGTGTGCAGGTGGGTTATTCACAGTCCAGAGGGTTCTTGTGCGTGTGCAGGTGGGTTATTCACAGTCCAGAGGGTTCTTGTGCGTGTGCAGGTGGGTTATTCACAGTCCAGAGGGTTCTTGTGCGTGTGCAGGTGGGTTATTCACAGTCCAGAGGGTTCTTGTGCGTGTGCAGGTGGGTTATTCACAGTCCAGAGGGTTCTTGTGCGTGTGCAGGTGGGTTATTCACAGTCCAGAGGGTTCTTGTGCGTGTGCAGGTGGGTTATTCACAGTCCAGAGGGTTCTTGTGCGTGTGCAGGTGGGTTATTCACAGTCCAGAGGGTTCTTGTGCGTGTGCAGGTGGGTTATTCACAGTCCAGAGGGTTCTTGTGCGTGTGCAGGTGGGTTATTCACAGTCCAGAGGGTTCTTGTGCGTGTGCAGGTGGGTTATTCACAGTCCAGAGGGTTCTTGTGCGTGTGCAGGTGGGTTATTCACAGTCCAGAGGGTTCTTGTGCGTGTGCAGGTGGGTTATTCACAGTCCAGAGGGTTCTTGTGCGTGTGCAGGTGGGTTATTCACAGTCCAGAGGGTTCTTGTGCGTGTGCAGGTGGGTTATTCACAGTCCAGAGGGTTCTTGTGCGTGTGCAGGTGGGTTATTCACAGTCCAGAGGGTTCTTGTGCGTGTGCAGGTGGGTTATTCACAGTCCAGAGGGTTCTTGTGCGTGTGCAGGTGGGTTATTCACAGTCCAGAGGGTTCTTGTGCGTGTGCAGGTGGGTTATTCACAGTCCAGAGGGTTCTTGTGCGTGTGCAGGTGGGTTATTCACAGTCCAGAGGGTTCTTGTGCGTGTGCAGGTGGGTTATTCACAGTCCAGAGGGTTCTTGTGCGTGTGCAGGTGGGTTATTCACAGTCCAGAGGGTTCTTGTGCGTGTGCAGGTGGGTTATTCACAGTCCAGAGGGTTCTTGTGCGTGTGCAGGTGGGTTATTCACAGTCCAGAGGGTTCTTGTGCGTGTGCAGGTGGGTTATTCACAGTCCAGAGGGTTCTTGTGCGTGTGCAGGTGGGTTATTCACAGTCCAGAGGGTTCTTGTGCGTGTGCAGGTGGGTTATTCACAGTCCAGAGGGTTCTTGTGCGTGTGCAGGTGGGTTATTCACAGTCCAGAGGGTTCTTGTGCGTGTGCAGGTGGGTTAATCACAGCCCAGAGGGTTCCTGTGCGTGTGCAGGTGGGTTAATCACAGACCCAGAGGGATCCTGTGGTGTGCAGGTGGGTTATTCACAGTCCAGAGGGTTCTTGTGCGTGTGCAGGTGGGTTAATCACAGCCCAGAGGGTTCCTGTGCGTGTGCAGGTGGGTTATTCACAGTCCAGAGGGTTCTTGTGCGTGTGCAGGTGGGTTAATCACAGCCCAGAGGGTTCCTGTGCGTGTGCAGGTGGGTTATTCACAGTCCAGAGGGTTCTTGTGCGTGTGCAGGTGGGTTAATCACAGCCCAGAGGGTTCCTGTACGTGTGCAGGTGGGTTAATCACAGCCCAGAGGGATCCTGTGCGTGTGCAGGTTAGTTAATCACAGCCCAGAGGATTCTTGGACATGTGCAGGTGGATTAATCACAGCCCAGAGGATTCTTGGACATGTGCAGGTGGATTAATCACAGCCCAGAGGATTCTTGGACATGTGCAGGTGGATTAATCACAGCCCAGAGGATTCTTGGACATGTGCAGGTGGATTAATCACAGCCCAGAGGATTCTTGGACATGTGCAGGTGGATTAATCACAGCCCAGAGGATTCTTGGACATGTGCAGGTGGATTAATCACAGCCCAGAGGATTCTTGGACATGTGCAGGTGGATTAATCACAGCCCAGAGGATTCTTGGACATGTGCAGGTGGATTAATCACAGCCCAGAGGATTCTTGGACATGTGCAGGTGGATTAATCACAGCCCAGAGGATTCTTGGACATGTGCAGGTGGATTAATCACAGCCCAGAGGATTCTTGGACATGTGCAGGTGGATTAATCACAGCCCAGAGGATTCTTGGACATGTGCAGGTGGATTAATCACAGCCCAGAGGATTCTTGGACATGTGCAGGTGGATTAATCACAGCCCAGAGGATTCTTGGACATGTGCAGGTGGATTAATCACAGCCCAGAGGATTCTTGGACATGTGCAGGTGGATTAATCACAGCCCAGAGGATTCTTGGACATGTGCAGGTGGATTAATCACAGCCCAGAGGATTCTTGGACATGTGCAGGTGGATTAATCACAGCCCAGAGGATTCTTGGACATGTGCAGGTGGATTAATCACAGCCCAGAGGATTCTTGGACATGTGCAGGTGGATTAATCACAGCCCAGAGGATTCTTGGACATGTGCAGGTGGATTAATCACAGCCCAGAGGATTCTTGGACATGTGCAGGTGGATTAATCACAGCCCAGAGGATTCTTGGACATGTGCAGGTGGATTAATCACAGCCCAGAGGATTCTTGGACATGTGCAGGTGGATTAATCACAGCCCAGAGGATTCTTGGACATGTGCAGGTGGATTAATCACAGCCCAGAGGATTCTTGGACATGTGCAGGTGGATTAATCACAGCCCAGAGGATTCTTGGACATGTGCAGGTGGATTAATCACAGCCCAGAGGATTCTTGGACATGTGCAGGTGGATTAATCACAGCCCAGAGGATTCTTGGACATGTGCAGGTGGATTAATCACAGCCCAGAGGATTCTTGGACATGTGCAGGTGGATTAATCACAGCCCAGAGGATTCTTGGACATGTGCAGGTGGATTAATCACAGCCCAGAGGATTCTTGGACATGTGCAGGTGGATTAATCACAGCCCAGAGGATTCTTGGACATGTGCAGGTGGATTAATCACAGCCCAGAGGATTCTTGGACATGTGCAGGTGGATTAATCACAGCCCAGAGGATTCTTGGACATGTGCAGGTGGATTAATCACAGCCCAGAGGATTCTTGGACATGTGCAGGTGGATTAATCACAGCCCAGAGGATTCTTGGACATGTGCAGGTGGATTAATCACAGCCCAGAGGATTCTTGGACATGTGCAGGTGGATTAATCACAGCCCAGAGGATTCTTGGACATGTGCAGGTGGATTAATCACAGCCCAGAGGATTCTTGGACATGTGCAGGTGGATTAATCACAGCCCAGAGGATTCTTGGACATGTGCAGGTGGATTAATCACAGCCCAGAGGATTCTTGGACATGTGCAGGTGGATTAATCACAGCCCAGAGGATTCTTGGACATGTGCAGGTGGATTAATCACAGCCCAGAGGATTCTTGGACATGTGCAGGTGGATTAATCACAGCCCAGAGGATTCTTGGACATGTGCAGGTGGATTAATCACAGCCCAGAGGATTCTTGGACATGTGCAGGTGGATTAATCACAGCCCAGAGGATTCTTGGACATGTGCAGGTGGATTAATCACAGCCCAGAGGATTCTTGGACATGTGCAGGTGGATTAATCACAGCCCAGAGGATTCTTGGACATGTGCAGGTGGATTAATCACAGCCCAGAGGATTCTTGGACATGTGCAGGTGGATTAATCACAGCCCAGAGGATTCTTGGACATGTGCAGGTGGATTAATCACAGCCCAGAGGATTCTTGGACATGTGCAGGTGGATTAATCACAGCCCAGAGGATTCTTGGACATGTGCAGGTGGATTAATCACAGCCCAGAGGATTCTTGGACATGTGCAGGTGGATTAATCACAGCCCAGAGGATTCTTGGACATGTGCAGGTGGATTAATCACAGCCCAGAGGATTCTTGGACATGTGCAGGTGGATTAATCACAGCCCAGAGGATTCTTGGACATGTGCAGGTGGATTAATCACAGCCCAGAGGATTCTTGGACATGTGCAGGTGGATTAATCACAGCCCAGAGGATTCTTGGACATGTGCAGGTGGATTAATCACAGCCCAGAGGATTCTTGGACATGTGCAGGTGGATTAATCACAGCCCAGAGGATTCTTGGACATGTGCAGGTGGATTAATCACAGCCCAGAGGATTCTTGGACATGTGCAGGTGGATTAATCACAGCCCAGAGGATTCTTGGACATGTGCAGGTGGATTAATCACAGCCCAGAGGATTCTTGGACATGTGCAGGTGGATTAATCACAGCCCAGAGGATTCTTGGACATGTGCAGGTGGATTAATCACAGCCCAGAGGATTCTTGGACATGTGCAGGTGGATTAATCACAGCCCAGAGGATTCTTGGACATGTGCAGGTGGATTAATCACAGCCCAGAGGATTCTTGGACATGTGCAGGTGGATTAATCACAGCCCAGAGGATTCTTGGACATGTGCAGGTGGATTAATCACAGCCCAGAGGATTCTTGGACATGTGCAGGTGGATTAATCACAGCCCAGAGGATTCTTGGACATGTGCAGGTGGATTAATCACAGCCCAGAGGATTCTTGGACATGTGCAGGTGGATTAATCACAGCCCAGAGAGTTCCTGTGCGTGTGCAGGTGGGTTATTCACAGTCCATAGGGTTCCTGTGCTTGTGCAGGTGGATTAATAACAGCCCATTGAAATGCAAAATAAGGACCGCACCCCCACTGAGAGAGGGAGCTCCCTGCAGGATGGAGCCTGTCTGTGCCTCTCCGGCAGCGGGACCAGAGAAGGGGGTCTCCTGGGTGCGCTGGCTGGAGCCCTTTCCTCAGGACTGAGGGCAGTGGCTGCACATCACATAAACCCAAAGGTGCGGGAGCCACACAGCCCAGGCTCTCTTGACATCTTCACCATCTATTTTGGAATAAAGTAACCCCGAGGTCTGTTTTATTAGCCACCACTCACATCCCAGGTGAGCGCTGCTCCCATGCTGGGACGGACTCTGCCTCTTCATGATGGGACAGCTTGGCAATACTCCCGGACCCGGTGCACACGGGCTGGTGGCGGGCTGCTGGGGTCACTCCACTCGCAGGCCAGCATCGTGGGAAGGGTTTCTCTGAGTAGAAATAAAGACAAAAGGCAAAGTCTGCCACATGCCCAACGCTCTCCTTGTGCTGTGTGTGACCTGGTGAGGACGCTGCTCTCCCTGTGCTGCGTGTGACCCGTGTACCTGGTGGGGACGGTGCTCTCCCTGTGCTGTGTGTCACCTGGTGAGGACGGTGCTCTCCCTGTGCTGTGTGTCACCTGGTGAGGACGGTGCTCTCCCTGTGCTGTGTGTCACCTGGTGAGGACGGTGCTCTCCCTGTGCTGTGTGTCACCTGGTGAGGACGGTGCTCTCCCTGTGCTGTGTGTCACCTGGTGAGGACGGTGCTCTCCCTGTGCTGTGTGTCACCTGGTGAGGACGGTGCTCTCCCTGTGCTGTGTGTCACCTGGTGAGGACGGTGCTCTCCCTGTGCTGTGTGTCACCTGGTGAGGACGGTGCTCTCCCTGTGCTGTGTGTCACCTGGTGAGGACGGTGCTCTCCCTGTGCTGTGTGTCACCTGGTGAGGACGGTGCTCTCCCTGTGCTGTGTGTCACCTGGTGAGGACGGTGCTCTCCCTGTGCTGTGTGTCACCTGGTGAGGACGGTGCTCTCCCTGTGCTGTGTGTCACCTGGTGAGGACGGTGCTCTCCCTGTGCTGTGTGTCACCTGGTGAGGACGGTGCTCTCCCTGTGCTGTGTGTCACCTGGTGAGGACGGTGCTCTCCCTGTGCTGTGTGTCACCTGGTGAGGACGGTGCTCTCCCTGTGCTGTGTGTCACCTGGTGAGGACGGTGCTCTCCCTGTGCTGTGTGTCACCTGGTGAGGACGGTGCTCTCCCTGTGCTGTGTGTCACCTGGTGAGGACGGTGCTCTCCCTGTGCTGTGTGTCACCTGGTGAGGACGGTGCTCTCCCTGTGCTGTGTGTCACCTGGTGAGGACGGTGCTCTCCCTGTGCTGTGTGTCACCTGGTGAGGACGGTGCTCTCCCTGTGCTGTGTGTCACCTGGTGAGGACGGTGCTCTCCCTGTGCTGTGTGTCACCTGGTGAGGACGGTGCTCTCCCTGTGCTGTGTGTCACCTGGTGAGGACGGTGCTCTCCCTGTGCTGTGTGTCACCTGGTGAGGACGGTGCTCTCCCTGTGCTGTGTGTCACCTGGTGAGGACGGTGCTCTCCCTGTGCTGTGTGTCACCTGGTGAGGACGGTGCTCTCCCTGTGCTGTGTGTCACCTGGTGAGGACGGTGCTCTCCCTGTGCTGTGTGTCACCTGGTGAGGACGGTGCTCTCCCTGTGCTGTGTGTCACCTGGTGAGGACGGTGCTCTCCCTGTGCTGTGTGTCACCTGGTGAGGACGGTGCTCTCCCTGTGCTGTGTGTCACCTGGTGAGGACGGTGCTCTCCCTGTGCTGTGTGTCACCTGGTGAGGACGGTGCTCTCCCTGTGCTGTGTGTCACCTGGTGAGGACGGTGCTCTCCCTGTGCTGTGTGTCACCTGGTGAGGACGGTGCTCTCCCTGTGCTGTGTGTCACCTGGTGAGGACGGTGCTCTCCCTGTGCTGTGTGTCACCTGGTGAGGACGGTGCTCTCCCTGTGCTGTGTGTCACCTGGTGAGGACGGTGCTCTCCCTGTGCTGTGTGTCACCTGGTGAGGACGGTGCTCTCCCTGTGCTGTGTGTCACCTGGTGAGGACGGTGCTCTCCCTGTGCTGTGTGTCACCTGGTGAGGACGGTGCTCTCCCTGTGCTGTGTGTCACCTGGTGAGGACGGTGCTCTCCCTGTGCTGTGTGTCACCTGGTGAGGACGGTGCTCTCCCTGTGCTGTGTGTCACCTGGTGAGGACGGTGCTCTCCCTGTGCTGTGTGTCACCTGGTGAGGACGGTGCTCTCCCTGTGCTGTGTGTCACCTGGTGAGGACGGTGCTCTCCCTGTGCTGTGTGTCACCTGGTGAGGACGGTGCTCTCCCTGTGCTGTGTGTCACCTGGTGAGGACGGTGCTCTCCCTGTGCTGTGTGTCACCTGGTGAGGACGGTGCTCTCCCTGTGCTGTGTGTCACCTGGTGAGGACGGTGCTCTCCCTGTGCTGTGTGTCACCTGGTGAGGACGGTGCTCTCCCTGTGCTGTGTGTCACCTGGTGAGGACGGTGCTCTCCCTGTGCTGTGTGTCACCTGGTGAGGACGGTGCTCTCCCTGTGCTGTGTGTCACCTGGTGAGGACGGTGCTCTCCCTGTGCTGTGTGTCACCTGGTGAGGACGGTGCTCTCCCTGTGCTGTGTGTCACCTGGTGAGGACGGTGCTCTCCCTGTGCTGTGTGTCACCTGGTGAGGACGGTGCTCTCCCTGTGCTGTGTGTCACCTGGTGAGGACGGTGCTCTCCCTGTGCTGTGTGTCACCTGGTGAGGACGGTGCTCTCCCTGTGCTGTGTGTCACCTGGTGAGGACGGTGCTCTCCCTGTGCTGTGTGTCACCTGGTGAGGACGGTGCTCTCCCTGTGCTGTGTGTCACCTGGTGAGGACGGTGCTCTCCCTGTGCTGTGTGTCACCTGGTGAGGACGGTGCTCTCCCTGTGCTGTGTGTCACCTGGTGAGGACGGTGCTCTCCCTGTGCTGTGTGTCACCTGGTGAGGACGGTGCTCTCCCTGTGCTGTGTGTCACCTGGTGAGGACGGTGCTCTCCCTGTGCTGTGTGTCACCTGGTGAGGACGGTGCTCTCCCTGTGCTGTGTGTCACCTGGTGAGGACGGTGCTCTCCCTGTGCTGTGTGTCACCTGGTGAGGACGGTGCTCTCCCTGTGCTGTGTGTCACCTGGTGAGGACGGTGCTCTCCCTGTGCTGTGTGTCACCTGGTGAGGACGGTGCTCTCCCTGTGCTGTGTGTCACCTGGTGAGGACGGTGCTCTCCCTGTGCTGTGTGTCACCTGGTGAGGACGGTGCTCTCCCTGTGCTGTGTGTCACCTGGTGAGGTCGGTGCTCTCCCTGTGCTGCATGTCACCTGGTGAGGATGGTGCTCTCCCTGTGCTGTGTGTCATCCATGTCACCTGGTAAGGACGGTCTAGCCCTGTGCTGCGTGTCACCTGGTGAGGATGATGCCTTCACCAGGTTCCTGTTCCAACCCCAGATGAGGCCACCAGACAGCGGCGGTGTCTTGGGAGTAGATGGGCCCCGACCGCCGATGGCACCCACCTGCTAACCGCAGGGAGCGGTAAACAGCATTTAAAGATCCGCCGAGTAGTTAAGCCTAATTTGTTCTCTTTATTAAAAACTAGTGGCCAGGTACACAGATTCATGCACATTGAAAGGAAATTAATTAGAAGAAAGATTTGTGTGGTACTTACATTACTGCAAAAAATTACATGTCAAAATAGTATCTATAATATAGTATTGTAAAATTAAAACATGCATGCAATTGGCACCAGCAAGAGCTTTATACGGATCATACATGTGTGAGTCAATGTTTATTTTTAAATTGCCAGTGCATGTCATATGTACCAGCCAGTCGGTGAATCGGACAGTCAGTCACTTAGCCTTTTATATATAGAGACTAGAGGCCTGATGCACAAAACTCGTGCAAGGGTAGGCCTTCGCAGCCCAGGCTGCTGGGGCCCTTGTGGCCCCAGCTGCCTTGCGGCCCCAGCCCCCACCTGCACCTGCCTTGGCCTGGCGCTGCCCACATTCGCCACCACACACACTGCAAAAAATTACATGTCAAAATAGTATCTATAATATAGTATTGTAAAATTAAAACATGCATGCAATTGGCACCAGCAAGAGCTTTATACGGATCATACATGTGTGAGTCAATGTTTATTTTTAAATTGCCAGTGCATGTCATATGTACCAGCCAGTCGGTGAATCGGACAGTCAGTCACTTAGCCTTTTATATATAGAGACTAGAGGCCTGATGCACAAAACTCGTGCAAGGGTAGGCCTTCGCAGCCCAGGCTGCTGGGGCCCTTGTGGCCCCGCTGCCTTGCCGGCCCCAGCCCCCACCTGCACCTGCCTTGGCCTGGCGCTGCCCACATTCGCCACCACACACCCCTGGTTCCCTGGTTCCGTGGAGTGACCCCCCCCCCTATTGATCACCCTGCTAGCCAGTGGTCTGGGCCTCCCTCTGTGGGGTAATTGTGGAGCCCCCCGATTGATCACCCTGCTAGCCAGTGGCCTGGGCCTCCCTCTGTGGGGCGACCATGGGGCAATGGCGGCCCCCTGACCAATCGCATCATACTCGCCTTGGCTGGCCTGGCGCCAGTGCGTGTCAGAGTGTGGTCGTCGGATGGTCATTCTGCTGTCCGGCCGTTCGGCCAGTTTCCATATTAAGCTTTTATTATTATAGATGATTATAGCCAGCACCAGACATTTCCTTCTGCCCTTTGGTGAAGATGAGTTGCTTGTAACCTGCCATGTGCCGCGGTGCTAACCCACTCCCGGCTGGGCCGGCTCCTCTGGCCGGGCCGTACAGTCAGGCCTGTCGGCTCCTCCTCTGAAGGGCCTGAGGACGCACAGGCTCGTCCGTCCAGGTCAGTGCCCGGTGCCTGCTTGCACGGGGGCCGCCCTGACGGCAGAGGAGCTCACTGGGGCCTGTGCGCACACGTGACTGCACACACACATGCATAAATGCACATGCCCAGCCAGCACACGTACATGCACACACAGCCCAGTCCTGGGCCAGGAGCAGGGGGTCCGGACTCCAGGACCTGGCTCCACGCCGCGGCTTTCGGGACTATTGCAGCTGACCTCCATGTTGCAGGCACCTCGTGTGCCCGGAGGACACTCCAATGCCGGGCAGTGTGGAGACTGCAGTCGAAGCTTTGAAATCAGAAATCCCGGGCGCACTCCAGCCGAGCTCCCCTCTGTGGGCAGGCGGGATGACCCTGCGTGGCCGAGGTGATGTTCGGAAAGCTCTGAGCCCTGGTGAAGGCCGGGCGTGAGGCCACCAGTCTGGCCTGGCAGCTGAGAGGACTGCGCCAGGCCAGGTGCCCACGGCCGCGTCTCCCGTGGCAGAAGGTGTGGCCGACTGGGGAAGGCAGCTGGGAGTGGGAACCTGGAAGAGCCCCTCCGACCTCCTGGGCTGCCCAGTCCCAGGCTCTCCACGTGCAGCGTGGTCGGGCCTGAGCACTGTCTCCGTCCCGGACAGGAGGACCCGGCTGACGGACGTGTCTGCGGGGCTGCCTGGGACTCTCGGGCTCTGGAAGCAGCAGGTCTTCCTCCCAGAAAGGCCGCCACGCTGCTGCCCCCGGCTCCGGTTCCCAGGATGAGAACCGGGCGCGCACTTTTTGGTAAGAAGCCCATGAAAATGCATGAATCAGAAAGGTGGTGTGACTTAGATTAATAGATAGTGAAGTAAAACACTGCTGAGTAAACCTGGAAAACCACTTTCTAAGCTCAAGGTTGGCCCTGGAAGAAGGGCCATCGAGCGGGAAGACACAGTGCTGACACCCAAGAGTGCCCACCACTCCCTCAGTTCCAGTGGAAATAGCTAAAGTCAAAGGAATGAGCCAAAGCGCCTGAAAAGACCAGCTACAGACTGGGAGGGAATATTTGCAAACCACATGTCAACACAGGCCTCGCACCGGGGATATACTGGTCCTAGCAAAAGTGTAAAGAGCGCTCAGAACTCAACAGCAAACATGAACAACCCAGTTGGGAAGTGGCAGAAGACAGGAGGGGACAAGGCGCGTCCACACAAAGCCCGGCCCACAGTGTGCACAGCCGCGGGCAGCAGCGCATCGGGCGCCGGGCGGCCAGGAAGGGGCTGCCAGCTGCCGCGCCTGCAGGGCCCCGAGGGTGTCCCAGCGAGGCAAGAAGTCTGTCTCAGAAGGTGGCACACAGTCTGCGTCCATCTCTGTCACACCCGAAGCGACAAATGACAGTATGGGGACCAGGTGGGCGGCTGCCGGGCTTGGGGCGTGTCAGGAGGAGGCAGGTGGGGAGGGGGGACTGCAAAGGCGACAGGAAGCAGAGCTTCATGGCAAAGGCAGATGTGAGTCCAGGTTGTGGGGGGGCCCAGGACCCCACTTGTGACAAACGGGGGAGAACAAACGCACGCACGGCACAGGCCGCCCTGGCTTCGGGCTGTACCGTTACACAAGACGTCCCCCGTCCCAGGTGACGGACCTGCCTGGGACGCCCCTGCACTGCTGTCCACAACTCCCTTCGCATTTAGCTTCACTGAACAGAAAAGGCGAGCAGACGTGGCTGTGTTCCGGGTGAGCGGACCCCAGACCCACCAGTGTCAGGAAGGGCTTGCGCCACCAGCATCCGGGCACCTGGCGGGCTGGTGACTGCTCGGCCAGCACCGTGTTAGCTCACATTCAGACTTTGAAAAAGCCTCGTTGTCATAACAGCAACGTTTAAATCTGTTCGCACAGCAAGACAGCCACCCACTGCCATCGCAGACAGGCAGTGGGGAAGCCATTCGGCCTCAGCGTCAGCAGTGTCATTCGGTTCTCAGTGTCACCCCGGGCAATGCAACACAAGTAACCCTGACAGACACAGACGTTCAGGGTGCCCGTCTGCAGCACAAGAAGCTGCCCACCGTCCGCAGACACGCTGGTGAGCGTCCCCAAGCCATTGCTCAAGTGTGGTGCGTGAGTGCCGGCCACACTGAGCTTTTACCCCCGGCTGTCAGGGCCTCGCTCTGCGCAGGACAACACTGGGGTTTCTGGGTCTCTGTGCCGGAGCCGTCATTGTTTTGCCGGAGCAGCAGCTGGGACATTAATGGCCACGGTGGTAATCAGGCCGCTTGTTCCCGTGAATCTGCAGCCTTCCCCGGGGACACTTCACAGCACAGCTCGTGGGGCTGCGATTACTGACTGCAGGTCCCTCTGAAGCCCAGCTGTTCCCCACTCCTCCTCCTCCGGCCACACTTCCCCGCCACCCACCTGGTCCCGCCACCAAGCCCTCCAGCAGCTCCGTCCTTGGCCCTGTCACTCGTTCTGATGTTTGCGAGCACACACAGTGTGCCAGGCTGGGACTCGGAGGGAGTGCTCGCCCCGCCCTCCCAGCCCCCAGCTAAGCCCTCGCGTTCCCCAGCCCTGCCCAGGAAGCTGCACAGCGCAGAGCAGAGCATCTGCTGCAGCTGGACTCACCTGGGGCAGGTGTACGGGAGCTGACGCGTGAGCAGGCTCACGCAGAAAGGAAGGTTCTGAGCCACTGCCCGCAGGCACCAGACCTGCTCAAACCCAAAGGTGGCTTTTGTCAGGGCATCACGAAAGGGGACCTGAGTCCGCTCAGGGGCTCAGCGGTGGGCAGGTACCTCATGCCCACCCTCCCGACAGTCCTGCAGCCTCCCCGGCACGGCGGCGGCCCACCGTGGGTGTCTTCTGGGAGGAGAAAGTGCAGTGGCTTCACGCTCCGACTGATTTCACCATCTCACCAGCCTTCTCTTTCCCTCAAACCTCAGATGGCACAAGAATGACCACCAATGGTCAGGGCAGAAGCATTTTATGAAAAGTTATTCATAAGTGTGACTCCTGGAGACAGTTAGGGCCCCACTGTCCCCATTTCACTGATGAGAAATTAGGCACAAATACATTTCATGACTTTGGTGAGTCACACGGCAAGTGGGGGCACCTGCCAGAGCCAGGGCTCACCCAACTGGAGGGTCTGTTTCCAGGCAGGCCAGGCTCTCCCGAGAGATTGGCTGGAAATTAGATAGACAGACAGACAAAGAGACAGACAGATGATATTTAGCTAGATAGATAGATAATAGACAGATAGGTAGGCAGATAGATAGATAGAACTTAATTCATTTCTTGAACTTAATTCGTTCCAGGTGGCTGTTTGAAAATTGAATTGCTTTTTCCCATTACAAATAATATAAATGGAATTAATATTTATTAATTCCACAAGGATCAGGCCTAAACCAGCAGTCAGACATCCCCTGAGGGGGCCCAGATTGGAGAGGGTGCAGGCTGGGCTAAGGGATCCCCGCCCCCCCTCCCAGTGCACACATTTTGTGCACCAGGCCTCTAGTTTAATAATAAGCAGCAACAAAAGCAAAAAAACCATGAAAATGGTCACAGCACAATATCCTGAGATTTTAACAGTGGTGAACTGACTCATACTCCTTTGTCGCTTTAGAGACTTGTGACTGATCATATAGCTTTCAGCATGAAAGGGGTGTCAGGCTGAGAAGCAAATTGTTTGAGATGGGAGACATTCAAGAATCGAGGTTTGACTGTAGATAGAGAGATAATGGTAGGCAGACAGATGATGGGTAGGTAGATAGATAGATGATAGATAGATAGGTAGATAGATAGATAGATAGATAGATAGATAGATAGATAGAGATAGGTGATTGATAGATGGGCTGGTTCACATAATTACAGAGGCTGAGAAGTCCCACGCTCTGCTGACTGAGCTAGAGGACAAGAGAGCCAGGGAAGCCCAGGCCGAGGGCAGGAGACTGATCTTCCTCTGCCTTTTGTTCTACTGGGTCCTCAGTAGAATGGATGGTGCCCTCCACACTGTGTGGCATCTGCTTTACTGAGTCATGGCATCAAATGCCAACTTTATCTGGAACATTCTCCCAGGCACCCCTAGAGCCGCCTTTGATCAGTCCATGGTGAATTGGGTGGACACACAAATGCCCACCACAATCTGAGCCGCAGAGTTTCTAGAGATGCCCTCTCAGGCCGAAGCCGGCCTCCCAGGCCTGGGCTGTGGGAGATCTAGCAGGACCTCTGTGAATTTCCTCTCGCCATGTGTTTAGATGATGATATGGATTTCTCTCTGCTTTGTTAAGATGGTAAAATAAAATGATTTTAGAATTTGACTTTGCAATCTGAGGATAAACCTAGCTTGGTCATATGCATTGTCCCTTTATTGTATTGCTAGAATCAACACACTAATACTTTGTGAGGCAATTTTGCATCTCTGTTTACAGAAAATATTTGGCTTGTTATAGCATAGGGAATAGAATCAATAAGATTGTGATACCTATGTAAGGCGTGAGGTGGGGACTGGAAACATCAGGGGGAACACCTTGTAACGTACACGATTGTCTAACCACTATGCTGTGCACCTGAAACTAATACAAAATAATATTGAATGTCAACTGCAATTGAAAAGAAACTAAGAAAAGAGATATTTGGTCTGCTGACTGCTTCTGGCTTTGGCATCAGGGTTGCGCTGGTCTGTGGTGTGCGGAAACGGAGCGCCTGACTCACCGCCTGCTGTGTGCTTGTGGTCCCTCAGCACACGCCCTCCCCCAGCACAGGCACGTCCTGCCGCTAGCCTGGAATCAGACTCAGGTGTGTGTGACATTACAGAACTCGGCAAACACTACAAATCCGACGTCCCTCCCAGAGAGCTGGTCGCCGAACATTTAGCAGCAAACCGCTGGCTGACCTCACAAGTAAAATTGTTTTTCCTTATTGCCTATTTTCTGAAAGAGTTTTTGTCAGATTTACAATATTTCTTTCTTAAGTGTTTGGCAGAATTAATCAGGGACACCAGCAGGGCCTGCAGGCTTCTCTGTGGTGAGGGCTTTTTAAAATTATGAATTCAGCCCTGGCTGGTTTAGCTCAATGGATAGAGCGTCAGCCTGCAGACTGAAGGGTCCCAGGTTCAATTCTGGCCAGGGGCACATGCCTGGGTTGCGGGCTCGATCCCCAGTGGAGGGCATGCAGGAGGCAGCCAATCAGTGATTCTCTCTCATCATTGATGTTTCTATCTCCCTCTCCCTTTCCCTTCCTCTCTAAAATCAATAAGATATATTTTTAAAAAAATAAAATTATGAATTCAATTTTTTCATACACGTAGGACTCTTTATACTTTCTATTTCTTCATGTGTGAGTTTTGGTTAGTTGTGTTTTTCAAGGCATTTTTCCACTTCATCTGCATTATCCAACTTATTGGAACAAAATCACTCCTAATGTCCCTTATTATTCTTTTAATGTTTCTAATACTATTCTGGATGTTGAAGATGTGTGGGTTCCCCCGCCTCCATCACTCTTGTTTGGGGTTTATCAACTTTTAATCTTTTCAAAGAGCTGATTCTAGGCATTGTCAATGTTCTCCACTGTTTGCCTGTTTTGTTTCGTTTCTTATCACATTATACTCTTCCTTCCACTGGTTTTGGGTTTAATTTGTTCCAGCGTTCCTGTAGTCCTGGGCGTAGTGTGGACATTGAGATCCGCCTGCTTTGCTCCTGTGAGCACTTGAAGCTTCCTGGAGCACTACTGTAGCAGCATCCCACAAATGCTGTTATGCCGTATTTTTTTTTCATTTCACTAGAAATACCTCCTGGTTTTCTTTAAAATCTCTTCTTGGGCCCCATGGGAGATTTAGAATGTATTGCTCCATTTCCACATATTGGCTTTTCTGAATATCATATAGATCTGTCATTTAATTTCATCATAATAATAAAAATAGTTTTTTCTTTTGTTAATCCTCACCTAAAGATATTTTTTCCATTGTTTTCCAGAGAGAGTGGAAGGGAGGGTGTGTGTGTGGGGAGAGAGAGAGAGAGAGAGAGAGAGAGAGAGAGATGTGAGAGACACATCGACTGGTTGCCTCCTATACACACCCCAACCAGAGGTGGGGATCAAACATGCAACCCATGTGCGTGCCCTTGACTGGGAATCAAACCTTCAAACCTTCGGTGTGCAGACCGATGCTCTAACCACTGAGAAACAGCAGCCAGGGCAGGAATACTCAGAGAGCGCAACCTTTTGAAGTGTGTCTAGGCTTCCTCTAGGCCCGGCACTTCTCTGCCGCACCAAATGCTGCGAAGCACTTGGAAGAGTGTGAACTCTGCCCTTGCTTGGTGAATGTTCTATTCCCGTCGATCAGGGCAGTGTTGGTAACAACTTGTTACCTATATCGTTGCTGTCGTCTGCTTGCTCTACCCAAGCCTGAGAGACAGAAGGTGTGCGTCTCCATGGTGACTGCGGACTAGCCTGCTTCTCCGTTAGTCCCGCGGCTCTGCTTCACACCTCGGAGCTCTGTTGTCGGTGCTCCACGCTGGTGACATGTGTTCTGGACGAAGCGAGCTCTTTCCAGCCTATCTCTGGCGATGCTCCCTGTTCGGCGTTAGTGTAGCCACATCAGCTCTCTCATGCTCATTGTTTGCCTGCAAACGCTTCCCATCCTGTTCCCTCCAGCCTCTTGGGGCCTGACCCAGGGAGCAGGCAGGGCAAACCTGGCCCTCCCCTCTGGCCACTCCCCAGGGACGCAGCCCTGCGCTGCCTGCGGCTGGGCCTGGAAGCCCGTCTCCTAGGCTGTGTCCGCTTCCCAGTGGGAGCTGCTCCTTCTAGGTGGGACACGAGCCCCGCCCACCACTGTGTTCTGAGACCCATTTGAGAAAGTCTGGTCTGTTTGATGAAAGGATGGGCAACGTTAACTGGGGACCTACTATGTGCCACATATACAACTTCGTCTCCCCGACTCACGGCTCACTTGTCAGATGAGGAGACCAAGGTGGCGAGGTTACATCATTGCTTCCAGGTCCCGCAGCTGTCAGGCGTACGAGGAAACACCCCAGGCAGTGGCCCTGAGCCAGTGGCAGCTGCCCATGGCCTCGTTCCTCCCGGTTAACCTGAGCTTCCCACTTTGCGTCTGAAACACGGCTGGGTGCCCTCCCCGCCCCTGCTCTCCCTGCTCCCAATGTCCCCAGGTCTAGGCCCACCAGGCAGCCGCTCCAGCTGCTGCTGAAGCAGGTCTTAAACTAGCACCTGGACCCACCTGGGTGTGGCTAGCCCCAAGCACACCTGAGGGAATGCAGGGGAGCCTCCAGCGGGGTGGGCCATGGCCAGATCGCCTGTGCCCGGCCAGCCACACCCCATCTGGCCAAGATTCCAGGGCAGAACCATGATTCCTGGGGGCTCCTGCAGCACCCCACTCTCCAGGCCTCTGATGCTCCAGCCGGCTTCTGAGAGCCACACGCTCAGCAGGAGAGATGGATGGGATCCCGTGTGCTTGGCCTCGATGGCTCGCGGGAGGCCTTGGTGTGCTGGGAGGTGGGCGTGGCATCCTGGTCAGGTCTGCCCCGGCCAGAACAACAGCACAGCACCGCACCAGGGACGCGATGTGAGGGCAAGTGTACAGAGACATTTTAGAGCGTGCTTCTAACTCAGATCCTGGGGACGTAGGTGAACTGCAATAAAAACAGTGCAGTCCTCCAGCACAGCCAACTTGGCAAAGCATCCCTTTTTCAGAAGTAAAGTGCAAAATGATTGTTTTGCAATAACAGTAACTATGAGACTTCAGAGGTCAATTAGATGGGCTGAGGGGCACCCTCAGTGGAAAATGACTAACACCCCCCAGGCTCCTCCAGAATTCCTTTCCCAGGACGCTGTCCGGACGCCCTCTGCTCTCCAGGCTCGGGCCTCTGCCGAGCACAGAATGGATTCCGCTTAGAAGATTTCTATGCACTCTCTCACTGGGTCCCTCTGGCTGCAGGATTTTTCAGTGCCGTCACCGTTAACAGGGATTAACTGGCATTCCGTGTGACCTGAACGTGTTTGGGCTGCAGACTGTGGCAAAACCAGGAAAGCTAATCACAACCACAGCAGGAAGAGCCCAGCTAAGACACTGATGCACAGAGAGGCTAAGGGACTTGTCCGATGTCGCGCAGCAAATGTGTGGGTAACTCGTCCAGGATGGAAAACAGCTGAGAGGTAGCAGAGCCCACCGTCTCCTCTGCCCCCTTG
>NW_005371769.1:874557-886763 GCF_000412655.1 Myotis brandtii | reverse complement strand
TGGCTGTGTGACCTTGGGCACGATCCTCAGCCTCTCTGTGCCTCAGTCTCCTGTCTGCAAGTGAGGAAACCATAGGTCACCCGGAGAACTGTTTGCAGGTGAGCTCACGTGACACCAAGCGCGGGAAGCTGGTGCTGCAGGATGTCCCCGACCCTGCCCGGGGCCACCACGACCTTCGCCCGGGAAGGAAGGCCAGGCAGACGCGGCCGCTCTGGAGGCCAGTGTTTTCAGGCCCGAATTTAGTCAGGATGGGAATCCCATTTTGCTAGTGGCTGAAACTTTGTCTCGTTTTTATTAATGGTTAAAATAAGTTTATTGCTCATTTGCCCTCTGTCCTGCTGGGACTTGGATCACAAAGTGATTTCCATAGACGATGATCAAGATGCCACTCATGCTGGGCCGGCCACTTACCTGCCAGCAGAGGTGAGGCCGCCGGAGGCCGTGGCGACTGGAGTTCGCCTCTAGTGACGATACACTAATACAGGTTTCAGACACTCCCATTTACCGAGTGCGGTTATAATTGGTGACCTATTTTAAGCGATTTAATTTCCCGTGACCTGTTTTCTAAATTGACGTGGTAATAAAGGCGGAGGGGGCAGAGGGCCCTGGGAGGTGCGAGGCCTGTGCCTGCGTTAAAGGTGACTCTCCCGTTCTCGTGTGGGGAGACGCTGGGTTACGTAAAGGCTCTGTCACAGCCAACTCGTCCCACATCTTCAATCCATCAAAGAAAATGAGCAAGGACAGCGTGAGGATCTGTGACGTCACTATCGCACGCCCCCCTGCGGAGGGCCCGTCCCCTCAGCAGGGAATGCCCTCTTGCCGAGATCCAGTTGTCCTAACAGGCTCCTCTGGCACCTGTGGGGGTGGGGGGCCTGCACAGCCACAGCCGGGGACACACTGCCCAAGGCTGTTCCCTCCTGCAGCTGGACCACGAAGGATGGGGGAGACCAGTGCGGAGGGAAGGAGAGGAAGGAGGACGGGGAGGGGGGGGGAGCGTGTGGGAAGAGGCTGTCCCCCCTCGTGTCTGCCCTCTGGCTGGCTGGACCGCACGTGTCTAGGCTGTGGGTGGCCATGGGGAAGAGCTGGCTGGGACCGTGGCTCTTGGGGTGGCTGGAAGATGCAGGGCTCGGGGGGAGCGTGGCCTCGTCTGTGGCTGCAGCACCTCCGCATGCTGCCTGCACAGGGAGGAGTGGGGGTCCCATGGCTTCAGGTGAGGATACCTGTGACCCCCACCCTTACCTGCAGCCCACCCTCTTCTTAGTCTCCCTTCCCCCTTCTGCCCCCAAGGCCTCTTCAGCATATCCCTCCCCACCCACCCCCAGTGCCTGCCGCACGGTGGCCGCAGCTCTTGGGCCCTATTTACAGAATGTCAGGGCTCTGGCCTCCCAGCTGGCCACTGTGAGCCCTGGTCCCCTTGACCTTGGGCACTGTTCTCTGAAGGGATGTCGGGTTAGTCCCGCTCGGAGCTGGATTGATTTCCAAAGACAAAGCCTGCCGTTTCCGGGTGCTGTCTGTGTGTTGTCGGCCCCAGGGGAGCAGGAGGGGTTACATGAGGACCACAGGGATCACTGACTCTACCCTCCACCCTGCTGGCTGCCTTGCCGGCTGGCTGCCCCCAGGCACATGCCTCCTGGAGCCCAGGCCAAAGTGAGCACCCAGCCGTGCCCCCTTCTGCAGGAAAGGCCCGAGGGTGGTGGCTGCAGCCCTCTCCTGGGTCCCTTCGGGGGATTCGGAACTTCTGTGCCTTGGTGGCTTACAGGACCATGGAGGACTCCCCCCAGAGCTCGCCCAGACCTGTCAGCTGGGGGCGGCGCGGGGCTCCGGGACCCCAGGCTTCGGGGGGAGGGGGGCTCCTGCCCCCGAGAAGGTTTGTCTAGCTGGAGAAAGAGCACCCCCTGTGCTGACAATACACTCCGTCCAGAGAGGGTGGATACCTAGGTTTCTCTTCCGAACACACCTCGTTTCCATGGTAACTGCCTCTTTCCCTCAGTTTCCACATCACACCACTGCGGCCTGGCCAGGCACAGCACACGAGATGGTCTGAAGTGACCACCAGCTGGGCCTCCCCTCCTAGAGGGCTGGCCACCCTGAACTCACCAGCCGTGTGGGGTGGGGCCTAAACCCCAGACAGGGGTCCCTCCCAGGCACCACAACGGTCCACCCTGGTCCTGGGTGCCCCTCCCTCCCTCCCTGGAGGCCTTTGGAGAACCGGACACTCTAGGTGACCAGCTGGCCCTCTGCAACCCGTCTGTCCTCCTCTTTTTTTTTTTTTTTAAAATAAATGTCTTTTATTGATTTTAGAGAGAGAGGAAGAGGGAGAGGAAGAGAGAGAGAAACACCCATTGACTGTGATTGAGCTCACAACCTGAGAACTGAACCTGTGACCTTTTGCACAGGACGACGCTCAACCGAGTCACACCCGCCAGGACCTGTGCCCCTCTTGGGGGTTGGCCAGCTGCTGGCCACCTTCTCCACCCCTGAGGGGGGCTCTGTGCCTCAGGAGGAGGGGAAGATGGCCAGGCCCTCTTGGGGGCTACTAACCCAGGCTCCCACCACGTGTGTCTCCATGGCGCCCAGCTTCCTTCCACCCAGCTCCTTCCTCACACCTGGACCTGGCACCTGGCCATGCTGTGCTGACTGGCCAGAAACCCCCTCTCCGGCTGCCCCTGCGCCCGGGTGGGGGAGGGGGTCTGCAAAGACATTGGGAGGACGAGACACTGGACCAGGAACTGACCAGGGCTTCCTCCTGCCCCAAGAAGGTGCCACGCTATTCAATCAGTGTGGAGGGGGGTGCTCCCCACCCCACCCCTGCACCCCGGCTTCACGTCCAGAACAGCTGCCCTCCGGCCCCGGGCCCTGGGGGGGCTGACTCCCTCCCCAGCCATTGATGGAGATGAAGTCAGAGCAGCTTTTCACTGGAGATGCCGCCTGTTGAACGGGGAGGTGGACGGGGATCGATGCGGGCTCAGGATTTGGCTTCTGCTGGTCACCAATGTGCCATATCGGTTCTTCGCTATCCTGAAATAAAGGAAATGTAAGGAACCCCCTGCCAGGAGAAAAATAGCTACCCTCCCCATTTCTTTTTGAAAACGAGAACCAGCCGCCCACCAGCATTGTCCGTGGTCAGGAGCCCCTGGTCAGTGGGCTGCCCGCTCAGGCCCTGCTCTCCTGGCCTGTCCTCGGCAGAGCAAACGGGGGCCCTCGTCCCCGATGACCTGCCTGCTACCTGCATTGGTCCTCTCCCAGACATGGGTGTCGCCATGTCAGGGACCGGGGGCCGGTGCTGGTGGCCAGGCACCTCATCCCACATCCTGGAGGTCGCCCAGAACAAGCCGCTGGGTGGCCTCCGAGGGCAGCGGGCGCCCGGCTTGCCTCTGCAACCCGGGGTCTGGACTCGGAGGTGTACCGAGGTGCCATTGCTAGCTTCCCTGGTTTGAACTGTGCCTTAAACCTTTTCTAAGCAAAAAATAAGTGGAAATACCAAGGCCACCACTTTCTTCCCAAGGGGCTAGTCCAGTGGTCGACAAACTCTTTAGTCAACAGAGCCAAATATCAACAGTACAACGATTGAAATTTCTTTTGAGAGCCAAATTTTTTAAACTTAAACTATATAGATAGGTACATTGTTATTAACTTAATTAGGGTACTCCTAAGGCTTAGGAAGAGCCACACTCAAGGGGCCAAAGAGCCGAATGTGGCTAGCGAGCCGCAGTTTGCCGACCACGGGGCTAGTCCCTCAATGGCACTAGGTGCACCTCCTCGGGGATTAGCCAAGCCAAGCAGGCGCTTCTGATGCCACCAGGCGACGGGCACCAGCACCTTCACGCACCCTAGCCCGTGAGCCTGACACGCTGGTCTGAGGCCCGCACAACCACTGGGCAGAGCCAGGCGTCGGCCTCCTCTCCTTCCCCAGTGAGGAGCGGGGCCTGAAGGTCTGCCTGGTGCTGCCTGCCTGTGGGGGTGCGGGTGGGGGTGGTGCTGGTGGGGGATGCAGCAGGCACCCAAGGACATCCCCTTGGGCCAGCAGCTCGTGTCCCCTCCGTTCTCCCAAGCAAGGGGTGCACTCAGACAGTTTGGGCAGGTGAGCCAGGGCAGTTTGGGGCACAGAAGCACACCGAGTCCCTGGGATCTGCTGGGGGAGGGACATCCCCTTCCAGCTCTTTCTTTGCACACACGTCCACAGGTGACTGTACCCCTGTGTGTGAACACCCACCGTGCGCACACGCACGCCATGGCACAGACATTTTCCACCCTATGGATTTTTGGCTTGAGCTTTAGGGGAAAAGGGAAGAAAGGGAAGAATTGCTAGGCAACCAGCCAGGGGTTGCTATGGCATTTCTGAGAACAGCTGGGCCAATCAGAGCAGAGTGTGGGCTACTGTCAGTCAGCGCAGGAGGAGGGGTGTGAGGCAGGCATCAGCTCCTGGTGGCAAGCTGCGGATCAAAGCAGATGAGGACAGAACACCTCATGAATATTCATTAGGCTGATTGAGGCAAAGCCAATTAACAACTTGGAGGCTCGATTTTTCCCGGATTTGTTCACTGTTTTTCTTTATTTTTAAAAATATATATATTTTTTAATTGATTTCAGAGAGGAAGGGAGAGAGCGACATCAATGATGAGAGAGAATCATTGATTGGCTGTTGCCTGCATGCCCCACATGGAGATGGAGCCTGCAACCCAGGCCTGTGCCCTGACTGGAATCTAACACTGACCTCCTGGTTTTAAGTCGATGCTCAACCTCTGAGCCACACCAGCTGGGCTCATTCACCATTTTTAACCTTGGCCCGGGGCAGGCATGCTGCTCCCACCGTGCTGGGAGTGCTCTACACCAAGCAGGTCAAACTCAAAGGCTAACACAAGCCAAATAAACGAGGCATGCGGCCCTCGGGCCGAGCATTTGACACGCTTGCTCTACACGGTTAGACTCCTTGCTCCTGCCAGTCCCAGCCCGGACCCAGGGTGTCCCCGCCACCCTGCAGTTGGCCTCCTGGTCCCCCCACAGGACTCAAATTCCCACCAGGAGCCAAGCACTGGCGCAGTGGGGTTCCCATCGGACACATTCAACCATTCACTCCCTCCCTGGCTCTTCGCTCAGACAGGGGAGGTGGCAGAGCAGTGACAGGCCTTAGCCAGCCGCGCCAATGTCACCGTCTTCCCAGAGCCCCAGCTCCTGTCTCAGCCCAGCCCCCAGAAAGCAGGTCTGAGGCAAGGGTCACGCGCCCCAGGAGCAGGGACCAGCAATGGGCGGGCCAAGGTGAGCCCCTGCAGGAAGTTTTCTAAGAAGAGCAGGTCCTCAGTGGCTCCTCGCCTGGTCCCTCCAGTCTCCCTTTCCCTTGGGACCAGGTACACTTTGACTTGTGCCCCCGGGGGCCACTCGGGAGCCGGCTCCTTCCCTGTAGTGTGGCACTCCATCCAGGTCTGGAGGTGGCCAGGTGAGCCGCTGACCAGGAGAGGGGGAGGCCTCAGGGGCCCAGGCTGAATCGCCCAGCACCTCACAGCCCTTTGCATGTTCAACACTAGATATGTCCGTTCAACTGTTCCATCCAGGCCTGACCCCAGCCCCAGCTCCACTCTCCAGGGGGAGGGGCCTGACACGTCTGTCACCGCACTGCTGGGGCCCAGGGCCCATGGATGCTCAGCCCTGTCACCTGGGCAGCACCTCGACAGCTCCCAGACAGAGCCCCGGCCCACCCCGAGCAGGGCAGAGTGCTGGGTGCACCTGCTGGGGGGTCCCTGTGCCCCTCCTGAGCCGGGGGGGCCACCAGCATCTCGGTTCACCTGGCGACCCAGGGTGTCCTGTCAGGGGCAGGGGTGGGAGAAAGCAGCAGCCACCCCACGTCCTGCACCCCTGTCCTCACGTCCCGCACCCCTGTCCTCACGTCCTGTATCCCTGTCCTCACGTCCCGCACCCCTGTCCTCACGTCCTGTATCCCTGTCCTCATGTCCTGCACCCCTGTCCTCATGTCCTGTACCCCTGTCCTCACGTCCTGTATCCCTGTCCTCATGTCCTGCACCCCTGTCCTCATGTCCTGTACCCCTGTCCTCACGTCCTGTATCCCTGTCCTCATGTCCTGCACCCCTGTCCTCATGTCCTGTACCCCTGTCCTCACGTCCTGTATCCCTGTCCTCACGTCCTGCACCCCGGTCCTCACTTCCTGTACCCCTGTCCTCACGTCCTGTATCCCTGTCCTCACGTCCTGCACCCCGGTCCTCACTTCCTGTACCCCTGTCCTCACGTCCTGTATCCCTGTCCTCACGTCCTGCACCCCGGTCCTCACTTCCTGTACCCCTGTCCTCACGTCCTGTATCCCTGTCCTCATGTCCTGCACCCCTGTCCTCACGTCCCGCACCCCTGTCTTCACGTCCTGCACCCCTGTCCTCATGTCCTGTACCCCTGTCCTCACGTCCTGTATCCCTGTCCTCATGTCCTGCACCCCTGTCCTCACGTCCCGCACCCCTGTCCTCACGTCCTGTACCCCTGTCCTCACGTCCTGTATCCCTGTCCTCACGTCCTGTACCCCTGTCCTCACGTCCTGCAGCTGCCAGGCCACCCCGTTGGCCCAATTGGGGCACCTTCTTCACCCTTGTCCCTCACCCAGTCCTGGTGGACACCCAGACTCTTACATAAGTGGGGCCCCTCAAGGTGGGAGGGAATGCGGTTCTGAGTAAACACAGCTTCCCAAGTGTCCATTTTCATGAAAATCTTACTTTCACAGAAACGGCGGCGAGTCCGTCCTCCCTGTCCTCTCCGCAGGGACCAGGTGCTGCTCCGTCGGAGGCGCACTCTCCGGGCTGGCTCCCGGGACCCACACGCGGGCCACAGGACACTGGCTGGGTTTAGGGGCAGCAAAGGTGACAGAGACGGTCCCCAGGGAGAAACGCAGCCCAGCTGCCCCTGCTGGAGGCCACACCCCTCTCAGTTGGCCAAATTCCAGGGGAGTGAAGAGCAAGACCAGGCCCTTGCAGGAAGGACCCCGGGCGGGCGAGCAAAAGGTATCAGGGGAGTAAAGTGACAGCAGAGGGAGGGGTCGGGGAGGGCGGGGAGAGTGGGGAGAGGCAGGAGCCCCTCCCAGCAGGACCTTCCACTTTCAAGAATGGTTCACCAGTACAAGCAGGCAGCAGTGCAGGGTGTCCTCCTGTCTGGGCGTTAGCAGTCATTGGAGCTGACGGTTTCACTAATCTTAGTGACATTAGCCTGGCCCTGCCAGCAGCCCGGTGCTCTCTGAGAGCCCTGTCCCTGTGGGGGTCTGGGCACAGTGGCGGGACGCCGGGCGTGGTGTGGCCTGCTCTGCGTCACCTCTGGGTGGAGGACAGAGGGGATGTGGTTAGAGTTGTGTGGGGTCCCGCAGGGCCTTGTCCAGGTCTGGCAGCCAAGGGGACCCGGGCAAACTCGGCCCGTCAGTACAGAGAGCACAGCCTTGTGCCCTCCCTGCTGCTGCCCGCCCACCTCTGACCTATTCTCGGGGACGTGGGGAGCCTATGCATTCCTGCTCCCTGTAACCAGGGGCGCAAGGGCTGTGGCGTGGCCTGGGAGAGGCCTGGACCTGGCCTGGGGCCGGGGCAGCTCCATGGGGCCAGGTCAGGGGAGACAAGCAGGATGACCATGTGGTTTGTCGCCTTTGGAAAGAGAGAAAATGGTCACCCCAGGTGGCCCTGAAGGAGACAGTGTCCAGGAGACAGGACGTGGGCCAGGAGCCCTCCACCCTCTTCAAGGCAAAGCCATGGTGTCGGTGGCTGGCAGAGGCTCGGCTCGCCCAGGCAGCAGTCTCAGTGCCCCCGAGCCCCTTGCCTGCCCCCACTCCCCAGCAGCTGGTTCCAGACACTGAATGGGGAGCAATTTGACTCCCTTCCAGGCACAGCCAGGCAGTGCAGCTGGGCCTCAGCCCTCAGCCCTGAGCACCCTCGTCCTTCTCCCCCACTCCCCACCTCGCAGATGGGGTGTGGGCTGGGGAGCTGGCTCTTCGGATTAGGGATTACTTAGCTGTCATTACTGCCCCCTGCCCCGAGGGTGGGCTGGACGGGAGAGGAGCTGGCAGGCACAGGGGTCCCCTCCCTGCATGTCTGGGTCAGCCCTGAGCTTCCAGTCACCGTCAGCATGGCGGGGTGTCCAGATGGGGTGCTCAGCCCCAGCCACCCTCCCCCTGCAGCACCACACTCCCACCCGGAGGCCCAGCCACCCCTGTCAGATGGGGCTTAGGAAGGACCAGAGGCACCATCAGGGTTCCTCCTCACTTCAGCCACCACCCACTCCCTCCTGGGGCTCCCCGAGCTTGCTCCCATGGTACCCCCTTTCCTCCCACCCTCCCTGAGCATCAGGCTTGTCTCTCCCTCCTGGTCATGGAGGGGTGGGTCTGGGAGGCCTCTCGGGGCCCAGAGTCTCTTGCTCTGGTTTGGGGGCAGGAAAGCCTGTCATTCATTCTGTCCTTCCCAGTGAAGCCCATTGGAACCCTGGAGGCGAGTAATGCACCCTGCAAGGCCACGGAGGCGACACTAACTCCCTCCTCCTGCAGGTCTGCAGGCACCTCCCATGGCCAAAGCCAAGGGCAGTCCGAGGCACAGAGCCCACAGAGGGAGCACGTCACAGCCCACTGCAGCATAGAGAGGAAGCTGATGGCTGCACACTGGAAGGGAAACAGCAAATCTTGACAGTCATTCACACCTTAGTGAGAATTGGTACCTGAGACACTTTCCAAAGGAAGTGGTAGGAGAGGCTGAAAAGCAGAGCTCTATGAAGTAGTCCCAGAGGCCAAAGGGGCGGTGACCGGCGCTCGTCCAAGTGGACAGGTCCTCCACTCCTGCCCAGCAGATACATTCAACTCCATGTCCCTGTCCCTGTCCCTACAAGCAGACAAGTCTGAGAAGCTCCTGGGGCCTCTCCAAGGACCCCCCCCCTTTCCTTTTCCTGTTGGAATCACCCAGAAGCAGATGGCGAGGACCCTGGAGGAAGGTGTGGGTTAGGGAGCCAGAGGCTCTCAGAGGTGGAGGAAGGTGGAGGGGAGAGAAGCAGAGATGGGGTGGGAGGAGGGAGGGGAAAGGGAAGGAGAAATGGGTCAGTAGGAGAGAGCCAAGGAGTGAGAGACAGTGGTGTGGAGATGAGCTGCGGGAGAAAATCCTGAACTGGAAAAGCAGGAGGAATTAGCCCAGAGGCAGAGGTGGCGGACCAGATGGGGCAGTTGCACCTCTGGGGATGTTGGACCCTGAGTCATCTGTCCCTCCTTGCGGGGCTGGGCTAGGCCGGGCTAGGCAGGGAGGAGGGAGCAAGGGGTCTTGACAACCTCATTTCCCTGCAGAACCCCCTGTCCTCTGAGTGCCCCGCCCCCTGCCAGGCGCACAATGGCCACCTTTGTGGTGGTCTTAGGGGGCTCAGCACGGAGGCATGGCAGGGGTCCCAGCCCCACCTGATCAGAGGAGAGGGGAGGAACTCCCACCCCCCACCGGGGTCAGAGAGCCAGGTGAGAAGGCGCCTCCTGCAGAGACCTGTCCTCTGAGCCGGGGGCAAGCTGTGCTGTGCTGGCACACCCACCCCAGCCACACAGGGGGCGTGGCCAGGCCTCCTGCACAACAAGCCTGTGGTGGGGGTTCTCAGCTGCGGCACCACCCACACCCGCGCTTGGAAGCTGCGGGGCATTTTGAGGCGACAGGGACCCAGAGCAGAGGTTGGGCTGGAGCCCTGTGTCCATGCCAGCACTGCCCCTTCTCCCAAAGCCCTCCCCTCCCCTCACACGTCCACTGCAGGCCCTGCCACTGGCCTCCAGCCAGACCCTGCCCCACTTTTCCTTCACCCTGGATGGAGGGCAGGGTCTTGAGGCCAAGAGCCAGTGGTTCCCAGATGTGTCCATGGCCCCGCCCCTATTTGGAGGAATGACAAGCCTGGTGCCCAGGAGGGAGCACTGGTGTGACTAGGAAGCAGGAGCAGAAAGGGCGAGGGCTCTTCACGGGTTTCTGTGCCTTTGTTTCACCCCACGCTACTCACTATACACTATTCACTATACACTATACACTATTCACTACTTGCGGGCTTTCACGCTGGAGGGAGGGAGGGGTGGGGTCCCGGACAAGTCCCTCCCTTCCTTCTCTCCACCCCGCTCCAGGGAGCCACCTGACCTGTACCCAGGTTGCTGGCCTGCACGAAGGGCTTTGTGCACACGGAGGCCGCTGCCTGGAACTGGGAGCCCTGAGCCGCCAGTTCCTGCGCCTTTCACTCAAGCCAGGAGCCCCCTCCCCACATGCTGGGAGCCAGCAAATAAATAAACCCACAAACACAGACTCCCGGTGTGCTGGGAAGAAGGCCGGGCGGGTGACGCTGGGTGCCCCCTGAGCCCACCAGAGCGGTCACTCGCTGGGCCTGCAGCAGGAAGTTGACCTTTATGGCACCTACAGATGCTCCAGGGCCACCGGGAGGCCCCCAGCTGGCACAGAGGGCGGACAGGCCGAGGCTGGCGGTGGCCCCCTTCCCCATGCAGCACCCACAGTCAGCTCCACCCCCAGGCCCAGGACAGCTCTTTCTCCCCGGGGCCAGGGGAAGCGTTGGGGCTGAGGGTCACTGGGATTGGAAGGGGTGAGCTCTGGCCCCATTGATGCCAAGACTCTGAGAGGTAAAAATGGGGAAAGAAAATGCCTACAGGCCGGGCTGGGGATGTGCACAAAGCTGGTCTGATCCAGGGTAGGCGTGCCCACCCCCTGCCCGCCTGTGGAGGGGGCTGCCGGTGGTGAGGGAGGCAGAGTGTAGGTGCTGGGCCAGGAGAGGGAACAGGTCTGTGAAGACCTTCCCGTGGCCCCAGGAAAGGGCATCTGAAGAGAGACTGGGGGTCTGTAAACCTGAGGAGACCTCCCCTTCGAATGCAAACCAGGTCCAGGGAGCTGGAAGCCAGAGCAGGCCTGACCCTCTCCGGGGGGAGGGAGCATCTGCCCCGCTCCACCGAGACCCTGGCCCTTCAAAGGACAGGACTGGGCAACAAGTCCAGCGGGAGGCGGGAGAAAAATGAGACTGGGGTTCAAGGTTGGGTTTCAACACCATGGACAGCGGACCCACTGTCTGGGGACCCTCCCACATCCACCTCCCCTCCTGGGCAGAGGCAGGTAGGGACACACTCTGATGAAGCTGGAACTGGGCTGCCCAGTGTCCCCTGCCCTCCACCCCCACCAGTGCCAGCATCCGGCCTGTGTGAGGCTGTGGCTGCCAACCCTGCAGGCTGGGGGTCGCTTCCCAGGCTCTGGCCTGAGAGTGGGTGGTGATTTCGCTTCTGTGCCGAGGAGTGGGGGGCCTGCAAATCCCCTGCCAGAGAAAAGGGCATGCCTGACAGCAGGGAATGTGGGCTGGTAGGGTCAGACCGAAGCCCACCAAAGGGGGAGGGGTTTCCAGGGCAGAGTCCCAGCCCCGCCCAGCGGCGCTCCTCAGGGTCCCAGGGGCTGGAGAGCTGAAAAGGAAGGAAGCAGGCTGGTGCGCCCACTGGAGGAGGGAGGGTCAGCAGGCTCCACTCAGAGGGCAGATGGTGCAGGGTCTGGCGGCCTGAAGGGAAGGAGGGAGGCAGAGGCCTGCTGGCCAGGCCTGGGCCTGCAGCTCGTTCCGTCTGCGCGAACAAAAGCCGATGGAGACGTGAGGTGGGTAGCTTAGGGAAACTGCGAATCCTTGGCCCTCGAGGGCCCAATCGGGGTCAGTCCTCAGAGGGCACACTGTCTGGGCAGCCAGGCCACCAGGTGTGGCCGTGCTTCCTTGATATCCGGGCAAGAACTCCTACCCCAGTCAACACAAAGAAACGGGGGAGCAGTGTTTCACTGGGTCACCGTCTCCCTCCTCGGTGTCACCACCAGGGCAGGGCCTACGGTGGGGAGGCCTGGGCAGGACCGATGTGCTTTCTCTGCAGGTCCCTTCCTGGGGCCAGAGGGCGCCTGGGGAGTGGCCCGGAGCTCAGCGGGGGTGTGATGGGGTAGGTACAGCCTGAGTGTGGAGATGTCCTCAGTGGGGCCAGGCCTGCTGCCGGCCTGGTGTGGCTGTGGGTGTCGATGGGCTCCCGGAGGGGCTGTCGCTGGTGGGCGGCAGGAGCCGCATTCTCGTGGGCGCGGGTGGGACTCAGGAGGGCTCCAGTGTGTGTGAGAGAAACAGGCGTTTCCATGGCCGTATGTGCGGGCGCAGGGCACCGGGCTCGGTCCTGGGCGCTCAGGGTGTCCGTGTGAGCAGAGGAGCACCCAGGGTGGACGCGCGAG
>NW_005371769.1:865205-873003 GCF_000412655.1 Myotis brandtii | reverse complement strand
GCTGTCCGCGGTGCTGGCGGTGGGGCGGCCTCACAGGACAGGAGCACCACGGGCGCGAGGCCAATTGTGCCCCGAGGGCCACTTGCCCAAACCGCAGGACTGTTGCTATGACAACGAGGGAGGGAGTAGGGTCTGAGGTCACTGCAAAGTCTGTCCTCCCTCAGTGGGCTGGGCAGCGGGGTGGGGGTGGCCCTCACTGAGACCCCGCAACTGCCCTGAGCCTGGAGGACGAGGTTCAACTGGGGAGGGGGGAGGACAAGTCTACACGTGTCCAGGGTGCAAACAAGGGCAGGTGCATGCGCCTGACCGCATCGCGCCCCAGACCTGGCTCTAGACTATGCGGGACTCAGGCACGTGAGGCTCCGCAGCGAGGGGGAAGGTGTCAAACCCCTCCTCCGCCCTCAGCAGCCGCAGTGACACCCACTTGGGTTTGCTGCAGGCATTTTTTTTTCTGTCCTGGGGAGCCAGCGCCACCTGCTGGTAACGTGGCACGCGCTCTGCCCGCTGGCTCCTGCCTCCCTGCCCCCAGCCAGTTCCCTGACTGCTCCTGGGGTCCGTCACTGGGCGAAGATCAGTGGCAAAGGCACGGGAAGATGCCCACCCTCCCCCTCCAGCAAGTCCTCAACCCTTCTTTGCAGTTGCGCAGTTTTTCCTCTTAATGGCAGCTGGGATGAGCCCCTCTGGCCAAGCAGGGCCTTTTGCAGGGCCTTGGTTCCCTCCAAATTCCCCAGCCCCTGAACCCCAGGCCTGGAACAGAAAACCAACACAGAGAGGACCACTTAGGTGTCAGGCCTGGCCCCTTCCCCTCCTAAAGCCTCCCCCACTCCTCAGCCCAGACCTCCAGCCCCTCCCTGAGACAGCTGCAGGCATGAGCAGAAGCCAGGGCCCCCATGTTCCTGTGCCCACCCTGAGCCAGGCCCCTATCCCTCCATCTCCTGCCCCCGTGGAGCACAGGGAAGTGGCAAGGACGCCCCAGCAAGCCTGGGCCTGGCCATGGAGAGGCAGAGCTGGCCCCCCAGCACTGGCCTTGGGCATGATGGCCTCTCCCCACTCCTTCCTCTGTGAGGGGTGTGAACAGCACCCACAGAGGCACCTCCGGTCCGGTGTGTGGAGGGAGACTGGGGGAAGCCCTGGGCCTGATGTCCCTTCTGGTGTGGAAGGAGCCGGGCTTTTGTCCAGTCTGAGCTTTCTCTTGGGGCTGCTCAGAACCTCCCTGAACCCCATTATGGACCCTCCCTCTGAGGGAAGCTGGCCCCTGCTCCCCTGGCTCTCTGGGCTTCATGCTTGCCCACCTCCCTTCATGGGGCTTGGCTCCTGACCAGATGAGCCTTCTGAGTGGTTAACCAGGCGGGAGGAGGACACCTGGAACTGAGGGCCCCGGGCACTGTCCTGGGCTGGTTGGTCTCTGATTAGGGTTCCCCCTGGAACAAGTTTGGGAACACCCTCCTCCTAGAACCCTCCCCCAAGGAAGGTCTAAAGTCACTGCACCCTGCCCCAGGGTTCCTGGGCCTCCCCTGAGCAGGCCTCGCTGGACAACTGCCGCAGTGCGGGCAGGGCTACATGCCCAGACCTCATGGCTGAGCCCAGGACCTGCGCTCAGTACCCAATGCAGCCCTGCGTGTCCATGCTCAGCCTCCCTCCCTCCTGCAGTCACATGCTCCACACACACCCATGCTCAGACCACTGACCCCCCTCCAGAGGCATGGCTGGGTGCCCTGCCCAGTGCTCACCGCCCCAGAGCTCCTGACCAGGGCCTGGTCCACCAGACACACCCTGCAAAGGTGTGGGAGGCATGCTGAGGGCAGCAAGCTTGGACGAGTATGCCGAACATCCCTGAACCCCAGCTGCTCACTGACCTGAGGCCCAGCCCAGGGCTGTCCAGAAGGGGGCCACCTCCAGTGTGGGGCCAGGGAGGGAGACACAAGTAGATGACTATGCCCCCCATCTTGACCCTGCCCAGGGCCTCTCTGCTCTGAATAAAACCTAATAAACAGTCAAGGCTGGAGCCAGCTGCCCGTAGCCTCCTCCACAACTCCTCCAGGTGTCCCCTGGTCACAGCAGCAGAGAGGGAGATGCTACAGGGCCAGGTAGGGGTCAGCCAGCACCAGGCAGCCACACACCCCACCCTCCTGGCTCACCTTCCAGACAAGTCCCCTCAAGTCCAGGCCCCAGGCTGGGAGCTGGGCTCTCCAGGCTGTCTGCCCCAGCAACCTGATTAGGGATATAAGCCTGGACACTGGTGGTGGGTGACCCTGAGAAATCAGACCCTTGCAGCCCAACCTGCACCTCTGGGCTCCCAGCAGCTAGTGGGGTAAGAATGTTTGGAGGTAACTCAAACTGAAGAAATAAAAATGGTGAGGTGCTGTTCCCCAGCTCGTCAGAGGGAGAAAGGACAGCCAGTATTTCACCTGGAGGTGACGAAGGAAGGGAGAGGTGCACACTTGTGCACCTCCTCACCCCTGTAGCAGGGCATAGAACTGGCTGTGGAATCTGGGAAGCAGGAGCCACCCTCCTCACCCCCTCCCTGCCCTTGGGCCAGGAGCTGCATGTCCGCACCCCACCTGGATACTGGCCCACCTCCCTTCTCAGCATCCCACTCCCTGTGGAACTTGTTTCTCTGCACAGAGGAAAGAAAAAACCCGTGCAGCTCCCAGGGTAGGCAAGAGAGGCTGCCCAAGCGAGCGGAGGCCAGGGCTGACCGCCCTGGGGCACGTGTCAGGAAGAGCCCGGAAAGGACACATTTGCATGGACACCTCACCTACATTCCTACAGCTGTCCTTGTCCCCGCAGAGGTGACATGTACAGACCACCAAGGCTCCCTTGTGGGGAGTCAGCAGCAGCCAAGACAAGAATGGCTACAGAGATGGGCACACACCTGCTCTTTCCAGGTCTACTCCCACCCCAGCTGGCCAGGCTGATCCCCGCACCCCCACCACCCAGAGAGCTCACAGCAGGAAGGCAGGGCAGGAATCATACCTGTACTGGGGAATGGGAGCCAGAAATGATCCAGAAGAGGCCCCTCTACAAGCCATTGCTGCAGACACTGATGGGGGTGGGTCTTGAGAGAAGCCAATGGCCACTGAGCCACTCCCTGGGGCTGAGTAGGAAACTGAGCAAGATGGAAAGGCACAGCCCCTCTAATAGAGAGCAGGGCTCTGCGCATGGGCTGCAGGTTGGTCAGGCTGCCCTAAGATGCCTGTGGTCCCTGCAGCTCCTCCCTTCCACGACTCCCTCCCCCAGGGAACACAGCCTCCTGGCAGGACCTGACCCCAGGATCACACGCGGTGGGGACACCACTCTGGCCCCAGAGTCCAGCGACCTCAGCAGGCTTGCACCTCCACGCGGGTTTATGCCAGGGCCTCCAGGCTTGGGCGAGCACCTGGCTCTGTGTGTGTGTGTGTGTGTGTGTGTGTGTGTGTGTGTGTGTATAATTTATTTCAGTGAAGAAGGAAGAGGGGGAGAGAGAGAGAAACATCTGTGTTGAGAGAGAATCATTGATCGGCTGCCTCCTGCACGCCCACCACTGGGGATCCAGCCTGCAGCCCACCTGGCTGTCCTCGTGTGGCGGCTCTAGAACCTCCTGAGAGCCCCATCCTGGGACCAAGCCCGGGGAGTAGGCCCTGTGAGCTCTCTGCACCCACAGGAATGGATGAGCAACAAGACCAGGCCAGGACACTCCCTGCCCCGGCTGTGCGCTGCCATGGTCAAAAAGTGCAAATGGTCAACAGTCT
Source organism: Myotis brandtii (assembly GCF_000412655.1). Taxonomy (NCBI): domain Eukaryota; kingdom Metazoa; phylum Chordata; class Mammalia; order Chiroptera; family Vespertilionidae; genus Myotis; species Myotis brandtii. The sequence goes on along the minus strand of NW_005371769.1, from coordinate 869,272 downwards.
GCAGCAGGTGTTGTCTGTGTGGGGTCAGGATGGGCTGCTCCACAAAGCACACACACCAAGCTCAGGTGGAGTCTGAGTACAGCCAGCCTACAGACCCTCCCTTCAGGCTCATCTGTGAAGACCTAACTCTGCACCCGCCTCCTGCAGGTGCCAGTGCTCACCAGACGAGGGTGCCTCCAAGCCGCTGCAGGATTGTGCACCTGGACAGGACCAGTGGGGACCTGAGCACTGGAGGGACAGCAGAGGCCAGCCCCCAAGGTCATCTCTTGTGAGAGTGACAGCACAGGCAGACCCCCTCCTCCTGGGAGACTGCCCACTGCCCTGACTCCGAGGGAAGGAGGGACACCCAGGCCCACACAAGAGGCCCCTGCACACCTAAATGCTCTTCATTCATTCAACAAATATTTCTGAGTCTCTCACAGGGACCAGGCCACAAGTGCCACTGAGGTCAGGGCAAGCCTGCTGGGGATGAGACCCTGATGGGCAGAGAGGGTAACATAGGTTCCTGCATTCTGCCCAGGGACCCAGCTGGAACTGAGTCTGGGACAGAGCAGGTGCCTCTTGACAACAGCAGGCAGAAGGTACCCTCCTCCCTCAAGCCATTGGGCCTCAGCTCCCTGCGCCTTGGTTTCCTCATCTTGGGCTGCAGAGTGAGTTAAGACATGTTCATTCAGTACATGTGAGCAGTTATCATCACCATCTCTACCATCATCATCATAATCACCACCACCACCATCATCATTACCATCACCATCAACACCGTCATTACCATCACCATCATTACCATCACCGTCAACACCATCACCGTCAACACCATCATTACCATCACCATCATTACCATCACCACCATTACCATCACCATCATTACCATCACCGTCAACAGTCAACACCATCATTACCATCACCATCATTACCATCACCGTCAACACCATCATTACCATCACCATCATCATCATTACCATCATCGTCACCACCATTACCATCACCGTCAACACCATCACTCTCACCGGATGGGGACCTATTTTCAGTTACTTGAAGCGGAATGGAAGATGCAGACCCACTGGAACTGTGGTCATTCAGAAGACCCATGTGCTCCTAAGAAGGTGACCGCATGCTGAAGGCGCAGGAAAGGCAGAGATGAGAGTTTAGTGAAGTGTGGGGTGCTCAGTAACAGATAGCTGGGGTGTGATATCAGGTCCCCAACCCCACATGAGGAGAGCTCTCCCCAAGCCATCAGTATCTAAGAAGCCCCAGACCCAGCTGACACTTGGGCAGTCTCCAGTTTCCCCACAATCCTCCAAAATGTCAGGGAGACCAGTCTTGGCACCTCACTCACATCTCCAAACCACTTCACACCAGAGCTGTGCAGAAACCCTAGGGCAGGGGTGGGCAACTCCTGGCACGTGTGCCAAACATGGCACGCCAGTAACTTTTGCTGGCACATGAAACCCTCTCTTATAATCTTCCATTTACAATTTTTTTCTTAATATTGACTTTTTTATTTTTCAGATAAATTCAGTGTAGGTGCATCTTAGATAAATAAATAATTTTACATAACAAGTTATCTTAAAGACCATAGACATGGATTGACGAGAGAGGGAAAGAGCAATTTCTATGCCTCTGCCTTAACTCTCCCTGCCTTCCTAGATCCGACCAGTGTTTTGGTTTCATCCACATACGCTTGTGAATCTTTGTTCTCAGTGATGAATTTTGTTAAGTCTCGTAATAGGAGTAGCCTGACGGATGAAAGTAGTAGCTCGTGCATATCTCTGAAGGTCACGAAATATAAACCTGATGTAATATCTCTGTCATCAGTGATGCAGCAGCAAAAGTCCCACTGATAATATCAAACGGAGTCATAACGTTTGCTGTCGGACTATCAGTGTACATGTATACATTAAAAAATAAATGTAATTTTCATCATCATATACTGTGTTTTTGTCGCTCGAATGAATTTTATTATTTCTTCAAGGTTCTTCACATACGTACACCTTAAGAGATACCAAGTAGGAGTAACATGTTCTCAAAAAATTAGGGTTGGCACACAGAAGAATTTTGAGTCAGAGATTTTGCTGGTTTTGGCATGCACTCACAAAAAGGTTGCCCACCCCTGCCCTAGGGGCAAGCCATTCTGCTTCCTGTTTAGAAGGCACCGTCTCCCTTCATCCAGACCCTCTTCTTGGGTCCTTCCCAGTAAATAAAGATGAACTCTGAGAAGAAACAGTCTACTGGGTGTTCTTTTAGCGCAAAAATTTCACCATGTGTCTCTCATCCACAGAATGATTACAGTAAAACTGTGGTACAAGATAGCTGTGCAAATGCCTTTTCTAACATGTTGCTTTTGAAAAAATAACTCAACTCACAAATCGCAAAAGCAACTGCAGGCTGCAGAGAAGGGATTGTGTGGGGTATGGGGCTCATGCATGGAGGGCATAGGGGCGGGAGGGGGCGTAGGAAGGTGCAGGGAGGGGACAGGGAGCATAGGAGGGCTCGTGGAGAGGAGGTGCAGGGAGCGCATGTAGGGGGGACAGTGCTGGGAGTCCAGGAGTAAGTCAGGGCACTTGCTGCTGTAAAACAAAACTGCTGCTGGTCCCTGGCTACTGATAGGCACAATGAGGACCAGATGAGAGCCAGGACAGAGGCGAGTGACCTGCCTCCATCCTATGAGTAAAAACTCCTCAATCCTGGATGGCAAGAAACCTGAGGGACAGGATCCTGGCTGAAAAGCCAGCCACTGAGCCCGTTCCTTCCCATGGTTCCCTGCCACAGACACAGGGGCCCGTGAGCCGGGCCAGCGACAGCGACACACCAGACGGCCTGCAAGGATGCTGCCTGTGCACCTATCGTCAGACCCTGCGAGGAAATCCTGAGCCAGGGGGACTGAGAGCACTCGTGGTGGAACTGGGAGTCCGCGCAGGGCGTGCTTGGGGTGGGACACGGGAAAGGCCGACCCAGTTTGCTTTGGAGGCATGTGCTACTGGCAGCATCTGGTGCACATGAACATTATGACATCCCTCGAACCCTCCACACCAGGCCCGGCACCCCGGAGTGCCAGGAATGCTGCGAGGCAGCTCCAAGGGTTTGGAGGAAGCCTTCAGAGCGGGTGGCTTTTAAGGACTCAACACACAGCCAGTCAGTAACTGATCCTGTCGGACAGGTGTTGTCAAGGCCTGTGCTCCCTGGTCACCAGCCACACAGCCTCCTCCCACGCCCACCCCGGAGGCCCCCAACACAGAGGGCCACATCACTGCAACTGCAGCACCCCCAGCGCACCACTTCACAAGTCAGGGACCACGTATGTTCACTGACCAAACCGACAAACGGCAGGCGAGGGGGCTGACACTCCAGGTCTAACTCTTCCCCAAAATAAAGCCAGAGAAGCAACTGAGCAAAGGCAAAGCTGCACGTCTCCTGGCAGATCAGTCCTCAGGCGGGGGACACCCTCCAAGTGGCGTGTCCTGGACGTTCTGCATCCCCTTCCACCCAGGACTGTCCCTGCCTGGGTGCAGGGGAGGGGTTCTCTGGGATGACACTGATGCTCTGGCTTGGTCATGCTTGTCAAGGCTGTAACCAAGGGGAAACCTGGCGAACTCGACTGTACACCAAGCTCTCTAGAGGGCACCCCTTCTGCGGTTGGACAGGAGGGAATGAGGGGGAGAGACCTGTCAGCAGCTAAGTGCTGGAGGGGCAGTGGGCCCAGGCCTCACAGCATAATCCCTGTACTTCTGCTTTTCTCAAAGGCTTACGGCAAAATGCAGGGAACTGTTCGTTGAGTTAGAACTGGGTCTTTCAAGTTCCTCTACATCCAACAGACTAACAAGGGTGAGGAAGGACTTAGGGGGTCATCAGCTCCCCGACAGACCTGTGGACTTTAGGGCAGTGGGTGACCCTTTAACTGGCTTTGCAGCTAAAGGGTGTCCCAAAATTCACGCAAGAAGTAATTTTGATAGAAAACACAGGTTTATAATTAAAAATTGTAAATTTTTTATTAATTCATAAAGTATACAGTATAGGTTTATGTATGGAATAGCATATCGGGTAAATGGCCTCCACGGCTTTGCTGGCAC
>NW_005371769.1:854519-864738 GCF_000412655.1 Myotis brandtii | reverse complement strand
ATACTTTATGAATTAATAAAAAATTTACAATTTTTAATTATAAACCTGTGTTTTCTATCAAAATTACTTCTTGTGTGAATTTTGGGACACCCTTTAAAAGCCCGTCAAGCAGGGTGAAGAATGAGAGGACACCAGACGTGCTAATAGGATTGTTTATTAAGGCTTGTACTTTTCTCAAGGTAACAGTGTCCCATGTTGTCCATGACTCCATCCAAGCGGTAACAGTTCAGAGAAAGGGACACATTCTAAACACAAGTCTAAATAATACAGCCTACCTACACTTGAACTCAGAGGGCCATTCAGAGTAAATAGTTTTTAGATCTGCTCTCTACACGGCAAGTCCTCTAGGGGGCACGTGTAGATGCGTGTGCGAGCGAGCGTGGCGGGCACGAGCACCATTTCCATGCTTCAACTCCAGGTGACAGTGAGGGCAACAGCCCTCACTCCACAAAACATGACCGAACACTCAGTGTCTAAAGTTTTTTTGTTTTCTTTTTAAAAACCAATTGACGGGAAAAAGAAAAGTAGCCACGCGGTGAGATTTACAGTGGGCAGCACCATCCATGACACTGTCTGCCACCAGAGCAGAGCAATACAAGCTCAGCATAACTGGTATAAAAACGTAAGATGGCATCAGGATTCTCAAGAGAAGATAAAGGGTTACAATGAGTTGCACACACTGAGGGTGCCTGAACCCTGGACCCTAACCTCCGCACGCTGGGTCCTGCTGTCACCCCGCTGGACAGTGCTATTCCGGTGCGGGGTTGGAGAGGGTGGGCGGCCCAAGGAAACACAGCCATAACCAAATCTGGAAAACTAAAATTTATCTTTCTCTAGTAAAAAACAGATGGCAGAGTAGCCTCTTAGACAGGTAACTGATCATAAAATGGCAAACCAGCCCAAACAGGTGATTGCTCACTTGCACTTTGAAGAGAGTATTTAACACATACGCTACATGACAAAACAACTCATGGTTCGATACATTCAAGACGAGGCAACAGGGGTGAGAAATAATCTCAAAGAAAGATGTTAGATGACTTTGAATATAAGAACAAGCACATAATTTCTGCCAAAAAAAAAAAAAAATTCTTTGGGGGTGCATTAGGTTGTTTTTTTTAAAGATATTTATATTTCGCATTAGGTCAATCTGATTGATAAGCTGACGAAAACTTTATTAGTGAGTTCTACAATACTATAATACACAGAAAAAATACACATGAGTGAAGAGCCACCTGGGCAAAAACAAACGACAGAGAACGCAGAGAGGCAGCACGAGGCCTGCACAGGAAGACGGCTGGGCTGACCCAGGCACAGCACCAAGCACACGTTCTGAAACTTGGCTTTTCAATCAAACATTAGATCATAACAGAAACTGGCTCATCCTTATTGTTTGTTCCGATTCTGCCGTTCCTGTAAAAAAGAAAAGAGGGAAGAAGTTTAACACCTGGGGTGAACATGTGCACCAACTCCCTCAAATCGAGTCCCAGGCTGCCCTGGGGGCTGCAGCCACAGATCTGGACCCGAGCTCCACTGGGACCGGCCACACCAGACCAGCACTGGATACTCCCCTCCACCAGCAGCTCCAGGCTTCAGGGTTCCAGCTGTGCAGACCAGGCCTGCCAACCACTTCGCCTGGCATCCACCTGTTCCAGGCAAAGCCCCTCTGGTTGGTGTGTCCCAGGGGGTGTGACAAGCTGTGACTCCCAGGGGAGCCTCCCCGCTCGCTGGGTCCCGGTAGCAGGGGTCCTCACAAGGCTGTGACTATGCTTAGCTCGAGACGTGGGGATGTACCCAAGAGGAGCACCTGCCCCCGCACCCCGGTGCCGCCCTGCTTGCCCACTTCATCCTGCCCCGTCCGGTAGTGAGGACGAAGCTCCTGAAGGACACTTGATATGTGGAGCTGGTCGTGACAGAGTCCCCAACAGACGGGGTTACTAGACACTGAAAGGGTTACGAAACAAGATGAACCCCTTTTGCTAAAAATGAATTGAATGTGTCTTCAGGTTAACAACACACCCCAATTCTCTCCCCACATCCACCTCATCACCCAGGGCAGGGAGCTTGTCAGAGGCCCTGCGCTACTTTCTAACAAGCAACTGGCCCTGAAAGATGCACTGCTCTAGCACCAGCACCTCCTCCTGCCGACTCGGAACCTGAGCGTCCCTGGTTCTCTTAACAAGGACCACCATCATAAACCACGCCCGGCTCGCCTGGTGCTCTGAAAGCCCTTGGGCTTCTGTGGCTGGCTGGCTGTGATGGGAGGAGCCGGGCCCTAGAAGCTGTCCTCACAGGAGATCTTTAGCAGCAAAACGGAAGGGCAGGCTCTCCCGGGGACTGACACTCACCTACAGGACCAGGTTTGATGCAGCTCGTGAGTTACTGCTCCTTAAGGAATCAGTGAGTCTCCAAATTTTAGCTTAGATGGGACGGCACAGCAGTCCTGCCAAACATCACCTGCAACTTACTGGCAAAAGACACCTCGGTTCCTAGGAGTCCTGAGAGCCAGGCAGCCTAAGCACAAGCCTGGGTCTGAAGAACCCAAACGCCTCTCAGTCCGTCTGTTCTTCAGAGCCCAGCGTCCGACCCCTGACGACCAGGGAACCCAGAGTGCCCTGCGGGAGGTGCTGGGGAGCAGGCAAGAACCACCCAGTCTAAGGCACAGTGAGCACGAATGTTAACCAGTCAGCCCCCCGCCTGTCCCTCCATTGTGTAAGTTAAAAGTGGCGCTGACGCACGTGAGCTGGTAAGCGCCAGGTCTGGGAGGCATCTGCGGAGCATTCCGGGGATGCCCAGGGCAGCAACAGAAGCCACATTTCTGTCCCAGTGGAATTTCACAGGCCTGGTGGGCTGGCTGGGGGAAGGGCTCAAAGCGGAGTGCCCAGGTCTGACTGCAAGCTTCCACTTCCCAACACCCAACTCACTGACAGACATCTGAGGGTTTAGCTGCTACATTGCAAGTTTTAAGGCACTAGAACGTTCTAAACACCACACAGGTGAGGGGCAGAAATCTATTCCTCCGCTCACCACCTTTAGAAACTCATGATGTTTAGGGAAATCATCACAGTATTTAAGACGAACTGCACACACAGCAAGAACCAGCTGCAAGCCACCTAAGGCCCTCAAATTGCATAACCAATGAGCTCTGTTCTGTCGCTGTGAATTCAGCAATTTTACTTATTTAGGTATTTTATGCTATACCTAAAAGAGCTAAAATACAGCATTTCAGTAACTGGAAATAAATGACAAGCCTTTCTATTTTCTGCACAAGAGACAATGAGAGACCAACTTATTTTCCAAGTGTGCTCACCGAGCTGACACCTTTAAGTATAAACTTGCACCACCACCAACGATAGGCCCAGTTTGCCGCCTTTCTGCTAAATGCTTTGGGACATTTGAAGCTCATAGGGGGGTGATGCTTTAACATGGACAACCAAAAAAGATTGAAAATGCATCGATTACCAACTGACATTTCATGACAGAAAGGACATTTTAAAAACAAAGACACAGGAGAGGATCTCAGGACTAAGTTGCCTCAGAATGTTCTGTTGCCCTCGTGCTCCCACTTTGGGGCCAGCCTGTGGGCACCTGCGTGTTCTCTCCAGAGCAGGCTCCACTGCAGCGGGCTCCAGGTGTCTCCGCATAATGGGAAGCTGGACCCTCAGAGACCCATCTCCAGGCCTGCTGGTTTGGGCTGTTCTGACATGTCTGAACCCAGTCCCCTCCCCCGCCATTCTCTCATCCACAGAGAGCTGGGTCAACTTTCCAAAACTGCAAGATACTGGGTTTTTGAGAAAAAAATAAACAACAACCTGCAGATCAGTGTCCTTCCCTCAGTGAGTGGGGCCTCGCAGCCCAGCAGCCTCGCTTTGGCCCCAATGCCCAAGAACAGAGCGTCCCTGACTCAACAAAGACTAGAAAGACCATGACTCAGAGAGGAAAGTGAGTCACCCTCAAGTCCTTCCCAGCAGAACTGTGCACTGTGGTCCCAATCACTGTTTCTTAAAAACTGGAAAAGGATCAAGTTATATCTGGCCGTTGTCCACTCTAACATCACCAGGCTTTACACTGATGAGGTAAGGGCCCTGGACCCCAACTCACCCAACTCACCTTGCGCACCACCTCCTCTTCCTCCTGTCGCTTCTCATAGTGAGAAAAGTCATCAAAGATGGAAGTGGTGTGCTTGTAGGAGGCGATGATTTTCAGCACTTGCTTTGCTTTTTCTAAGGGCACCTCCTGGGTGTCGCGGGAGTTTGTGACTGGCTTGTTGTCATTGTTCTCCAGTCGGATGTGCCGGAGCTGGTTGTTGGGCACGTCCTTGACAAAAATCCACTTCACGTCAAACTTGCCCTTCCACTTGTCCTGAGACCAGACCCCAGCACTTGTGCCGTAGTCCACGGGCGACTTCATCTCCGCCACCCCACAGAAGTGGCCGCTGCCGTTGACGCTGAAGAGCAGGTAGACAGGTCCCTTGCTGCCGACGGAGCGGAAGGCGCCATCCAGGCGCTTGTTACCATGCTCGGTGCTGCACCAGATGGAGTACTTGATGGAGCGGTGCACGTCATCCTCCGAGTAGCTCTTTATTATGAACACGCGGCCACTCCGCAGGTTCCAGTCAAACTCCTTAGGGTTGTAGCTGTGGGCAGCCTTCAGTTTCTCAAGGACTGGATGGGATTCTGCGCTCAGGGCAGAACCAGACTGGGTGCTTCCGGGGGAGTGACTGTTACCCCCAGTCCCCGAGCTCTGCCCAAATGCTGCATTCCTGTTGCGGGGGGCGACCCAGCGGGTTTGGGGCAACGGCTGAGAACTCTGATACTGTGGTTGGGCCAAAGGGGGGGGCTGAACTGACAGAGGCTGCACAACCGGTTGAGGCTGGGGGGCAGATTGGGGAGCCGGCACCTGCTGTGGGGCCAGGGCCTTGGGCACGGGCCCCTTGTTATCCCAGGTGCCAATGTCCATGTTATGCTTTATAGGCGGAGGGGGCAGTGCGGCCCCGATGACAGGTCCGCCCTTGGCTTTCATTTTCGGCTGCGGCTTTGCTGGCTTGCTGGCGATGGCAGCCCATGAAGTCGGCTTCGAAACCGGCATGTTTACATTTGTCCCACCATTGCCAGAAAGCACACCAGTCATTGCCACACTGCTGACGACTGAGCCCACTGTCTTGACTGCAGAGGTGGTGACATCTCCGATCTTCAGGCCCACCATGCCCTGCTCCAGGCTGTTCATCCCGGGGGCCTTGTTGAGGGTGTCGCTGTGAAAGCCCGTCTGCCCGTCCACAATCGTGCCACCCAGGGAGCTCGGTGGGTAGGTGTAGCTGCTCCCATAAGCAGAACTCTGGGCCTGCTGTCCCTGAGACCCACTTGTCCCCCAGGCTGAGAAGGCAGGGTTTTCAGGGAAAAAATTAAACCTGTGCTGATAGATGTTGTTCCCCAGGCCCCCAGGCTGTCCAAACACGGCGTCATGCATGAAGTGATGATCGCCATTGCTGAGCTGTCCGTAGGTGGTGAGGTACGGGATGGGAGGGTCCCCTCCAGTTGACCACGGTGCCTCATTAAGGGAGTAAGGGAATCCAATGGACGGCGGGTAATAGCTGGACAGGTAGGGGTCGGCCATGGAGGGGTAACTGTTACTCTGTGGAAACAACAGGGGATAATGAGTCCGACTATTCTCAGGGCTGGAGGAGACACAGAGAACGCCGACGGTGGGAATGAGGCTGCACAGCACCGGCCACACCAACAGGACACAGCAGGTTCACTCAACAAGCTATTTGGAATAAGTCATCCTGAGCAGAAAGAAACCTGGAGATGTCAACCCCATGTGAAATTTGAATGGGCTGCAGGTTAGGCTGCCATCCACACCACAGCTTCCAGCCTTGCCCTGTGAGGGAGGTAGTTCCTAAACTTAGAGAACTGACACTAGTGGACTGCAACCCACCAATGAAAACGCAGACATGGAGGGCTCATAGCTGACATCCTCCCTGTGCCCTGGGCATGAGCTCCCCACACAGGATGTGACAAGATGTGCTCCAGCCCAAACCCGCCTCAGCTTAGCCTCTGTACAGCCAACAAGCCGTCCCTTGGTCAACTGTACACCTGAGGTGGTGACCTGGAGTCCATTCACCAGGGACATGGTGCATAAACCAAAGGAGAACAAATTCTTAGTGCATGACACCTGTGAGCAGGCGTCTTCTTCTGGAACAGTGATGGCGAACCTTTTGAGCTCGGCGTGTCAGCATTTTGAAAAACCCTAACTTAACTCTGGTGCCGTGTTACATATAGAAATTTTTTGATCTTTGCAACCATAGTAAAACAAAGACTTATATTTTTGATATTTATTTTATATATTTAAGTGCCATTTAACAAAGAAAAATCAACCAAAAAAATGAGTTCGCGTGTCACCTGTGACACGCGTGTCATAGGTTCGCCATCACTGCTCTAGAAGGTAAAACCACCACACCTGGCACTTTCCCAGGAGGGACTGCCACTCAGGCCACACCCACTGACAGTGGTCAAGGCAAAACCAGCCTTCTGACTTAGAGAAGGAGCCCCAGGGGCTGAACTCAGCAGGGCATCTGGTGACTAAGTCAAAACTATAAACAAATGGGCACGCCAAAGAAACAAATTCAAATAGTCAGTGACTATCCCCGGATCATTTTCTTTGGGAAAACAAACAGTAAAACACAACAAAGCGTTAAATCTATTCTGGAATTAAAAGTTTTTCAGCCCGGCCTGTGTGGCTCAGTGGTTGAGCATATACCTATGAACCAGGAGGTCACGGTTCGATTCTCAGACAGGACTCATGCCCTGCCTGGGTTGCCAGTTCGATCCCCAGTGAGGGGTGTGCAGGAGGCAGTTGATCAATGATTCTCTCATCATGGATGCTTCTCTCTCTCTCTCCCTCTCCCTTCCTCTCTGAAATCAATAAAAATATATTTTTTAAAGTTTTTCATATTTACAAAAATTTAACCACATTAAAAAAAACACACCTCTCATTCTGAATGACCAGGTAAATTTATTTTAAAGTTGAAATATCTGCTTCCTATATCCTTTTTTCTGAGAAGGAAGGAATTCTGAAATTACTCAAATGCTTTACACGTTTCACGAACAATAACGTGACTCAGCCATCAGTGACCAAGAGAAGAAACTAGAGAGAAAACAAGGACCCTTCAGAAGCCCGGGGAACAGAACACTATGCCGAGAAGCATTTACTTTAAAAGGAAACAAAAGAAACTTGAATAAATTATGTAAAAAGAAAAGCATCAAGGGCAATTATGAAAACAGTGACAAAGTGACTGGACTCACAGGAAACCAGCTCTGCCCCTTCCTTGAGCTCAGAGCTGTGACTTCAGCCTCCGAGCTCATATGGAGATGGCAGCTTGGCAGGCACAGAATTTCTGCATTTGCTTCCTGCCTGGAGGAGGAGGTTTGAGCACCGTGACAATGAGGGTTAATTCCTCTGGATCCTGCCAGCTGTGCTCAGGATGGCCAGCCTCTGCTACAGGCCCCACCCAGGGCAATGATCCCACTGCCAAGGCTCTCGACCACAGGCAGGCCTTGCAATGTCCTCCACGTCACCCAGTGTCAAGGCCGTACAAGATAAAAGTAGCCTCTGACGGCGACAGCACACATCTGGGTTAAAAGAAAAGCACCACAGGGCGAGGTGTGCATGTGCACAAGGGAAAGGCCTCCTAGAACTGCGCCTGCGCAGCTAGTCACACGTCCACACCACCTCAGCTCACGGGTGCCACCACCGGGACTGAGCTCACTGCTCAGCCACTCCAATCTCTGTCTCTCCCTCACTAGCACCTGGCGGCTGGACACCCAGCACTTGCTCAGTGAGAATTGGGAACCAAGACACAAAGAGCACTTTCCTAACAGGGTAACAGGAGTCTGTCTGCCAGCAGGGTCCACATGGCCAGGTTGCTTAGTCCTGACTGCAGGGCAGCTGGGCCCCATGGCCCTGAAAGATAGTGACCACAGACACAGGGACAGAGGAGAGAGGCCTGGCTCTGCACTGCCGAGCTTGACTGACTGCCTCTGCTCTTTGGTTTCTCCGTCTGCAAGACCAAGAGCCCTCCTCTCCCTTCTCCCCGCTCCCTACCATCCAAACAGCTGGTGTTTCTGTGAAAACCAGAGCCTGGATTTACTGTTAAGCAAAGGCTGAAAAGTGCGTCTCTTAACAATCAGGACAAAGGGGCCGTTTTCAGGCTGTTCACACGGAGCTTCAACTACGAGGGTCTTTCCACACGGCTTCCCCAGAGCGACACAGAGCTGTGACCACTCCACTGACGCCAGAAACCTAGTCCATTTTAACAAATCCTGAAGTAACACGAAAGCTCCGCTTCCTAGAATAAATTTCAAGTGTAGTGAAGCACCCCTCCTTTTGGTTAAAATTACCACACAATATTTGCATAGTATTTAAATCACCTAAGAAAAAATAAGACAATCAGAAAAATAAGCCCATTAACTTCTTGCTGTCACCACTGGAGGAACCGCCGAGGCAGGGCAGATTCTCGGGCCCAGCTGCCCACCTGTAGCGCAGTAGGAGGAGGGGGGAGGGGAGGAGAAGTCCTGAGACACCTTAGAGAAGGGCAGGCTGGCTCTAGTTCACCACAGGGAAGAGGCAAAGCGTGCTTTTATTCTAAAGCAAACGAGCACAGTGTGTTTTAAAAGTGGGAGATACTATATTTATATATTAAACCTTAACTCCAACTATCCCAAGTGGCTTTAACCAGGGCAATTTACCCCCAGGAGACACTTGGCTGTCACACTGGTGGTGGCGGTTGAGGCAGTTACTAATGGCATCTCATGGATGAATGCCAGGCAGGCTGCTAAACACCCTACAACACACAACACAAATTTCAGTCCTAAATGTCCACAGTGCCAAGGCCAAGAAACCTGAAAACCCTAAGCACACCAGGTGGCTACAACTCACTGGGCCCTGTATCGGCCCCGTCTCCGAGCTCCCTGCTCCAGCTCATGTCACCCCCGTCACTTCTGTGAGGCACTCGCCACTGTCTGCTTATAGAAAAGGAAACAGGCGCAGGAGGCAAGCCATTTGAGGGAGCAGCAGTCAGTGGTGGGGCTGAGATTCTAACCCAAGGAAGGAGTTGGGCCCCAGAGCGGGGATCCTAGCTGCTCTCCTGGACCACACTGCCCATCACCTGAGAACATCAGAGAACTTCTCACGCCTCCAACTGGTCCAAGGCAGCACGTTGCTGACCAAGGCCGAGGCCAACTAGAAGTCAGCTCATGCCAGCCCCGGCGGGACTGCACGTCCTTAGAGAAATCCAGCGTCACTGCACTTTCAACCCCAGCTCGTCCTCATCAGCAGTCTTCCTATTACTTCCATACGCCACAGTCTGCTTCTTTGTCGTTTAAAATAATACAGCCAACAATATAGCAGCAAAGGCACATCACATAACGCAGTCAAAACTAAAGTAGAAATACATGCTAAAAAAGATAAACTCACCTGATTTGACTGTCCAGAAAGGTAGGGCTCAAAGTCATTGTCATGAACTGTATCCTTCTGATGCAAAGAACCATTTTGTACTAGAATAGCAGAAACAAATATTATGTTTGCATTTTTAAAAATTACTTTTAAGTATGGAAATTAAAGGTAATAAAGTCTATGCACATCAATTTCTGGTAGAAATTGCTTTTACTTAGAAATGGACATAAATAGCATGAAACTAATATTTATACAACTAGTTAGAACTTCCAGTCGCTGAGGTTATGCTTTCTGGATAAAGACTTCATCTTTATTTGATAGATGTGGACAAAACAGAGGCGCACACAAGATAGCGCCAGCACCCCGGAGCCAGGTTTTAATGAAGATGAAGTGGTCTAAGGCGTCAGTCAAGCCCAACAGCCTGCACGAGGCAGCGGACCTGGCCCCGGTCAGCACAGTTGCAGCTGGGAAACAGCCTGTGACTGAAAGATGTTTCTCAGCTTATTACCTGGCTCTGTGTATTTCCCACAGTCACTCGGCCCAACCAGAAAAGGAAAGAAAATGTAAGTAAAGTGCTGGGCCTTTTCCAACTGAAAACTCGAGGAACCCTATTTGGTTCCACGGGAGTCACACACACACTGGTTAAAAGTGTCACTCGCAGGCTCTCGCAGTTAATTCTGGGGGTTTGCCCCGGGCCAGAACATGGCGAGGACCAGGGACGTGGGAGACAAGGGCTGGAAGTGCGCGCGGAGCGAGTCCCAGCCCAGGCGCT
>NW_005371769.1:849869-853626 GCF_000412655.1 Myotis brandtii | reverse complement strand
CCTCGCGCTGCAGAGGCCGGGCCTGGGGCGGGGCGACCCCGGAAGGTGCTTGGGCTGCGGCGGGTAGTGCAGTTCCTCTGAGGCTCGTGCCGGGGCATGTCCCGGCCCCGATGGCACCCCGGGCTTATCCCCGAGATGTGAAGAAGCGGAGCCAGCGAGTGCAGCCACCGACTTAAAGCCACTTCCACAAGCTGGAGTCCAGTCTACCCTGCAGCTCGCTCCGCACGCTCCACCAGCCTGCCTCGGAGCAGTGCCCAGGGTGTGAGCTTTGACATTCCAGTGATATGTTAGTCCTGGTTTCCTGAGTTTTGTTCGTGGCCTCCCGCGTCCCTGAGGTTGCTGCTTTCTGGGCTCCCCAGTTTATAGCCAGTTTGCATGTTAGGTTCTTGACCTGGGATTTGGCTCCCGGGGAGGATCCTTTGCGCCTCTCAGCTGCTGGTGGCCCCAGGCGTTTCCGGTGTTCCTTGGCTCTCTGTCTCGTTCGCCACCTGGCCTTTTTCCTTTATTGGGTTTAGGGTCCACCCTAATCCAATGTGACCTCTTTTTAACATCATTCTATCTGCAAAGACCCTAATTTCAAATAAGGTCCTATTCACAGCTACACAATTTTGGGGGACACTATTTAGCCCAGGGCAAGGATCACAGGTGATGTCAAGTGGAAAATTTGGAGGAGCATCCAGGGGCTGAGCTGGATTCCACCCATAGTGGGGAAGGAGTGTCCCCCAAAAACCAGAGGGCTGAGGAGGCCCAGTCTCACAGGCTGCTTGTTAGGGAAGTGTAGGCAGGATCTGATAGTCAGCCCTCAGGCCACCAGAGCAGGGGGCAGGATGGGTCCCAGCCAGCAGCAAACCTATGGGTCCCAAAGCAACTTGAATGCATGGACTGTGCATGGGCCCCGTGAAAGGGATGGGAAAACCTGCCCCAGTCTTGCCCTCCCAGGCCAGCTCCTCCAGGACAAGGAGGACTGGGCCCTGCAGGCTGGGAACAGAGCAGCTCCTGGCACAGAGAGGGTGTGTGGAGGCCTCAAGTGACCCTGACCAGCTCAGGCTTTGGAAGACCACAGGAGCCTGAGGGGCAGGGGTGACCCAGCCCGGGGTCTGTGCTGGGATCAGTGGCCTCTCACCACTACCTGGGACACTACTTATGCCCTCTCCACCTGACCCCTGTTCATCCTTTTGGCCTCAGGGGGAGCTGAGTCCATGCAGGCATGTGGCACAGGGGGTCTCCAGCTGTGCATGTCCAACAGCAGAGAGAGCCCACCCCATCCTGGGCCCGCCACCCTCGGACAGGCACCCCTCCTCGCCATATCGCTGCTGTACTCAGCCGGAACGGGATTTTTCTAAACATTGCCAGGATGAAAGGTTTGATTTTCTATTTATCTCAAGAAGTACAGGTACTTGGTTAAAAACCTCACCTTTGCCCTGGCCGGTGTGGACAAAAAAAGGGCCACATGCCAACCTCACTAGCTCAGGGAAGGCCTGTGTGGCAGTTTTGCAAACTCAAAGACCTAAAGTAACCACAAAGGATGGTCTGAAATTAAAACTTTAACTAAAAGCAGTTTATAGTGGATAGTCATGTCCCAGGCCAGTATCTTCCCTGACAAAGGTCAATCTTTACCTTAACTGAGCCTATTGTCTGTTTGCATCTATGATAACATATCACTGGAATGTCAAAGTAATTTCCCTCTTTCCGGACCCCTCAAAGCACAGGCATCACTCAGCGGAGATCATAAATCCCCTCATTGTTATTGTGTTAATTGTGGACTGTTAACTATCCTGCGCCCACCTAAGTAAAAGAAGTGTATGTCTATCATTTTACTCTTTATCCAATCCCAGAGGTTTCCCTGCTTTGCTTTCTCCTGCCCCACCTAATCTATCACCAATGGATTTCTTATGTCTCCTCCTTTGATTGTAATGTATAAAACAAGGTAAAAAACTGCCGTTCTCCACAGCATTATCGCAATACGTTGAGATTCTGCTTTCCGGCAATTGTCGACAGTTTGGCTCAAATAAACTCACAAAAACTCTTTACAGGTTTGAGTGTTTTTATGTTTACACCGGTGTGGCTCAGTGGTTGAGTGTCGACCCATGAACCAAGAGGTCACCATTTGATTCCCGGTCAGGGCACATGCTCAGGTTGTGGGCTCGTTCCCCAATAGGGGCATGCTGGAGGCAGCCAAACAATGAGTCTCTCTCTCATAGATGTTTCTTTCTCTCCCTCTCCCTTCCTCTCTCTCTAAAATCAATTATTTAAAAATTAAAAAAAAAACCATCAACACCCCAGCTTTGAACTTAAAGGTACAAGGTGGGTGGCAGAAGGCACTACCCCCATCTACAGTCCCACTCCTGAGGGAGCTAGGGTTCTCCGTACCCTCTGCCCCAACTGCACGTGTAAGCACGGAGTGTTCCCCATTCCATTGTCTGGCCAGCATGTGGTTCTAAGTCTCACTGAATGCCTACTGCCCACTCCCCATGTCCCTCCTGTGGTCATTCCCAGGCTATTTAGGTTCCAGCCTCACTGTAGTGAGTGTCCTGGCCCTGTTGAATGTGTACACCTGTGCAAGGACACTTGGTGGGAGGTTCCTGCAGGTGGGGTCACTGGGTCAAAGAGCACTCACCTTGGCCATCAATGATAGATCTGGCAGATCACCACCAACAGAGGCTGGGCCCATGAGCCAGCTGGGAGAAAGACCTTCATTGAGCAGGGGTAGGGGGTTGTTTCTGAGTTCAGGTGACGACCCGACTGGAGCAAATCCCCCCTACGTGTTGGACACAGCTCAGCCAACAGCTGGCCGCTGGGGGCCTGCAAATAAAAATACCCATCTACCCAATAGTGATGAAGATGCCCACTCAGCACGGCCTACTCCAGGTCACCTCGGCTAAACTCTGGCTCATGCCTAATCCAGAAGCCCCTCCCTGTGCATTCTGAGGAGCTGCTTGGTCCCCAACAAATCTTGCTCATGTTCTCAGGGCTCCTGCTGCTCCCCCTCCAGAGAAACCCTGCCTTGCTTTTATGAGTCACAGCACTTTACAGCTGTGAAAGTTCCTCTCTTTAAATATCTGATTGGGACAACTAAAATACAGAACAACCATCATTCAGACCACCTGCAACCTGAATGGAAATTCTACAACTAGAGAAGTAAAGAAGAAAGCACATCAAGACTGGTAGGAAGGGTAGAGGCGCAGAACAGGCTGGCCCGACACCCACATGTGGTGTTTTGTTTTTTTAATCTTTATTGTTGAAAGTATTACATATGTTTCCCTTTCTCCCCCATTGACCCCTTCTAGCCCACCCCTGGCCTTCAGCACCCTGTTGTCTGTGTCCATGGGTTATGCATATATGCATCCAAGTTCTTTGGCTGATCACTTCCCACCCATCCATCTTCCCTCTGAGATTCCACAGTCTGTTCTATGCTTCCATGTCTTTGGATCTATTTTGTTCATCAGTTCATTTTGCTCATTAGATTCCACATATGAGTGACATCATGTGATACTTGTCTTTCTCTGACTTATTTCACTTAGCATAATACTCTCTAGGTCCCTCCATGCTGTCTCAAAGGGTAAGAGATCCTTCATATAGTACATATCTATCTAATCATAGAGAAACATGGTAATTAGCCGTACCTCTGCTACCCTTCCCATTGGCTAATCAGGGTGATATGCAAATTAACTGCCAACCAAGATGGCGGCCGGCAGCCAGACAGCTGAAGCGAACAGGAGGCTTGCTTGCTTCAGTGATGGAGGAAGCCAACGTTCCC
>NW_005371769.1:844302-848483 GCF_000412655.1 Myotis brandtii | reverse complement strand
GGGTGGCATCGCAACCTCCCGATCCGCCCTGCTCTGTGCATGACAGGGGGCGGCGCCCCAACTCCCCAATCGGCCCTGCTCTGAGCCTGACCAGGGGCTGCACCTAGGGATTGGGCCTGCCCTCTGCCACCCAGGAGTAGGCCTAAGCCAGCAGGTCATTATCTCCTGAGGGGTCCCAGACTGCGAGAGGGCACAGGCCGGGCTGAGGGACCCCCTCACCCGCCCCCCCGAGTGCACAAATTTTTGTGCACCGGGCCTCTAGTCCTATATAATAAAAGCCTAATATGCTAAGTGTCCAGTTGGCCGGTTGGCCGTTCAACTAATCAAAGCGTAATATGCTAATGATATGCTAAGGCAGCTCAACTGCTTGCTATGATGTGCACTGGCCACCAGGGGGCAGACAGTTGACCTGTTGACCAGTTGCTATTATATACACTGATCACCAGGGGGCAGGCGCTCCAACCGGTAGGTTAGCTGACTGCTGGGGTCCAGCTGATCGGGACTGAACGAGACAGGCCGGACATGCCCTGGAGCCCTCCCACAGTCCCTCCCAGGCTGGCCAACCTCCCACGTCTCTCCCTGGCTCCAATTGTACAGTGGTGGGGTCCCTCAGCCTGGCCTGTGCCCTCTCACATTCGGCCTGACGGTGGAATGACCAGTCGCTATGACATGCACTGACCACCAGGGGACAGATGCTCAACGCAGGAGCTATCCCCTGGTAGTCAGTGCACTCCCACAGGGGGAGCGTCACTCAGCCAGAAGCTGGGCTCACAGCTGGTGAGTGCAGCGACGGTGATGGGAGCCTCTCCCGCCTCCGCGGCAGTCGGACATCCCCCAAGGGCTCCTGGACTGCGAGAGGGCGCAGGCTGGGCTGAGGGACCACACCCCCGAGTGCACGAATTTCATGCACCAGGCCTCTAGTACATATATATTATTATATATACATATTATTGATTTCTGAGAGGAAGGGAAAGGGGGAGAGAGATAGAAACGTCAATGATGAGAGAGAATCATTGATAACTCCTGCATGCCCCACACTGGGGATGGAACCCACAACCTGAGCATTGCCCTTGCTGGGAATTGAACTATGACTCCTGTTTCATGGGTCCATGCTCAACAACTGAGCCATGCTGGCTGGGCGAGATCCTTCATTTTTATTACTGAATAGTATTCCATGGTCTAACTGTACCACAGCTTTTTTATCCACTCATCTACTGATGGACACTTGGGCTGTTTCCAGATCTTAGCTATTGTAAATTGTGCTGCTATGAACATAGGGGTGCATACATCCTTTTTGATTGGTGTTTCGGGTCCCTTAGGATGTATTCCTAGAAGTGGGAGCACTGGGTCAAATGGCAGATCCATATTTAATTTCTTGAGGAAACTCCATACTGTTTTTCACAGTGGCTGCACCAGTCTGCATTCCCACCAGCAGTGCACGAGGGTTACCTTTCTACACATCCTCACCAGCACTTGTCCTTTGTTGATTTGTTGGTGGTAGCCATTCTGACAGGTGTGAGATGATACCTCATTGTCATTTTAATTTGCATCTCTCTGATGATCCGTGACTTTGAGCATTTTTTTCAAATGCTTCTTGGCTTTTTATATGTCCACTTTGAAGAAGTGTCTATTTAGATCCTTTACCCATTTTTTAATTGGATTGTTTGTCTTCCTTTTGTTAAGTTGTATGAGTTCCTTATATATTTTGGAAATTAACCCTTTATCAGATGTATCATTGCCAAATATGTTCTCCCATACAGTTCCCTTTTCATTTTGTTGATGGTTTCTTTAGCTGTGCAGAAGCTTTTTTTTAATTTTGATGTAATCCCATTTGTTTATTTTCTCCTTAGGTTCCTTTAACCTAGGAGACATATCTATAACATATTGCTATGAGAGATGTCTGAGATTTTGCTGCCTATGGTTTCTTCTAGGATTTTTTATGGTTTCATGACTTACATTTAGGTCTTTTATCCATTTTGAGTTTATTCTTATGTATGGTGTAAATTGGTGGTCTAGTTTCTTTCTTTTTCTTTTTTTTTTTTTTGCATGTATCTGACCAATTTTCCCAACACCATTTATTGAAGAGACTGGCCTAACTCCATTGTATACTCTTGCCTCCTTTGTCAAATATCAATTGAGCATAATGGCTTAGGTCCATTTCTGGGGTCTCTATTCTGTTCCATTGATCTATATACCTGTTCTTGTGCCAGTACCAGGCTGTTTTGATTACAGTGGCTTTGTAGTATAATTTGAAATCTGGTATTGTGATCCCTCAAACTTTGTTCTTCTTTCTCAAGATTGCTGCAGCTATCCGGAGTCTTTTTTTATTCCATATAAATTTTTGGAGTATTTGTTCTATATCTGTGAAATTTGCTGTTGGTATTTTAATAGGGATTGCATTGAATCTGTAGATTGCTTTGGGTAGTGTGGACATTTTAAAGATATTAATTCTACCAATCCATCAACACGGTTTATCCTTCCATTTGTTTACATCTTCTTCTATCTCTTTTTTCAACATCTATAGTTTTCTGATTACAGGTCTTTTGCCTCCTTGGTTAAGTTTATTCCTAAGTATTTTAATTTTTTGTTGCATTGGTAAATGGGATTGCTTGTTTAGTTTCTCTTTCTGAGAATTCAGTATTGGTGTATAAA
The DNA here is from genome assembly GCF_000412655.1 of Myotis brandtii. Classification (NCBI taxonomy): domain Eukaryota; kingdom Metazoa; phylum Chordata; class Mammalia; order Chiroptera; family Vespertilionidae; genus Myotis; species Myotis brandtii. The sequence continues at coordinate 845,831 of NW_005371769.1, read as the reverse complement.
AAAAGCCATCAACTTCTGGGTGTTGATTTTGTATCCTGCTACATTGCCAAATTCATTTATTAAATCTTGTAGTGTTTTGGTAGAGTCTTTAGGGTTTTCTATGTACAATATCATGTCATCTGCGAATAATGAGAGTTTTACTTCCTCCTTTCCAATTTGGATGCCTTTTATTTCTTCTTGTCTGATTGCTGTGGCTAGGATTTCTAGTACTATGTTGAATAAGAGTGGTGAAATCGGACATCCCTGTCTTGTTCCTGTTCTTAGGGGAAATGGTTTTAGTTTTTGCCCATTGAGTGTGATGTTGGCTATAGATTTGTCACATATGGCCTTTATCATGTTGAGATATGCTCCCTCTGTTCCCACTTTGCTGAGAGTTTTTATCAAAAATGGGCATTGGATTTGTAGAATAATTTTTCTGCGTCTATTGATATGATCAGGTGAGTTTTATCTTTTAATTTATGTGATGTATCACATTATTGATTTGCAAATATTATACCAGCCTTGCATCCCTGAAATAAATCCCACTTGGTCACGGTGTAGGATCTTTTTAATATATTGCTGGATGCGATTTGCTAATAATTAGTTGAGGATTCTAGCATCTATGTTCATCAGGAATATTGGCTTGTAATTCTCTTTCTTGGTAGTGTCTTTATCTGGTTTTGGATTGGGATAATGCTGGCCTCATAAAAAGAGCTTGGAAGTGTTCCTCCCTCTTGGATGTTTTCAATTAGTTTGAGGAGGATAGGTGTTAGCTCTTCTTTGAATGTTTGGTAAAACTCCCCTGTGAAACCATCCAAACTCAGGCTTTTGTTTCCTGGGAGTCTTTTGATTGCTGCTTCTATTTCCTCAGTTGTTATTGGCCTATTCGGGTTTTCTGATTCTTCAGTTTTGGGAGATTGTATTTTTCTAGGACTTTTTCTATTTCATCCACATTGTCCAGCTTTTTGGCATATAGCGGTTCATAGTATTTTCTTACAATCCTTTTATTTCTGTGGTGTCAGTGGTTACTTCTTTGCTTTAGTTTCTGATTGTATTTATTTGGTTTCTCTTTCTTGTTTCTTGATGAGTCTGGCTAACGAACCCAGAAGTCCTACATCCTTTAAGGGGTCCCAGATTGAGAGAGGGTGCAGGCCGAGGGACCCCACTGGTGCACAAATCTGTGCACTGGGCCTCTAGTTGTTTAATAGCATGCTCTTTAGCCTCCATGTGTTTGAATGTTTTGGGGTATTTTTACTGCATTTGATTTCTAATTTCATTTCACTGTGATATGAGAAGATGCTTGATATGTTTTCAATCTTCTTGAATTTATAGAGACTTGTTTTGTGTCCTAACATGTGGTCTATCTTTGTGACTGATCCATGTGCACTTGAGAAGAATGTATATTCTGCTGTGTTGGGGAGAAATGTTCTATAAATGCCAATTAAATACATCTGATCCAGTGTGTCCTTTTTTTTTAAATTAAATCTTAATTGTTCAAATTATTACTTTGGTTCCTCTTTTTCCCCACCATAACTCCCCTCCACCCAGTT
>NW_005371769.1:842376-842772 GCF_000412655.1 Myotis brandtii | reverse complement strand
TCTAGTTGTAGAAATTCCACTCAGCCAGCCTTCCTGTGGTTCTGGATGATGTCTGTTATGTCTTTTAGTTGTATTTTTGAAGTGGTTGTGCGAGGCAGCAATCTCCGGTGTTTACCTATGCCGCCATCTTGGTTTTTCCAGTGTGTCCTTTAGAGTCACTGTTTCCTTGTTAAGTTTTTGTCAGGAAGATCTGTCCAGTGAAGTCAGCAGGTTGTTAAAGTCCCCTACTGTGACAGTATTTGCATGTGGGGAGCCGCATAGGGTTAAACCTCAGACTGACCTGTTGGCAAAGTCACAAACAAGTCCCAGCTTAGAGGGCACAGTCCTCTTAGCATAATTAGGCTTGACTGACGCTCCCTCCTTAGATCCTATCTGGGAAGCTAATGGGCTGAGGGA
>NW_005371769.1:835115-842238 GCF_000412655.1 Myotis brandtii | reverse complement strand
AACCACTACCTTGTTTACCTCTGACTATAAAATAAAGGCTCAGCTTGCCTCAGGATCTTTCTCTGTGGCCTCAGCCAGGCACAGGAAGATCCACGGAGACTAAAGAGAGCTAGAGAGTTCTGAACGCTGTCTCCGTGTAAAACATTCTTCGCCGACTCCGTCCACACCTTTGGGAACCCCTGGACTCCCGGGGCTGGACCCCGGCATGTATTGTTGTCTATTTCTCCCTTAAAGTCCTCTAGAAGTTTTTTTAAATATATATAGGTGCTCCTATATTGGGTGCATATGTTTACCAGGGTTATATGTTCTTGTTGGATCGATCCCTTTAGTATTATATAGTGACCTTTGTTGTCTCTTGTGATGGCCTTCGGTTTGAAGGCTATTTTGTCAGATATGAGTGTTGCTACTCCAGCTTTATTTTCTTTTCCATTTGCATGGAACATTTTTTTCCATCCCTTCACTTTCATCCTGTGTGTGTCTTTTGTTCTGAGGTGGTTCTCTTGTAGCAGCATATAGTTGGGTCACGTTTTCATATCCATTCAGCTACCTTATGCCTTTTGAGTGAGCATTTAATCCATTTACATTTAAGGTTATTATTGATAGGTGCTTATTTACTGCCATTTTAAATTCTGTATTTTTCTCTCTCTATTTCTCTCTCTATTTCTTCTCCTTACAGCAGTCCTTTTAGCATTTCTTGTAATGCTGGCCTGGTGGTGATGTACTCCTTTAGCCTTTTTTTGTCTGGGAAGCTCTTTATCTGACTAACTATTTTGAATGATAGCCTTGCTGGATATAGTAATCATAGTTTCAGATCCTTGCTGTCCATTACCTTGAGTACTTCATGCCATTCCCTTTTGGCCTGTAGAGTTTCTGGTGAGAAATCAGGGTTTCAGCCTATGGGAGCTCCTTTGTAGGTAACAGTTTGCTTTTCTCTTGCTGCCTTTAAGATTCTCTCTTTGTCTTTAATTCTTGGCATTTTAATTATGATGTGTCTGGGCGTGGGCCTGTTTGGGTTTTTCTTGCTTGGTGTTTTCTGTGCCTCCTGAACTTGTGTGACTTTTTCATTTACCAGGTTAGGGACATTTTCTTCAAACACGTTCTCTATTCCTTTCTCCCTTTCTGCCTCTTCTGGCACACCTGCTATTTGAATGTTACATTTCACGTTGTCCATCAGCTCCCTTAAGCTGTCCTCCTGTTTTTTAATTGTTTTTTCTTTTTGGTTTTCTGATTGAGTAATTTTTTTCAATCCTATCTTCTAATTCACTGGTTTGATACTCAGCTCCCCCTAATCCGCTGTGTATTCCTTCCAATGTGTTCTTTATTTATGTCATGCCATTCTTTATTTCTGTTTTCATAGTTACTATATCTTTTCTCATGCTATTGAGCACCTTTACCATCATTACTATGAACTCTGTATCAGATAAATTTTTTTTTTGTCTGGGAAGCTCTTTATCTGACTAACTATTTTGAATGATAGCCTTGCTGGATATAGTAATCATAGTTTCAGATCCTTGCTGTCCATTACCTTGAGTACTTCATGCCATTCCCTTTTGGCCTGTAGAGTTTCTGGTGAGAAATCAGGTTTCAGCCTTATGGGAGCTCCTTTGTAGGTAACAGTTTGCTTTTCTCTTGCTGCCTTTAAGATTCTCTCTTTGTCTTTAATTCTTGGCATTTTAATTATGATGTGTCTGGGCGTGGGCCTGTTTGGGTTTTTCTTGCTTGGTGTTTTCTGTGCCTCCTGAACTTGTGTGACTTTTTCATTTACCAGGTTAGGGACATTTTCTTCAAACACGTTCTCTATTCCTTTCTCCCTTTCTGCCTCTTCTGGCACACCTGCTATTTGAATGTTACATTTCACGTTGTCCATCAGCTCCCTTAAGCTGTCCTCCTGTTTTTTAATTGTTTTTTCTTTTTGGTTTTCTGATTGAGTAATTTTTTTCAATCCTATCTTCTAATTCACTGGTTTGATACTCAGCTCCCCCTAATCCGCTGTGTATTCCTTCCAATGTGTTCTTTATTTATGTCATGCCATTCTTTATTTCTGTTTTCATAGTTACTATATCTTTTCTCATGCTATTGAGCACCTTTACCATCATTACTATGAACTCTGTATCAGATAAATTTCTTATCTCCATTTCATTTATCTCTTCTGGAGAATTCTGTTGTCCTTTCATTTGGGGGCTGTTTCTTTGCCTCCTCTTTTTGGCTGCCTGATTAGGTTTATGACTATGTATGAGGTACATCTACTACACTTCTCAATCTCTAGTGCAGGACAGTGTCAAACGCTGTTTCTGACTAATTAGATCAGGCAAAGAGTCAAAGCCTCCAGAGACTGCCTCTATCTACTAGTACAGACTGATAAGATTTTGTCTTGAATTGCTCTCAGGCAATCGTCCACAGGTATGGGAAGAGTTTTTTTCAACAGGGTGGGGCAATTGCTTCTATCTGGAGGCTAATTGTTATTCTCAATTTCTTTTTTTTTTAAATTAAATCTTTATTGTTCAGATTACATTTGTTCCTCTTTTTTCCCCCCCATAACTCCCCTCCTCCCAGTTCCCGCCCCACGCTCCGCCCTCACTCCCCACCCACTGTCCTCATCCATAGGTGCACGATTTTTGTCCAGTCTCTTCCCGCATCTCCCACTCCCCTTTCCCCCCCAAGAATAGTCAGTCCATTCCCTTTCTATGTCCCTGATTCATTATAATCACCAGTTCATTCTGTACATCAGATTATTTATTCACTTGATTCTTAGATTCACTTGTTGATAGATGCATGTTTGTTGTTCACAATTTGTATCTTTACCTTTTTCTTCTTCCTCCTCTTAAAGGATACCTTTCAGCATTTCATATAATACTGGTTTAGTGGTGATGAACTCCTTTAGCTTTTCCTTATCTGTGAAGCTCTTTATCTGACCTTCAATTCTGAATGATAGCTTTGCTGGATAAAGTAATCTTGGTTGTAGGTTCTTGCTATTCATCACTTTGAATATTTCTTGCCACTCCCTTCTGGCCTGCAAAGTTTCTGTTGAGAAATCAGCTGACAGTCGTATGGGTATTCCCTTGTAGGTAATTGAGTCTCTTTCTCTTGCTGCTTTTAAGATTCTCTCTTTGTCTTTTGCTCTTGGCATTTTAATTATGATGTGTCTTGGTGTGGTCCTCTTTGGATTCCTTTTGTTTGGGGTTCTCTGCGCTTCCTGGACTTGTAAGTCTATTTCTTTCACCAGGTAGGGGAAGTTTTCTGTCATTATTTCTTCAAATAGGTTTTCAATATCTTGCTCTCTCTCTTCTTCTGGCACCCCTATAATTCGGATGTTGGTACGCTTGAAGCTGTCCCAGAGGCTCCTTACACTATCTTCGTATTTTCGGATTCTTTTTTCATTTTGCTTTTCCGGTTGGGTGTTTTTTGCTTCTTCGCATTTCAAATCTTTGACTTGATTCTTGCGCTCCTCTGGTCTGCTATTGGGTGTCTGTATAATATTCTTTATTTCAGTCCGTGTATGCTTAATTTCTAGTTGGTTCTTTATCATAGCATCGAGGGTCTCATTAGTTTTCGTGACTCTCTCCTCAAGTTTATTGACAGCTTCTAGCACATTTTTGCAAGCCCTCAAAATTGCGATTTTTAGCTCTATATCCTCCATTTCTGTCATGTTTTTTTGTCTCCGCATTTTTTATGCTTTCTTGGTGCACCCCCTAGTGGTCTTTGTGCGCAGTCTTGTTCTAGTTGAGCCTTGATTGTTGTAGTTAATACTAGAGGGATTTGACCACCAGGCCGACTGGCTGTGTGAATCAGCTGTGTCTGCCGCGGAAAACTTCTGTCCTCTGGGGGCTAATCTAGCCTTTGCCTGAGGCTATCTGGCAAATGGCTCTGCGCAGGGCTTGGGCGGGGCGGGCTCAACAGGGCGGGTGGAGGGAGCGGTTATGGCTGCCCTCAGTCCCGTTCCCAGAGGCTCTGCTTCTCAGAACCCCAGGAACCGCTGCAAACCTCGGAGAGAAAGCTGCCTTCCAACTGATGCCAGACAATCCCGCTTCTCCCGTTTGAGTCTGAGTCCCTAGAGACTCGCCCGTATCTGGAGCTCAGAGTCTGAGACTCCCTCCTGATTGAAAACGACAACCTCGCCCTCAGCCACCTGCCCGCTTTGCGGGCGCACCTCCGCACCTTTGTATTTTCCACACTGCGCCTCCTCTGAGCCTCGGTATGCTGTTCTCTTTCCTTCTAGTTGAAGAGTCTCTCCTCAGCCAGCCTTCCTGTGGTTCTGGGTGATGTCCGTTCCGTCTTTTAGTTGTATTTTTGAAGTGGTTGTTTGCGGCAGCAATCTCCGGTGTTTACCTATGCCGCCATCTTGGTTTCTCCTCTATTCTCAATTTCTTAATGGGCCTCAGCTACTTAGCTCAGTGGGGTAAGGGGTTTTCCAATAGGGTGGTGTCTTTCCCCAGCCAAGGTCACCTATATAGCAAATATCTGCATGAGAAAGATGACCAGCGAGAGGGAATGACTCAGCACAGGAAACTGGGGTGTCTGCCTTCCGGGCTCTAACCTCAGAGCCCCTGATCCTGGCTTTTGCTGACACAGTTTTAGTCCACTCTGCCTTACCATATGCTCGAGCACAAGGTGAGGGGCTTGACAGGCAATTTTGTGTGTTGGCCCTTTAAGAGGATGCCTGAATTTCCAGTTCTCTCTCCCTGGCAGACAGTAACTCTGCAGCTTTTCACAGCCAGATGTTATGTGGGTACACTTCTCAGTTCTGGTGCTCTCTGGGCCCAACAGCTCTCAGTGGCAACCCCCCACAACTGAGATATCTCTCCAGAACCTCAGTTGCTGTCTGTCAGAGCCCGGGCAGCCTTTCACACCCCCACTCTCTTACCAGTCTCTATGCGGTCTCCATTTTCTGTCCTCAGTTATCAGGGTTCTCTCCAGTGAGTCTTCCGTTGACTATTCAGGAAGCTTTCTGTATTTTAGTTGCAATTCCAGTTTGGTCCTGCGAGCATGTCCGTGCAGCATCCACTTACTCTGCCGCCATTTTAAATCTCTGGGCAATATTCTAGAGCTGCTGGATCAAGCCTCACCTCAAAGCCAGCTAACCATTGGACTTTTCATCACATGAATCAATGACTTCCTTTTAAACCATTTAGGGTTGGATTTTCTGTCCCTAGCAACTAGTCTGGAAAGATTCCTGACTAAGATAGGCATGGGAGGGGCTAAGGCAGGGGTGGGTATCGTGTGGCCCATGAAAACATTTGGTCTGGCCCTGCCAAGGCATTAGGGGTGAGTTCATTAAATGTTTGACCAAATATAGGCTAAGTTTTAAGTTGATAATTTTGCATGGCTCGTGAATGATGTTATACATATCCAAATGGTCTTGGGCAGAAACAAGGTTCCCACCCTTGGGCTAAGGCCCTGGGTGTGTGGATCCTTAACTGTCATAGCCCTAGGATCTGAACCGTCAGGCTGGCAATCTGAGAAGCTGGTCCACTCTTAACATATTCTTAGCCTTGACTCCTTAGCCTGTGTGACCGAGTGTCCTCCAGCACAGCTGGCAGCTCCTGGGTATTCTGGGATAGAATGATAGCTCAGATTTTCAGGGACAGTTGCATTTTTGTGGGATGTGTGGTCTCTCAAATTAACAGGGCCATGTGTTCCGACATTCTTCTATTTCCTTCTGTCCTGGTCCCCAGTTCTTCCTGTGCATCGGGCAGAACAGCAGGGGGTCACATGCCGAGTCCCAGCAGCCAGCAGGCCAGAGGCCAGGAGTGGGGCACCGGGCTGGGCAGACCTGAACCAAACCCATGCTCTTCTCTCCAGATGCAGGACGAAGCTGCTTCAGGAAGGACCTGGTGGTGGAAGGTGATCAGTGGAAGACAATGGGCAGAGGGCAAACACAGGGGCCTCAGGAGGGCCGCACACTGTCCTGTGCACGTGTGCTCGGCCCACCACCATTAAGGACATGAAAACTACTACAGCAATGACGAGCAACTTGGTAATTCCCAGCCAGGGAGAGGCCATAGGCATAGCCATATGCACTCAGGGCCTTTGGTACACCAAGGTTTTGGGAGCAATTTAATCGAATCAATCAGAATTTACCCAGTATTCTCACTTCTAGATGTCTACGTCCTGACATACTCATGTGAGTGCAGAGAGACCATTGTACTCAATTGTGGCGAAGCAAAATAATGACAATAGTGACAACAGGGCCCCAGTCTGCCACAGGGGCCAGTAGAGAAACCGTAACATGCACCTGCACTTAGGAAATCAAGATTCCTTTGTAAAGACTGACGGGAAGCCCTAGCCAGTTTGGCTCAATGGATAGAGTGTCGGCCTTCCGACTGAACGGTCCCAGGTTCGATTCCAGCCAAGGGCACATATCTGGGTTGCGGGCTCGATCCCCAGTGGGGGGCGTGCAGAAGGCAGCCGATCAATGATTCTCTCTCATCATTGATGTTTCTATCTCTCTCTCCCTCTCCCTTCCTCTCTGAAATCAATAAAGAAATATATTTAAAAAAAAAAAAAAAGACTGACGGGAAGAAGTGCCTGCCCAGCAAGGTGCTGAGTGGTGGGGAAAGTGTGGAACCACCTGTGTGTTTATTTGGGAGAACCAGTATGGGCAGGTCCAGCCCTGTGTAGTCCCAACTATTTCTTTGGGCTCTGCTACCCCTGCTCGAACCAGCTGGCCAGGCTGTAGGGCCCATGGAGCCACTCACAACCAGTGTTCAAGCCCACTGCCATTTTTTTTCGATACTTGCATGTGTTTAGGACAAAACTGCTGTGGTTCTGACTCTGAGACTGGTGCTGGGTTTCCCGACCAGAGAACTTGATAACTCCCTCCCTGTCCCCTTCCCGTGCCCTAGCTCCACATGCCCTCCTGCTCTGAGGACAGTGCAAAAGCTGGGTGCAAACCTCAGCTCCCATTACTTATGACCCTTTGACCTCAGGCAAATTACTTCATTGCTGTGGGCCTCGGTCTCTTCACATGAACAGTGGTTTCATGTCAGAGTGTGCAGGGTTCTCGTGCAGTTTCAACGAGATCGTCTTTTTTTAAAATTTAATTTTGTTTTATTTCTTAAAGTATTACAAAGAGTATTACACATGTCTCCTTTTTTCCCCCCCTTGACATTCCCCTGGCCTCCCC
>NW_005371769.1:830538-834986 GCF_000412655.1 Myotis brandtii | reverse complement strand
TCAGTCTATAATGGTCCTTATTATCCATAAATGAGTGAGTTCATGTGGTATTTTTCTCAGCTTCCCAGGGGCCGTCTCAGTCTAACAGGGGCCATCTCAGCCTCACAGGGGCTGTCCCAGCCTCACAGGGGCCGTCTCAACCTCACCGGGGCCGTCTCAGCCTCACTGGGGCCGTCTCAGCCTCACCGGGGCCATCTTAGCCTCACCAGGGCCGTTTCAGCCTCACCGGGGCGGTCTCAGCCTCACCGGGGCCATCTTAGCCTCACCAGGGCCGTTTCAGCCTCATCGGGGCCGTCTGGGGGCCATCCCAGCCTCACGGGGGCTGCCTCAGCCCTACGGGGGCTGCCTCAACCTCACAGGGGCCGTTTCAACCTCACGGGGGCCGTCTCGGCCTTACGGGGGCCGTCTCAGCCTCATGGGGGCCATCTCAGTGACACGAAGTTTGACATTCTGTCCTTTGTTGGGCAGCTCCTCGCTGGACAAAATCTCCAGGCGTTCCTGGTGGCTGAATATCTGATATGCTTGCTTGGATTTCGTTTTCTACCAAGTGCACAGACTGCCTGTCTACCGTCTCCCAGCGTCCCATGTGAGACTGGATCTGGTGGACCTGCCTGTGCGTTTGCTGGTACAGCGGTTCCATGTTGCCGGCCCAGCCGGGTCCGGCTCCGGCTTCCTCCAAACCTGACTCCGCTTCTTGAGTGTGTTCCTTATGGATGCGAGGAGTTGAAATCTGCAGTCTGCTGGGCTGGGTTGCAAAAGCACAGGTGGTTCCCTTTGTGCCACTGGCACAGCTTGGGCGGGGATGTAAATTGAGTAGGGCGGGGTCTCAGAGAATCACCAGGGCGGAGCAAGGGGCAATGGCGTCTCCGCGACTCCTCGCCTCTCTGTGACTCCGAGTCTCGCGTCCCGAGTGCCGTGAGCAGCTCCGCGAGACAGCCACTCTCACTCTCCGACCCGCTGCAAGGCCGTCCCGCCTCTCCCCGCAGGGGTCTGGGACCTCAGGATCCTGCCCCAAACAAGCTCAGTGGATTCGAGAGTCTGCATCCCCTTCTGATTGAAAAAAACCGGGCATCCAGTTGCAGCCCGCCTGCCGGGAGACTCCACATCTCTGTTCTTGGCGAATCACCAGGGCGGGGCCAAGGGCAATGGCGTCTCTGCGACTCCTCGCTTCTCCGCGACTCGAGGTCCCCACGTCTCCGAGCGCTGATGGGCAGCTCCGCGAGCAAGCCACCCTCGCTCTCCGACCCGTTGCATGGCCATCCCGCCTCTCCCCATAGGGGTCTGGGACCTCAGAATCCCACCCCAAACAAGCTCAGTGGACTCGAGAGTCTGCAAACCCTTCTGATTGAAAAAAACCGCACATCCAGTTGCTGCCTGCCTGGCGCGCGATTCCATACCTCCGTTCTTGGAGCCTTTGCACAACCTACTCAGTCTCAATGCTCTTCTTTCTTTCCTTCCAGTTGTAGAGCTTCCACTGGGCCAGCTTTCCCATGGAATGATATGATAGCTGTTTGTCTTATAGTTGGTAGTCTCGATGTTGTTGTGGGAGGCAGCATGCACAGGTCTGTACCTTACGCCGCCATCTTGGTTCTCCCAATGAGATCGTCTTTATCGAGCCCAAGACCTGACTTATGGCAGGTGCTCAGGAGTGTGGGCCCCTGGCCTGAAGGGGAGTGGACACCTCTTTTCAGGGATGGGGAAACTGAGTCCAGGAAAAAGTAGAGATTTTCACCAGTCCCACAGCGACTTTACAGATCTCAGCTGCTACCTGGCTTGTGGGGGCTTCCTCCCTGCTCACTTTGTGTGGCCCCTGGTGTTAGGAGCCTTCAGCTCTGCACAGCCAGTGGCTCTGAGGCTTTCCTTTCCCTTCCCTTGAATTTCCTTCACATCGAGAACTTTCAGAGCCCAGGGAGGAAACCACAAAGATGTTCACATTAGTGTAACGGAGAAGTAATGAATCACTGGCAGTTTTAAGACAAAAACACATTGTCTACATATTTCAGGTGGATTAATAAAATGCTTCCAGTTTGCAGTTGCATGCTCTCCCCGCTCTCACTGCTCTCCCCGCTCTCCCCGCTCTCACCGCTCTCACCGATCTCACCGCTCTCACTTTATTGCCCAGACTCTGCCTTTGTCAGGGAGTGTCTCATCCTCTGTGACGCAGTCATCGTACCATCGTAGGGTCACAGAGAGAGGCAGAGGCTGGAGTGGCAGGCTTGCTCTGTCCTTGGAAGGGCCACCCTTCTGGCTCTGGGAACATGGGCCTCGCTCTGGGGGTGAATGTGGCCCCAGACCTCCCATAGTCTGGCGTGGAGTGCAAGGTTAACTTTTGCTTTATGATCAGAAAATGAAAAATTCAGCCTCCACTGGTTATTTGGTCTTGCCAGTGTCCAATGTCAGTTACAGCTGTGCTCTTTCCAGGAACACCTTCCTTTTTTCTCTCTTTTTTTCTCCCATGTTTCACCCTTCACAGCTTGCCTCCTCCAGGAAGCCTGCTGTAATTGACCAGCACTCACCTCTGACTCAACTCATGGAGCCTACACAGGCCCAACCACAGGATCTGAAATCTACAGTCTCATATTACCACCTGTACAGACCCCATTGGTGCCTTGTCCACATCACCTCAGCCCTCCTTATTCCTGTGAATGCCACTGGCTTCTACTGCAGAAACTGGTGACTCTTCCCTGAGGGTGGCTCCCACTGAAGGAGGGTGGCTTGTGCTCAGCTGGGCACAGGGCAGGCTGGTAATGCCCAGGAGTCAAGACAAGCACTTAGGGCATCACTCAACCAACAGTGCAGGGAAAAGCAAATTAAACTGCAATGAGATACCACTTTGTATACTAGGGTGGCTGCAATAAAAAGACCGACAACATCGAGTGTTGACAAATATGTGGAGCAACTGGAACTCTCAGACTTCTGGGGGAAGTATAAGATGATGGAAGACTGTCAAGTTCTTATAAGGTTCAACATATACCTACCCCATCACCCAGCAATTTTACTCCTAAGTAATTAAACAAGAGAAATAAAACGTATGCCCACAAAAAGAGTTGTACATGAGCTTTAGGGCAGCTTTATTCATCATCACCAAACTTAGAAATGACTCGTGTCCATTATGTAAATGGATAAACAAAGTGGTATATTCATTTAATGGAATACTATTCACCAATAAAAAGGAATGAAGGGCCCTGATTCAGCTACAACATAGATGAGCCTTGAAAACATGAAGCTCAGTGAAAGAGCCACACACAAAAGGTCACTTATTGTAGGACTCCATTTATATGAAGTTCTCGAACAGACAAAACTAAGGCCTGATAATAGAACTGAGAACGGTGGTTGCCTCTGGTGGAGGTTACAGTGGGATATGCATTTGTCAAAACTTACTGAACATTTTATTTTTAAAAATATTTTTTAGCCCTTGATGTTTCTAACTCTCTATCCCTCTCCCTTCCTCCCTGTAAAAAATCAATAAAATATATTTAAAAAAAAAATTTTTTTAAAAACTGTGTTTTTATTGATTTTAGAGCAAGAGGGAGAGGGAGAGAGAAAGAAAAACAAACATTGACGTGAGAGGGAAACGTGGATTGGCTGCCGCACTGGATGATGCTCCAACCAACTGAGCCACACCAGCCAGGACTGAACTGTACGTTTTATTGAATATAAATCGTACCTCAGTAATAATGTTTATACTTAATCACTCCAAAAGTTACATAGATGAGTGAAAATGTGGAATACACAGAAAAGCACAAAATCAAAACAAAACAAATCACTTGCAATTATCCCCCCCCCCCCCCGCCCCCATCATCATTGTGAACAGTTCCCTTTCCACAGTCACATGCTCACATACTTGGGATCCTACTACCCACACTGCTTTGTAGCTGGCTCACAATGCCTGTCATGAGATGTGCCTGCTCTGTCTCTCCCTCCCTTCCTGTCTCTGTCTCTCTCTCTACAGTTGCTCCACACCCCCTCCCACCCTCTCCACCTCCCCCTACACTGTAGGGCCTACAGCAATGGGCTCGGCCAAGGAGAGGCAAAATCAGATCAGAGGGCGAGAGGTCAGGTATTTATTCTTCGAGCTTCTCCTGCTGGTCACTTTGTGCTGGCAATGAGGAGGCAGCGGTCCTACAGACTCTCCTTCCAGGGTGGGGAACCTCTACTCCCCCTTTCCTGGGAGCCACTGACGTCACCGGCCAGGCTTCCTGCACGATTCCTGTAGTTCCCTAAACCCATCCACACCGCTCTAATTAGTCCCTTTATAAATAAACCGCCCTCAGATCACCCTAATTTGAGCAGGCCAACAGTTTCTCGCTCAGAGCCTGATCACGCGCGCGAACGCATTTCCGTGTCCGCGTTACGGAGGCAGGCTGTCCTCAAGCCCCGGCGGACCCGCAGGACCATCCTTTCCGACACAGGCCGCTGGCCCCGCCCCGCCTGGCGCAGCGGCATCC
>NW_005371769.1:802187-830115 GCF_000412655.1 Myotis brandtii | reverse complement strand
CCCTGGGCCCTGCCCTTCACCCCCGCCCTGAGCCCTGCCGGCCCGGCCCCTGCTCCCTCCCTCGGACCCAGGACCTGGCTTGAACACCGCGTCCAGTCCTGCGGAGCCCCCAGGGGGTGTCGGGGGCCTGGCTAGTCTGAACGGCGGCCTGAGCGCTTTCGTTCCCTTCTCTTGCCCTTTGCGGTGGGTGATCGCCTGGGGTAGGGGACCAGGAGAGGACTGTCATTTTCCCCGGTTCACGTAGCTTTACGGAGACTTGTGCTCCTTGTCTGTCTGGCCTGGTAGCCTCTTTGTAAACCACCAATTGAGAAATAATTGTGTTCGTTTAGTGCAGCTCTGCTATTTCTGCCTGCCGCTTGTGATGGCGCGAGGACCGGCTCCTGGGTTGGTTTTGGCGCCTCTTTCCGAGCAATAGCCCCCTGGGATGAGAGGGCTGTTCTCGGAGGGAGCTGCTGTGGGTGCCTCTGCCTGCCGCCTGTGCAGCGGTGGCCTTGAGTCATCCCTGGTGATCTCAGCTGGTGAGAAAGCCCGAACATAAGGCCAGACGTTCTGCAGTCCGACAAATGGCTTCATGAACTGGGAAAACGGTCCTCACTGGGTTCAGCTTACACTCAGTTGCAGAAAGCGTTCCATTGGACCATCCCGGTTTCAAGGGTTAAAATAGGAGTTCTTGGGTCATCTTTCAAGATAAATAACAGTTAAGGTGTTTTTTAAAAGATGTTTTTATTGATTTCAGAGGGAGGAAGGAGAGGGAGAGAGAAACATCAGTGATGAGAATCATCTAACGGTTGTCTCCTGCACACCCTCCACTGGGGATTGAGCCTGCAGCCCAGACATGTGCCCTGACCAGAATCTAACTGGGACCCCCTGGTTAATAGGAAGATGCTCAGCCACTGAGCCACACCAGCCAGGCCATAGTTAAGGTTTTAAAAGCGAGGAGGTGTTTATGCTAAATAGCATTTCAGGTTGGCCCGTGTGATTCAGTGGTTAGAGCGTTGGTTTGCACACCCCAGGGTTGTGGGTTTGATTCCTGGTCAAGGGCATGTACCTGGGTTGCAGGTTCAATCCTCAGCCCTAGTCTGGGTGGATGTCGGAGGCAACCAATCAATTTGCCTCTCACATCGATGTTTCTCTCTCTCTCCCTTCCACTGCCTCTAAAAATCAATGGGGAAAATCTCCAGTGAGAATTAACAAAAAAACAACAATACCTTAGCATTTCAGAGAAATTGGGATTCTCACATCCCAAACCAGTTGCCAGTGGGAGGTTCCTTTTAAATTGAAGCTAAGTAATTTACTTTTCACGTATTTTCCCTTTAGTGGTTGTGCAAATGTTCACTCCACTTTATTTGACACAGTGAGAATTCAGAGCAGGCTCCCCCCAGTTCTGACTTCTGTTGCCCATGTTCTGTTGACCAGATGTGAGGGCAGGCACAGTTGTGTGGGGACCTGTGTCGGCAGGTGTGCGGGTCAGCCCTGCACACCACCTCACACAGGGCTCTCCTGTGGCTGCCATGAGACAAGAGTCTGCAGAGGACTTTGTAAATTCAAACCCACCAGCACATCTCTCCAAGAGTGTCTTAGCCCGTTTCTGCCTTTCCCACTGTGATGACAACATTCTACCGGAAGCATTCAGTCTGGGGGCCGGTCCTGGGCAGGACTGTGCTTTGGTGTGTTTGCCCTCAAGATCTGCTCATTTCTGGGGAAAATCACACGCGGCACAGAGAACTCCAGGGCAGAAAGGAGTATTGGGTGAATTCTGGTTTGTTTCCATCAATTACAGAAAACAGATCTCTATTTCTTAACTGATCTGGCCTGGAGTGGACTCTGAGGAACATTAGAGTCATGGACTTCCAGGCTTAGGTTTGGTTGTGTGAGACTCAGGGTTCCCCTCACTGAGTAACTTAAGATTAAAGATGAAATTTGGACGGAGATTCTTCTGGTCTTGTTTTTACCTGCACCTCAACATGAAGCTCCATGACACTGTTAACGGAGAGCTGGTCTGAGCAGTCAGTCACGTGCCTGCAGCAGTGAGGGACAGAGAGGTGGAGGTGTGAAGCGTCCAGCAGCAGAGCGGGTGTGTGGCACTGCTAGTCACACTGCTCACACTGACAGCCCTCAGGCGTTCTCCAAAGGCTGTGTGTTGCCATGTGAGTTAGAGGGGCAGCTCACAGGTTCCACTCACAGGCGAGAGAAGGCCATCTTCAGAGAGGCCACACATTTTCAGGTGGAGATGACCTGAAATCCAGGTCCGACCCGAGGTGGTGGACACAGAACCTGTGGGGATCACTAATGTCCAAAACTGTGCGTGGCCCCCACCTCATGCCTCCAGCTTGAATCTTTTTATCATTTTGATTTTCCTGGTCATGAAGTCAGTGGGCCACCAGTGGAGGTTGAACTTTGCCAAAGCTAGGAGGGCTACAGAGAAATAAATGGCTGGCCCTGGCCGGTGTCGCTCAGTTGGTTGAGCATCACCCTGTGCACCAGAAGGCAGCCTGCACAGTTCCCCGTCTAGGCACGTGCCTGGGTTGCAGGCTCGATCCCCAGCAGGTGGTATGTAGGAAGCAGCCAATAGATGTATCGCTCACATCGATGTTTCTCCCTCTCCCTTCTCTTTCTAAAAATTAATTTAAAAAAACGTAAAAAAAGAAAAAGGGTGGGTGAGATGGAGGGGGCCAATGGGATAAAGGGGACACCTGTAATACCTTTCAACAATAAAGATTAAAAAAATAAAGCAAAGAAATGCCTTTCTAGTTGAGGTATTGGACTGTTGTTCCCCAGCAGTGTCCTTGTGAGGTGTGGTGACTGGTCTGCCCTACTGTGGCCATGCTGTCACCTTGATCCCTCATCTCATGATGGCCCCGAAGAGAACCTACCTAGAGACCCTCTTGCAAACCAGCCTCTTCACATGTCAGGGCCACCGTTCTGCGGCCCCCACAGGCTGGGAGCCTCCCTGCACCAGGTGGGGCAGGTGGGGAGAGAACTCGGGTTCCCTGTCTCTGAAGGCTGTCAGCCCAAGTGTGGTGTGTCGGTCTTTAGTGAGCAATTCAGGACTCCATATAAATTACCCAGTCGTGATGGTACATGGTGGTTAAGCAAAGTGCAAGCCCATATTGCTTCTGATAATTCAGTGGTTCTCAACCTGTGGGTCGCGACCCCTTTGGGGATCGAACGACCCTTTCACAGGGGTTGCCAAGACCATCCTGCATATCAGATATTTACATGACGATTCATAACAGTAGCAATATTACAGTTACGAAGTAGCAACGAAAATAATTCTATGGTTGGGTCACAGCATGAGGAACTGTATTTAAAGGGCCAGAAGGTGGAGAACCGCTGTGATAATGGCATTGCCTTGGCCAGGCCGTCTAGCTGTTCTTGGTCTTTCTTAGAGTGGAGACAGCTCTGGAAGTGGCCCCTCTGCCTGCGGAGCAGGGGTCTCACCCGTCGCTCCTGAGCAGCTTAGTGGAATTTCTCGGAAGTTCTGCTTTATAATGTTTTGCACTGACAGTGGATTTTTCGTGAAGTGACCTATTTGTCAGTTTTAAAAGTTTGTTTTTCTTCTTCGCAGCATCATGGCCAGCCCCAGGACCAGGAAGGTGCTCAAGGAAGTCAGGGTGCAGGAGGACAACAACGTGAGCCTGTGTTTCTGTGGTGCTGTGGTTCGGGCTCCTGGCTTCTCGGAAGTGGCTGCAGCCTCAGAGCTCCCCTCCCTGTCTGTCGGCTTCCCAGTCAGCCTCTCCTCTGCTCCCTCTTGCGGCCACCCATTGGGTCTTTGGGGTCCCTGGGCTCTGGGGTCGCCCTGAGCCACCTGGGCGAGTCGCACCTGACCCTCTCCACAGGTGTGTTTTGAGTGTGGTGCGTTCAACCCTCAGTGGGTGAGTGTGACCTACGGAATCTGGATCTGCCTGGAGTGCTCAGGGAAGCACCGCGGGCTCGGCGTGCACCTCAGGTCAGTGCCTGCTCCCGCTGCAGCGCGGCTCCCAGAGGGTGCAGCACCTCTCAGGAGCTCCGCGTGCCCTCGGAGCCTGTGGCTGCGCTTCTGTCACAGGAAGCACACGTGTCTAATCCACAGTTTGGGGGCTCTTCAATGCCAAGCACTTGATAACTAGTTCGATCCTCGGCCTGTAGCTTCGTGCGCTCTGTCACTATGGACAAGTGGAAGGACATTGAGCTTGAGAAGATGAAAGCTGGTGGGAATGCTAAGTTCAGACAGTTCCTGGCGTCGCAAGAGGACTATGACCCCTGCTGGTCCCTGCAGGACAAGTACAACAGCAAAGCGGCCGCCCTCTTCAGGGACAAGGTGAGGCCACGAGCGGGCCCAGGCTGCTCCCATTGGGACTTTAGTGACTCCAGTCCACATACAGAAGGGCATGTGGCCCTGTCTGGTCGGCGCCCTTCCCTTCCCCCCTCCCCCCAGGGAGGCAGGTGGCCTGTGGTTAGTAGGGGTGAAGGATGAGCCTTCCTCACCACCCCTGGGAAACTGGCATCCACACACCTCTGTCCATCTTGATTAAGATACTCCTGAGAGCAGTGGAGCCTGTGGGGGACAGAGAGGTGACCAAGAACTCACCCACACCATTGCAGAGGGAGACCTGGTCTCAGTGTTCACGTAAGGCAGAGACCCTTGCCCATGGCCACTGAGCCCGGGAGGGCTGCATGGGGGGCACAGTAGAGTCCACTGGAGCCAGCACCACCTAGGGTGGCCCTGACAGGCCTGTACTCTAACCCCCTGTTCCCTCGGCAGGTGGCAGCTCTGGCTGAAGGCAGAGAATGGTCTTTGGAGTCATCGCCTGCACAGAACTGGACCCCGCCGCAGTCCAAGACGCTGCCATCCACTGCCTACCGGTAGCTGCTCCTCTGGCCGCTGCTCTCGGCTATCCCTGACCTTAGCTCAGGGTCCTTGTGCTGTCCTGGTAACAGCTACCGTGTGCATTCTTCCCAAAAGCAGTGGGGAAAACAACCTTTTAGATTGTAAAACAATATAAGCTTTTTTTGTCAACCAGGGGAGATGTGTCTGGAAGAAAACCTGCCCTCTCTACACTGCTCAGGCACCAGCCCAGTGCAGATCCTTCTAGAACAGGGGTCCTCAAACTTTTTAAACGGGGCCAGTTCACTGTCCCTCAGACCGTTGGAGGGCCGGACTATAGTTTTAAAAAAAACTATGAACAAACCTATGCACACACTGCACATATCTTATTTTGAAGTAAAGGGGCCAGTTCACTGTCCCTCAGACCGTTGGAGGGCCGGACTATAGTTTTAAAAAAAACTATGAACAAATTCCTATGCACACTGCACATATCTTATTTTGAAGTAAAAAAACAAAACGGGAACAAATACAATATTTGTATTTGCATGTGCCCCCCGGGCCGTAGTTTGAGGATCCCTGTTCTAGAATGTGCCCATGACATGCATGCAGTTCTGTAGGACATGTGTCTCCTGTCCTTTGTGAGGGTCACCCACCCCCCCAGACTGTAGGCACACTGTGGGTGAGCTGGCCTCATGGTGCTCATCTTGCATCTCAGACATCAGAGGCTGGTGTTCGGTGTGACTGGTCTCAGAAGGCTCCCCACTCACCCCGGGGGTGCCAGGGTCCTCCCCACCTGTTGCCCCTATTGTTAGGCCCTGTCCATAAGGCTGCACCGTCTCCCCTGCTTCTTGTCGGCTTCATGAGCTACCTTCCGGATAGAGCTGGAGTCCAGCTCGGCCTCGCTGTGCTGTTCTTAGAGGCGCCCAGGTGTGACCAGGTGGTCCTGACAGTACCTCCCAAAGGCCTCTGTGGTGGCCAGCAGGCATCTGCTGCCCTCTGGTGGCCGCACCAACCGTCAGCTCCATTTCAGGGCCTCTGGCCAGCCGCAGAGCTCGACTGCCTCCTCGGACAAGGCCTTTGAGGACTGGCTGAACGAAGACCTCAGCTCCTACCAAGGGTGAGGCCCAGGGCGCTGGGAGCTGGAGGTCTGGTCGCTCAGGCGAGGACTGCCAGCCCCGCTCGGAATGGGGTCTGGAGCGGGAGGAGTCTAATACTTAGGGGAAGAACACGCTTCTGTCCCGGGCTCTGCCTGGCCTGTTGCGGGTTGTCCTGGAGCCATCAACTTGCAGTGTTGGATGGCTCCTGCTGCCCTGCGTGGTGGCTTGGCCTTGCCATGTGGGCTCCTCAGCCGGACGCAGCAGGAGGGGCTTCAGTGGGCAGTGCGGTGGCTGCTGTTTCCCTGTCAGGGCCCCGGAGAGCCGCTACGTGGGGTTTGGAAACACGGTGCCGCCTGCGAAGAAGGAGGACGACTTCCTCAACAGCGCCATGTCGTCCCTGTACTCGGTGAGTGCGCCCAGCAGGGGGCGCCGGCCCTCCTCCGCCACCATGCCTCGTGTGTCGTTCAGGTCCAGAAATTTTCACTCATTTACTTACTTGGGCAACAAGCATACATTTCAAGTTAGCAAGGAGCATTTCCTCCAAAGAACGAACATTCTGTGTGGATCTGGCACCGCCCGGCCTGGCCCATGTTGGTCCTCATGCTGCTCTGCTGGCCAGTCTGGGAGAGATGAGGTTTGGTGGCAGAGTCTCTAAGCTGCCCGGCTCTAGCACCCTCTGGGGATGGCACCCTCAGCCATGCATGGTCCCTACCTGCTGAGGCTTCCGGTTGAACCAGTGTATTCCAAGGAAGTAGTCACTGTTTTTTTAAAAAATGGGTGTTGCTCCATCAAAGCATTGATGTGATAGGAACACTTGCAGACACCTGAGGGCCATGCTGGGAGGAGAGGGCTCCTCTGCTGGTGGGACAGGCCCTTAGAAGGGCCAAGTGAAGGACGCACAGGCGGACATGGGACCACAAGGCCGCCGGGGCCGTGTGTGCTCAGAGCTGGAGGAAGCTCTCGGGAGCTGCCCCTTCCCGGCCGTTTCTGTAGGATCCTATCTCAGGCGTGGCAGGAGGCTCACTCTGCCACCTCACGCCCCCTTGCCCCGTGCGCACTTACTCCAGAGAGGAATGAGCTGCTCAGTAAGTTATTTAAAACCACCTGTCGCCAGTCTCAGCTGGGTCTCGGGGCAGGAGGCAGGTCTGTAGTGACAACCCACTGGGCAGGAATTTCTTTGGAGAAAGGTGCCCGCCCTCAGGATGTCCTGTTTCGTGTCTTCGTTGTCCCGGCACCCGCAGGGGTTTGTCTCCTTATCTGATGAGGACGTCTTCTGCGCACAAGCCCTCTGCGTTGCTTCGGGAACGAAAGGCTGTGGCGGATTTAAGTCAGATGTTTCTGTTCCTAAATAGTTTCAGTTGGTTTTGGAGGCTTAGGAGGAAACTTGAACTTAGTCAAAAGAGAAGAGGTTGTAGTGCCCCACTCGCCCCAGGACTGGTCTGTCTGCAGTGGGCACCAGGCTCTCCCCTCAGGGCAGGTGGGGGCATCGAGAGCTGTAGGAGGAGCTAAGGCAGGGGCTTGGGCGGGGCCCATGGTGCCACCCTGTGGTCCAGGCCTGGCTCTTCTGTCATTAACATCACCCTGACGGGGCCCCAAAGTGACCTGAGATGGTCAGGCCTCCTCTGGAGGTGGATGGTGCGGTGCGACCTGGGCAGCCGCGTGTGGCCTTGACGTGGCCTCTGCTTCCTTCCAGGGCTGGAGCAGCCTCACCACCGGAGCCAGCAGGTTTGCCTCAGCAGCTAAAGAGGGTGTAAGTGCCATCCCAGCGTCCCCGGGCCCGACCCGCACAGTCTGGCCGGCCTGCAGGGGAGGGAGGAGTCGTGAATGGGAGGGGGGAGGCCCTGAGAGGAGCCCGGCATTGAGGAGCTCCAGCCCCTTCCAGCCCCCGTGGCATGATGCCCTCCCCACCCCCATGGCACCACCACTTGGCCGTGTGGTCCAGCTGGCTCTCGGAGGGCTGTGCCTGGGAGGTCCGAGCACCTTTCAGCGGAATGTGTGGCCAGGCTTTTCTTCCTTTCCTGTTATAATAGTGACTGGGGGACTGGGCATCCAGAGGGGGTGGCAGCAGCTGGGTTGTGGAAAAGCACATAAAGGTGGGGTTGGGGTGGCACCAGTGGGGGCCCCGTGTCCCAGAGAGCAAGTAGGACAGTTGGCCCAGTGACTGCATGGGTGTTCCTGCCCCCCGCCAGCCTCCCTCCAGTGGGGGCTGGTGTGCTGGGCAGCCTGGCTGGGCCCTTGGAGCCACTGCAGGGGAGCACTGGTGCCTAGCGGCATCAGCAGGCCTGGGACAGCGCCTGTGAGCCCAGCAGAAATGCGGCGGCATCATTCAGGACAGTGTCAGCCTTCTGTTTCCTTTCCAGGCTACAAGGTTTGGATCCCAGGCAACTCAGAAGGTAACAGGAAGGCTGCGCCCTGTGTTCGGTTACACCCTCGTCTGTCGGGGTCTGGCACGCCCGGGGGTGCCCTCGGGCCCGCGCTCCAGGCGGGGGCAGTGCTGTGTGCAGCCTGGCCTGTGTGTGGGTGTCTCCCAAGTTCACGTCCGCTGTGCTCCTTCAGGTGCCCGCGGGTTTGGCAGGCAGGGTAAGAGGCTGCACCTGCGTAGGCCTGTGGGGCTGGAAAGTCACCCTGTCCATTCGCAGCCTGGGTGCTGGGCAGCCACGCGGCCACCGGCAGAGCCCTCGCATCAAGAAGGAGCAGGCGGCAGGCGGCTCCACTGGGCGGGAGGAGGCTCAGCGTCACTGAGGCGAGGCTGTGTCTGCGAGCCAGCCTCCTTGGGCCCCTCGGGCTGGCGTCTGTCCCGTGTCCCTGGTCAGTGCCTTCTCTTCCTGTAGGCAGGGGTCTCGGCTGCAGCCTTCTCTTTTTTCAAATCCTGGTTAATGGTCCCTGCAGTCCCCCGGAGGTGCCAGGGCTCTGGGCTGGCCTGTCCTCCCAGGGCTGGGGGTTAGGACTCATGAGGCAGCGGCCATAGGGCTGTCCCAGGCCCCAAGTGAGGGAGGGGTGGCTTCTCCCCCGCTGCTGGGGGCCCCTGCTCTGCTTCTCTGAGCCCCTACTCTTTCAGCCCCTGAACCCCTCACTCACATGGTTCTGGATGGTGGTTAGTGGGAGTGGAAAGCAGGGTTCAGTGACAGTGAAGGGGGCTCCAAAGTCACTCTGGGGCCCCGTCAGGGTGATGTAGTGATGCGACTCGAGGTGCTTTTGGGGGTGCCCATGCTGCTCTACTGCCTTGCTCTCTCCTCTTTCCCCACTCGATCCCTGTGCCGCTGGGTAAAGTTCTGGGGTTCCAGGCAGCAGCCGGAGCTGGTAAGGCGCCGCGTCCGCGTGTCACTCTCAGCACGCCCTCATCTGCGGGGCCTGTGCTGGGTTCCGCTGTCGCCTGCTGTGGCCTGTCCTGTGTCTGCTTACGTGTGCTCACGCTCAGAACTTCTCACTGGCCTGATTGGCTCCTGTTTGGCCCATGCAAGCTGCTTGGGGACCCGCACTTCCTTTGTGACCCAGAATGCAATGGGCACTGATGGCCTGGGATCCACGGGAGCTACTTGGCAAGACTTGCATGGAGTAATTTTCTTGAACCAAACACTCCAAAGGTGTCTTATCCCAGGAGTGAGGTCCTGGCACCCATCCTGAGGCCTTGCTCACAGTCCCTGTCATCCCACTCCTGCCCCCACCTCATCATCTCCCAGCTCTGTCCCCTCCCCTCAGCCAGCTCCTGATGCTCGCTCTCCGTGGCTGCGGGGGCTCACGCTGGGCTGCTGAGGTTGCGCCCCTACACCCTGGGGAGCATGTGAGGTGACCTGCTACTGGCCGGGCTGTCTTCACCAGGCAGGATCCACTGGGCCCTGAGGGGAGACCCTGGAGGCGAAGGCTGGGCAGGGCGGACCCCAGGGCTTGTGCTGTCCCCGGGCCCCTGCCCGTAAGACTGCGTAGCAGGGGGCAGCGGGTCCGGCCTCTGTGTGGTCAGGGTGCTCGGGGCCACTTCTGCGCAGCTGCTGTGAATCCCGTATGCCAGGGGACTGCTTGCTGTCTCTGCCCGCAAAACTGGCAGCCGCTGTGCTGACCCTCGTCCTGGGGTGAACATGGTTCCAGGAGCTCCCTGACTTCCCTCTCATGGCATCTGTCCTCATGCAGGCATCAGAGCTGGGCCACAGTCTGAACGAGAATGTCCTCAAACCTGCCCAGGAGAAGGTAACACCCACTCCGCATGCCATGCTCTTCTGTCTCCCATGGGCCTTGTCCCCAGGGCAGCTGGTGCAGTGGGCAGGCTGTGTGCCTTGTGTCCCCTGATGTGCTCCCCATGTTCTCCCCATGTCCCCATGCACTCCCTGTGTTTCCCTGTGTGCTCCCCATGCTCCTCCTCGTGTCCCCCTCCCAAGGGGCTGGTAGCACAAAGGAGGCCCAGACGCGCAGGAGAAGCTTTCGGTGGCTGGGGGTTTAGGGGCAGTGCCCCGTCCTCAGGAGGTGGTGGGAGATGCTGCAGTGTTAGCCTGGCGTGGGGTTGGGGTCAGCTGCTGTGGGGGGTGCTGTCCTTCGTTAGGAACGGTGCTGGGCTCTGTCTGTCCGCCCCCTCCCCTCCCCCCCACCTCCCCAGTAACGACACTGCTGGTCCACGCAGGTGAAGGAGGGAAAGATTTTTGATGATGTGTCCAGTGGGGTGTCTCAGCTGGCGTCCAAGGTAGGGTGCCCGTCTACACGTGGGCACAGCTGGAGCCGGTCTCCACATTCTGGCCCTGGCACGGGCGCCATAGGGCCGGGCACTCGTGCCCGGGTCACTTCTGCAGCCGGGGCCCTGGCCGCTGCTGCCTGTAAGCCGGCTCCATGCCGGCGAGAGGAATGTGGAGACAGCTTCATGGGCGGCACAGGGGCTAACCTGTCGCTTCTCTTCCTTCTATCCTTTTGCTGCGCTGACCGTCCCCTGGTGAGTGTGGCCCCTCTGGGCATGCTGGGACGCCTGTCTCCACCTCCCCGCGGGGGTGGAGCGTGCGTGTGGGTGCGGCCCCATCTCCTGTGCCTGCAGCGAGTTTCCCTTGCTCCTGAGGGCCCAGCCCTCACTGCCCCCCAGCGGCCTGCCTGCCGGCAGACCCTGTTGGGGCGAACAGTAGTGACAGCAGGGATGGCTCTGTGGCTGCCTTTCGGAGCTTGGCCGGGTCGGGCAGAAGGCCGTCGTGGGCTCCGTGTCTGAGCTGTGTCCCATCCCCTTCCAGGTCCAGGGAGTTGGCAGCAAGGGGTGGCGGGACGTCACCACCTTTTTTTCGGGGAGAGCAGAGGACCCCTCAGACAGGTATGCCGGGTCTCCTGTCCTGAGGTGGCCCCTTCCCTGGGCCTTTTCCTCCAGGGTCTCGGAGGCAGTCAGCACCCTCATGGGTCCAGGGCACTGAGGGCCCCAGTGCAGGAGGTTCAGAGGTGCAGCGGCTGGTTGGTGCCCCTCACCCCTCGCTCCGACGTTCTCCCCTTGACCTGGAGGAACTCCTGCTGCCCAGGGCTGGGGGGAGTCTCACCCCATCCCTGGGGGACGGGCCAAGGCGGGCAAGAGGCCTTCCTGCTAGAGCCCAGTGTGCCGCCCTTCTCTTTCTCTGGCCCTTGGGGGGTTCCTGAGGATCTGGTGAAGAGATGGCCGTGCTGGGCCTGGTGGGCAATGCCAGTCCACCCCATGGGTTGCGTTTCCCAGGCCCCGGAGCAGGAAGCCACTGCTTTCTTGCCCAGGTGCTGTGGTGTTCCATTGGTGTGGCTGTGGGGGGTGGGGGGGCAGCCTTCGGCCTGAGCAGTCGTCTGGACAGTGGAGGCCTCCGCATTTTGGGTTTTCATTCCCGTTCCCTCAAGGCACCCTCTCGGCTCCAGCGGGAGGCCTGTCTGAGCCGCACTGAGCCCAGGCTTCCCTGGGGGTCCCCGTTCTCAGGGGAGGTGCCAAGGGAAGGCCAGGCGCTTGGGAAATTGTTGTTCAGAGTCCCCCTCTTTCCAAGGCCCCTGGAGGACCAGAGCTACCAGAACAGCGGAGGGGACAACTCCCAGAACAGCGCCATCGACCAGAGCTTCTGGGAGGCCTTCGGGAGCACTGACCCCGCCAAGGCCCACAGGTCCCCGAGCAGTGACAGCTGGACGTGCGCTGATGCCTCGGCCGAGAAGCGGAGCTCAGACAGCTGGGACGTTTGGGGCTCGGCCTCCACATCCAACCATAAGAACAGTGACAACAGCGATGGCGGGGAGGCCTGGGGGGGCGGTGGGGAGGGCCGGCCCAAGACCACCAGGAAGGCAGCCCCGAAGGCCGCTCAGGTGGACGAGGGCTGGGACAACCACAACTGGTAGGCGTGCCGTGCCCGGCCCCGACCGCCGGCAGCCACTGTGTCTGCACTTTGCCCTCTTCCAGCACCTTCCACTTGAGCAGAAACCCGGCCGCGGCGTGGAGACAGGGTCTTGGGCGGGACTCTGGGACCCCATGGCTGCAGGGGTTAGAGGCCGGCTGCTGTCCTGCTCCGACCTCCCCATCTCCCCCTCCTGTTCCGGGTGCCATGGCGGGCCGGAGCTGGCTGCTGTGGGAGCCGCCACACGCACTAATAAACCCTCCGGGGCTGCCTGGGGTCGTGAGTGTTGCTCTGGGTCTAACTTCCTGCCTGTGTTCGCTGCAGTTCTCTCTTTTCGGAGAAAATGCCCAAAGTTTTAGAGACAAATACCAAAAGCAGCACCAGCGCTCCTGTTGCTGTCTGCCCCCAACAAGGGCTCTGCCCCAACCCCCACCCCGAGCCCTGTCAGCGCTTGGACTTGGACTGGCCCTCTGAGCCGAGGGGGCCCCGCCCAGGACACCCTAGTGAGCTCCGACACAGGCAGCGGTTCTCAACCTGTGGGTCTCGACCCCTTTGGCGGTTGAATGACCCTTTCACAGGGGTCACCTAAGACCATCCTGCATATCAGATTACATTATGACGATTCATAACAGTAGCAACATTACAGTTATGAAGTAGCAACGAAAATAATTTTATGGTTGGGTCACAACGACCCTTTCACAGGGGTCGCCTAAGACCATCCTGCATATCAGATATTTACATTATGATTCATAACAGTAGCAACATTACAGTTATGAAGTAGCAATGAAAATAATTTTATGGTTGGGGTCACCACAACATGAGGAACTGTATTAAAGGGTTGTGGCATTAGGAAGGTTGAGAACCACTGAATTAGAGTGTGCTCAGGGAGGAAGGCAGGCCTAGTGCCCCGGCCCAGGCCCATCCCCCACAAGGCCAGGAGCAGAATGGGGCCTCGCCTGGGCAACCAGTAACCATTTTGCCTGATGGCCAGGCCTTCCTAGCAGCTGGGAGCCGGGAGGAGTGGGCGCATCTGGCCCATCCCCCCCACTGTCCCTGTGGCATTTGGGGGCACTTGTATCCTTGCACTGTTGACTGGGTCTCCCCCTCCACTTGGAGCTCCTGTCTTTGAGCTGCTGCAGGCTGGCTTGTCCCCAAGGTTGGCACTAGAGCGTTGCCTGTCTGCTCCCCGTTTGCAACAACCTCGCCTGTGCTTGAGGCTTCAGTGCTCTGGGACCATGGGCAAGGTAGGGGTCTGGGGAGGGCCAGCCTTGCCCTTAGCCCACCGCCCCCCCCCCATGTGCCCCAGCCTCCAGCGAATCTCACTTCCTCTAACCTGAGGACCTGTGCTTTCTGTGCCTGCTCCCCCCAAAATACCTCTGCCTGCAAAAGCTGAGCCCAGAGAGGCCTGAGAGCACCCAGAGGTCAGGCCTGCCCATCTCAACTACCTGGGCTGGGGTGGGCACCCCATCTAGGCGCTGATTCCTGGGATCAGGTCTGCCAGTCTGTGGGACCATCGGGGTTGGCTGGGAGGGCATGGCTGAGGCTGCAGACTGCGGAGGGTGCTAGAGAGGCGGCCTGTGCAGATGGGGCTCCCCAGGAGGGTGGGTGTGGGCCTGGGCACTGGGACCACAGCACAGACCCAGGGGCTTGAGGTCCTGACCTGGGAGTGATGCTGGAGGACTGGCGAGGGGGGTTGGCTGGCGTGCCTTTGGGGTCCACGCTGCCAGAGAAACCCAATGCCCATCCCCCCATCTTGGTGTCCAGGGCCATCTGTGGTGGCCTTTGTTCCTGAGCCCCTCTTTGGGGTAGACCCTGTTGAGTGAGGGATAAAGGTGTGGGGTCCCCGCCACACCATGAGATGGGGTCCTTTACCCTGGGACCTCTGCCCCACTTAGAGAAAGGTCCTGGGCAGCCGATGGGAAGGGTGGAGAGCCAGGGGCGGGAGGAGGCTGAGCGCTGGGCGGGGCAGTGACGTTGGAGGAAGGGCCTTCATAAGCCCTGGCCTCCCTGTGGCTGCAAAGGACCTGAGCGGACGGAGCAGGTTGGTGACTGGCCTGAGCCACTGGGCTGGGTGGATGAGCTTCGGTCTGAGGGTGACCTGGACCTTTCAGAGAAGCTGGGAGGAGCTGAGCTCCAGAGGTGGGCGGAGGGCTCTGCCCCTGGAAGGGGTCCAACTGAGGCCAGTTTTCTGGGGAGAGAAGGATCTGCTTCAGATTGCGGGTCAGGAGGGCCCAGGCACCCAGAGCACCCACATAGCCCCCGGTCCCTTCACAGCCTGACGAGCCCAAGAGCTCAGCCACCCCTGCCCTGGGTGAGGCTGGGCGAGGGTGGCCAAGGGCCTGAGTGTCCTCTCTGCACTGTCAGCAGAGGCTCAGAGGCATCTTGGGAGGGAGGGGTGCCCCCAGAGGGCTCCCCCATGACCCCAACCCCACCTCCCCAGGCCTCCCCTCCCCACTGAGAGGCCTGCTCTCCCCAGAGGTTCTGCTCAAACTTGGGTCCTACCCCAGCCGCCTGTTCCTCCCTAGGCCCCTGGCGCTGAGTGGAGTGCAGCCGCGGGTCAGGGCTGAGCCGTCCTGCTGGCCGTGGGCGTCCTGAGGACGGGATGGGGGCCCAGCTGCGGCTGAACCAGCGTCGGGGGCGGGGTGGCTGGCAGAGGGGCAGCTGACCTCTCGCTCAGAAAGCTCTTGTGGGACCTGCAGACGCGGCCACAGTGGGTGGGGCGAGCGGCTGAGGGTGCAGCGTCCAGGGACGTCTGGAGGGGGCACAGTCCCCGCTGTGGATGGAGAAGCTCTAGCTTTGCCATCAGGAGGGGACAGATGGACAGAAGGCTGAGCGGCCTCTCCTTCCCCAGGCTGAGCACCATGGGTGCCCACGTGCACCCCCACTTAGGGTTCTGCCTCTGGCTGTGGCTGGGTGTCACCCTGGGACTTGGCCAGGAACAAGGTAAGGACAAGGGGTGGGGACTTTCTGGGGACTGAGCCCCCGCCTGCTCTGGCCCCCAGTGGTGGCTGTCCAGGTGGAATTGGTGCTCGAGGAGTAGACGGGACAAGACGGCCCAAGGGGTCATCTGTGCTCCTTTGCCAAGTCTAGGCTCCAGCTGGCTGCTTCACCTTTGACCTTGTGACCTTTCACCTTGCCTTGGGGAGGCTTCTGTTTTCTGGTTAATTTTTTAAAAACAGGTATTAATACCCTGCAGTAATTCTCTCATATTAATGTTCTGTTATTAATTATTCCATGAACACCTTCTTACAAACAGTACAACCTGCAGTAAGGTGAGCCCGCACAACACGGGCGTTGCTTCTAGCCCCTCCCTGCTTGTCTAGGCGCGTGGGGTGTTACATTCAGAGCAGCCTCTCCCTCAGCCCTTCACGTGGCCTGGCTCTGACCACATCTTGTAGGGCATTTATTCCATTTCCCTTTAGGGGTAAACGTCCATTGCAGGGTTGTTTGTGTCGCCCCAAAAGGGTCGCACCTTGACTGAGTTTGTCCCAGGAAAGCTGGGTGAGTGGCGCTGGGATGACCTCTGCATCCGGGTACTGAGGCTCTGGAGCCGCTTGGCCCCGAGTGCAGCCCCTGGGGAGTGAGGGCAGGGCCGCCTCCCACTGTCCCAGCTCACCCCGTGGGTCACGGCTGGGACTGCTCTGCTCAGGGTGCGGCTCAGCCAGGCCAAGGGGAGCCGACCTGCTTTATAATTTTGGTGGCAGGACTTCCGTTTGGTTTTGCACCAGGTTGGCGACTGCGCCTGGGGGCCCTCAGTCCGGGGGCTCTGACAGGACCGCACCAGGGGGGGTCGCGTCACTAAGGGCCCCCATGACAATGAGTTCAGGACTCTGCTGGCAGCCCCTCGCCAGGTCCCTGCAGGATTCTGGCAGATGCTGGGGTGGCAGCCCTTCCCTGAGGATGGCCCTGTGGAGGGGGCGCTGTCTGCACAGCATCCTGTGTAGACCCCCAACATCGGGACCCGAGAGGCAGCGTGGGGTGCCTCCCCCAGCATATCAGAGGCACAGGGACACACAGAGGCTCTTCATGAGCCAGAGCTGGGCCCCTGCTCACAAGTGGCTTTTCAAAGCCCCAGACATTCCTGTCTTTCAGCCTGGAGTTGCAGGGAGCAGCGCCCCCCCACCCCCACCGGAGGCAGGCTCAGCTGCTCCTGCTCTGAAGCATCATTGTGTCTGCACGGGTGCCCCCAGCCCCTGCCCTCCTCCCCGCGCACCCAGCTCTCAGGGGGCGGCCAGAAGAAGCCCATCTCTGTCCCCATTTTCCAAAAATAGCTGCTCTCACAGTGGAACTCCCGGAAGCTTGCCCGGGAGGTCAGGATATGCCTGGGCTCAGGCCACCACTGCTCCCTGTCCTCCAAGCTGCACCCTCATGGCACCCTCACATTCCAGGGCGCCCACCCCATGGGGCTGTGTGAACCTCACTGTAACCTCAGCAGCTGGGGGTCTGCAGTAGCCACACAGCTGCCTCTCCCACCGCCCACCCCCACCCAGACTTGGCGGGGAATCCAGGGAGGTGTAGCTGCCTCGTTGGCTCAGTGCCTGCTGTCGCCTGCGGGGCAGTATGGCGTCTCCGGGATGCTAGCCTCAGCCCGGGCAGGGGGACACCCCTCAGAGAGCCAGTGGGGGTGGTCCTGGCACCTTGGACCCTTAGGAGGGCCCGGTCCCCCTCCAGCCCTGGGCTGGGCTTCATTTTCTCAAGGTCCCCACAGTGGGGTCAAGGCCTCCTCACACCAGACAGGTCCCTTGGCCCCCCACAGCTGTTGGGGTGGCTCCTGGGGGTCAGTCCTGACCACCCTGTCTTGTCTCCCCAGCAAATGGCCGCCTGAAGCTAGCTGTGCTGCCCGAGGACCAGCTGCAGATCAAGTGGACGGAGTCGGAGGGGGGTGGCCTTGGCTACCTGGTGCAGGTGAAGCCCATGGCAGGTATGGCCCTGCACCTCCCCACCCGCTGTGAGGATGGAAGGCAGCTGTGCACGGCTGTCACTGTGCCCGACTCTGAGTCTCAGCATCCACGTGGCTGTGTGATTCTGCCCTCCTTGCTGGGGCGGGGCGTGTAGTAGGAGAATCTTACGTTTCCCATGTGACCCAATGCCCGGCACATGCAGAAGGCGCCCAGCCACTGGCTTTTGAAGAAACAGTGGACCCTGCTCAGCTAGAGCCCTTTCAGGATCCTGCATGTTAGTGGCTGGGAGGGCCTCCAGGGGCAGGAGGGAGGCCGAGGGGTCCTGGAGGCCGGCACAGGCTGGCCACAGAGCTCCGCAGACATGGCCGACGGAGAGCCCATGGACAAGAGTGTCATCGCGGGGATGGGCGGAAAGTGATGCGGGGCCTGAGCTCGCCCCTGGGGGAAAGGGGCCGTCCTGGGCCCACAGTCCCACCCCGTCCCACCTGCCCTCTGCTCCCAGGAATCACCCCTTGACTTGGGTGTAGTTTTCTAATATTTTCATGAAGCCAAATTCATCTCCCTCATTTTCCAAATCGTTTATACCTTTCCCAGTTTTAGTGAGAAGTAACTGACATACCTGAGCATATCAGCGCAGCCTACGGGGGGTTGGTTCACATGTGCTGTGAAAGGACTGCAGTAGCTGCCTCTCACAGTGATCCTCTCTCCAAGATACAGCAAAGTGATGGGATGAAAACAGGATTCACTCTCTGAACATCTTCCCTGTGTATCCTAGACCAGCATCAGCCATAGTCAGTTTGGTACATTACAACCCTTGACTGACTTATACCTGGGAGTCTGTACCTGTGGCCTTCCTCCAGTCCCCTCCCGAGCCCTCCACCTCTGGCAGCCACAGTCCCATCTCCTTCTCTATGAGCTTCTAGGTTCCGCATATAAGTGAGATTGTACAATATTTGTCTTAGACCTATTTTTCTTAGCATAATGCTTCCACGGTCCATCCATGTTCTTAAAGTGGTAAGATTTCCTCATTTCTGTGGTTGAGTAATATTCCACGTGTGTCCATCACATTCCCATAGCCATTCGTCCATGGTTGTGAACAGTGTGAGTGACGTCAGCTGTGAGCAGCGCTCACTGGACATGGCGCTGTGCCCGCTGGAGACAGTGATCTAGTTTCCTTCGCATGGACACTCAGATGTGGGATTGATGGGCCTAAAGGCAGTTCCATTTATTTTATTTTATCAATCAGCTTGTTCTGTAGATTCTGTTTATTTTTGCTAATCCCCACCCGAGGATATTTTTCCATTCATTTTTAGAGAGAGAGTAAGGGAGGAGGAGAGACAGAGGAGAGAGAGAAACATCAATATGAGAGAGATACATCGATTGGTTGCCTCCTACACGCGCCCTGACCAGGCTTGGGGATCAAGCTTGCAACCGAGGTACATGCGTATATGCCCTTGCCCGGAATCAAACCCGGGACCCTTCAGTCCACGGGCTGACACTTTATCCATGAGCCAAGCCGGCTTGGGCAAGACAGTTCCATTTTAAGTGTTTTTTTTTGTTGTTGTTTGTTTGTGTTTTTTTTTAAAATAGGTTTTTATTGACTTTTAGAGAAGAAGGGAGAGGAAAAGAGAGATGGAAACATCGATGAGAAGCATCATCCATCGGCTGCCTCATGTCCCTACTGGGGATCGAGTCTGCAACCCGGGCGTGTGCTCTGACCAATCAAACTGTGACCTCCTGGTTCATAGGTTGATGCTCAACCACAGAGTCATACTGGCCGGGCCATTTTTAATTTTTTTATGAACCTCCATACTGTTTTCCACAGTCTGCATTCCCACCAGCAATGCACAAAGCTTCCCTTTTCTCCGCATCCTTGCCAGCACTTGTTTGTTGATGTGTTGATGGTAGCCATCCTGACAGGTGTGAGGTGATAGCTCATTGTCGTTTTAATTTGCATCTCTCTGATGATCAGTGACTTTGAGCATCTTTTCATGTACCTGTATGTACTCTTTGGAGAAATGTTTATTCAGGTTTTTGTCCATTTTTAAATTGGATTATTTGGGTTTTTTGCTATTGATTTGTATGAGTTCTTCATATATTTTGGACACTAGCCCCTTATCAGATATGATTTGCCAATATGTTTCCTGTTCAGTAGAGTGTCTTTACATCTGCTGATGATTCTTTTATATCCTCCCTGGTTTTTAGTCCACTCATCCATAAACCCCCTACTGTGGTCGTAGGTGCGTCTTTCTCTGTTGCCTCACCTTTGTTGCTTTGTATGTTGAGGCTGTTATAGGGGCACCATTTAAATCATGTCTTCCTGGCAGACGGCCCTTCACCACGGAGCTTCCTCCTGCTCGCTGGTGGCGTTCTCACTGAGGTTCTCCCTTCTGTGCCATCGTGTTGGTCCAGGGAGATCTCTTATTCACTTACCTTAGGTGCATCTTCCAAGGAGCGCAGAGCTGGTGTTGCTTTCACACAGTGAGACAGACTTGGCCTTTTAATTGAAACATTTTTTCCAATTTCTATTCCATTGAATGACCTGCAGATTTGGGTTTAAATATTCATCTTCCTACTTTTTTTGTTGTTGTTACACTCATTCCACCTTTGTCCTGTCCTTTCTTCCCACTCTTCATAGCCTTGTTGGGTTTCGTAACTCAGCAGCAGGGGCGCCTGCTGAGCTGAGGCCTGGCGCTGCCCAGCGTGCAGCCCGAGCTGGTGTGGAACTGCAGGCAAAGGCAGTGCTTGCTGAGCTGCTGTGTGAATGCTGCTCGCATGGGATCTGTGCCATGCTCTCCCTGGGAAAGGCGCTCAGCTCCTGTAGGAGTGTGCGGGGAACAGGGAGTGGACTTTGTTCTCATGTCCAAGGCTCAGACTGCATGAAGTCTGCGTCTAGCACGTAGCAGGTGGGGTGCAGCTGGGGGACGGGTCGGGTTGGAGGAAAGAATGACAGACCTCTGGAACAGAGTGAGTGTGAGAACAGCTGGTACTAACACACCAGGACCCCAGAGTCCCCAAGGCCGGGTGTGGTGTGGGCGCCCGAGCAGGGCAGTGTGTGTGCGAATGAGGAGGAGCCTGGACACACATGCACACACACATATACACACATGGGATACCCATGTGGGCACACACATATACACGCACTTTGCTGGCCTCACCAGCTCTTTCCAACCCCATCCCAGGGGACGTGGAGCAGGAGGTGATGCTGACCACCAAGACCCCCAAGGCCACAGTGGGAGGCCTGAGCCCCTCCAAGGGGTACACCTTGCAGATCTTTGAGCTCACCGGCTCAGGGAACGTCCTGCTGGCTCAGAGGGAGTTTGTGAGTAAGTCCACTGTCCCCCACACGGGTTCCCGTTTCTGGGGGTGAGTGTGTGGCAAGGAGGCTGCAGCTGAGCCCTGGCAATGCTTCTGGGCTGGCAGCCTAGGCCTGCGTTTGAGCTCCGCTCCCCATGAGGCCGCCAAGGAGCCTCAATTATAACTCCTGACCCCCCACCTGTCTCCTATAGGACCGGGGTCCCATGGAGCCCGGGATGTGCCCTTGCAGGGAGGGTTGTGTGGACAGGCCCACGGCCCCCCGAGGCCTCTGCTCCCTGGTAGGGTCCTGACAGCCACTTGCATCTCTGCAGTCGAGGATCTGAGGAGTCACTCTGCGAGCAGAAGCAGCTGGAGGCCCCTGGGGGCAGCTCTGGAGCCCACACCTTCCCACATGGGGAGCCCGGACCCTGACCCCCGAGTCATCTTGGCCCCAAGCCAAGACCCGCCCGCTCTGGGTGGGTCCAGGTGGGGTGAGGGTAAGTTTCTGGGAGGAGCGGAGTCCAGCGTCTCATGTTTTCTCTGCACGTGGCCAGAACTTTCTTCCTGATAGTTGACCTCATGCTCTCTAGCCACTCTCTGAGGCTCACTCAAACCCACGGGGCAGGTCATTCCCTGGGGTGTCCTCAGGGCCCCAGTGCCTGGTCCCATCCTCCCGACCCCCCAGGTATCCCCCAGGCTGAGTGTTTTAGGTGAGAAGTGACAGCTGTGACCTCCCCCAGGATTTCCTGGCAAGGATCAACGCTCCCCCAGAGGCCCCGGGGGAAAGGCCCCTGCTCAGCTCAGCCCAGAAAGGCCCAGCCGCCCCAGGACGCCTGTGAGAAACAGAGAGACGCCAGGTAAGACGGCCAGGGCACCAGCGTCCGTGGCTTGCAGGGGCAGGGGCAGTGTGACCTGGAGCAGGTGTGCCGTTTTCTGCACAAGGTCCTGAACGCAGGGCTGTGTCTCCCTCATCAGATGGTCTCACTGCACCTGCCTTCTCAGGAGCCTCCACATGGCCTCTGACCCTGACTCTGGGCTCAGCCTGGAGGTGCTGTCTCTGTGCTAAACTCAGGGGCCCCCAAACCCCAGACAGGGGTCACAAGGCTTTGTCTCCAGAGCTCCTGGGTCCTCAGGACAAGCCCTCAGGCCAGAGGTGAGACCTCAGCCCAGAGCAGGCGGATGGAGCTGTCCGTGGTACTGACCACACCCACTCCAGTCGGTTGACCTGCCTTGGAGCCTCTGGGTGTCAGCTTCTGTGTGTGTGTGCGTGTGTGGTGTATGTGAGTGTGTGTGCGCGAGTGTATGAGTGTGTGTGCGTGAGTGTGAGTGTGTGTGCGTGAGTGTGTGTGCGCGAGTGTATGAGTGTGTGTGCGTGAGTGTGAGTGTGTGTGCGTGAGTGTGTGTGCGCGAGTGTATGAGTGTGTGTGCGTGAGTGTGAGTGTGTGTGCGTGAGCGTGTGTGCGCGAGTGTATGAGTGTGTGTGCGTGCGTGAGTGTGTGTGTGTGTGTGCGTGTGTGCGTGTGGCGGGGGGCTGATCTCGAATAGTAGCCCTCACATAGACAAGCACACAGCGGCCAGCCCTGCCAAGGCTCCTGGAGGGCAGAGCTGCTGGGGCTCCATTAGCCTTCTTTGACGGGCTTGGAGGAGCTGGCCCCATGGCCCAAGGTCCACACAGGGTTTCCTGAGTCTGGTGAGATCCAAGCACCTCTGGAACCTGTCCCCCAAGACTCACCAAGGCTCAGCCGGAGGCCGAAACCCTGTGGCCCCAGCCCCTCCACTGACCCAGAGAAGGAGATCCTGGGTGGCTGGAGCCCAGCTCAGAGCAGCTTGGTGTCCTGCAGTGGCGGTGGGCTTCGCCCACACCTCTCCTTCCTTGCCCACCCAGCTGGCCTCCAGTTCCATTGCATGCCTCCCACACCCACCGACATGATCTTCCTAGTGGACGGGTCTTGGAGTATTGGCCACAGTCACTTCCAGCAGGTCAAAGACTTCCTGGCCAGCATCATCGAGCCCTTTGAAATTGGGCCGGATAAAGTCCAAGTAGGTAGGTTCTGGCCCCATGCCCTGAGGCCCCACCCGGTGGTCCTCACAGTCTCTCCCTGGGTCCCATGCAGGCGTGAAGTGGGCCAGGGGCGAGAGGAGACCTTTTTGCTGACTGGTGTGGCCTGCAGCACCAGGCCAGGTGGGGTCCCCAGCTGTACTGATGGGACAACTGGCTCCTGGGGGGACATTCTGGTAAATCCTGTGTGGAAAGCAAGGGCTTTGCAAGCATGTGCTCTCCCTAGTGACCCCGGGCGGCCAGGCTGTGTGTGTCCTGCCTCCACCCAGCACTCCAGCAGCCATGTCCACACCCGTCTTTTCAGGCCTGACTCAGTACAGTGGAGACCCCCAGACCGAGTGGGAACTGAACACCTTCAGCACCAAGGAAGAGGTGCTGGCAGCCGTGCACAGCCTCCACTACAGAGGGGGAAACACATTCACAGGTCTGCCCCTGCCGCCCTCCCCGCATGCTGCCCTGCGCGCAGCCTCCCTTTACATCCCTCTCAGACTTGCAGGTTTGTGCATAAAACAAGCCCAGTGCCGGGCAGAGCTGGTCCCCACTCTCACCTTTGTAAATGACAAATCACCCTCATTTATTTTTTAAAGTTTTCCTTTTTATTAACTTCAGAGAGAGGAAAGGAGAGGGAGATAGAAACATCTATAATGAGAGGAAATCATCAATGGGCTGCCTCTTGCATGCCCCCTACTGGGGATGGAGCCTGAAACCCAGGCATGTGCCCTGACGGGGAATTGAATCTTGACCTCCTGGTTCATAGGTTGATGCTCAACCACTGAGTTCACCAGCCGGGCTCACCCTCATTTCTTTCTGGTCAAAATGTGGTTTCTGGTGGGTGGTTTTGCTGAAAGTGAGTGGCTCCTCTGGTAGACAGAAGCTTCTGGAAGGGGCCGCCAGTGGGTGTGGGCATGGCCTTGCTGGAAGCAACTCCTTGGGGGTGTCCCCACAGCACAGTCTCCTCCCTGTTCCCCACACTGGGGGCCTCCGTGCCTTTGAGGGTAGGGGAGGAGGTGTCCCTGCCCTGCAGACGCCCCAGCCTGGAGGGTCCAGGACTGACACGGTGGGCAGAGCGTGGGGCCAATGGCTGGAGGAGGTTTGGGCAGGAGGGTGGGAATGGGTGGTGGAGGCCCTACACTCGATCCCCGTTGCTCCCAAGGCCTGGCCCTGACCCATGTGCTGGAGCAGAACCTGAGGCCTGCAGCAGGTCCCCGCCCAGAGGCAGCCAAGGTGGTGATTCTCGTGACGGACGGCAAGTCCCAGGACGATGCCTGTGCTGCTGGCCGCATCCTCAAGAGCCTGGATGTCGACATCTTTGCTGTGGGTGAGCAGCCGGATCTCTGCAGAGTTCTCACAGCCGTGCAGGTGGGAGTTTGCATGCCTGCTCCGCCCCCTCTGGGGCTGGAGGGCCCCTGGCCTCTCAGCCTTAGCCCTGAGTTTGCAAAATGGGAGGACCCATCCCTGCTCTGGGGGCTGTGATGGTGCCCACGGCAGGCTCTGAGCACCGCGGGCACCTGCAGGGAGGCTGCAGTCACGGCAGTGGGGCATGGGCCAGTTTGCATGTCTATAAACATATCCCCGCCCAGCCTCACCTCTGCACCAGCCCCAGCTGCTATCTCTCCCGGGGCCCTGTTAGATGACCCAGTCCTGGGTCCTGTGGAGTCTTGGGTACCAGGATGGCTTCCCAACCCGCTGGGTGACTCCGATTGTAAGCGGTGACAAGGCTCCACGGGGGCCCCTTCCCATTCTCTGGGCCCCGTGGGCAGGTGTGAAGAATGCTGATGAGGCTGAGCTGAGGCTCCTGGCGTCCCCGCCACTGGACATCACCGTCCACCACGTGCAGGACTTCCCCCAGCTCAGCACACTGGCTGGCCTGCTCAGCCGCCTAGTTTGCCAGCAGGTCCAGGGCAGGAGCCCACGTCCCGGCCCAGGTGAGCTGTCAGATGGGGACTCCAGGGCAGGTCACCTATGCTTGAAGCCTGGCCAGGCCCTGCCCTCCCCGGTAAGGACTCCCCAAAACCTCTCCCACCCCTTTCCCCTGGCCCTGCGTGGGTCTGCAGCTCCCACCTGGGGAACACCTGTTCTTCCTAGAAGTGGCCACCAGGGGGAGCAGGAAGAGTCTCTATGCCAGCTGCCTGCTGGGGCGCTGACTATCTGCCCTTCTTCCCTCAGTTAAACCGGCAGCAGCCCCTCCAACCCTGGACCCCCTCTCCGCTCCCACCAGCCTAGTCCTGACCCAGGTGACCTCCTCCAGCGTCCACCTGTCCTGGACTCCAGCCCTGCAGCCGCCACTCAAGTACCTGGTGGTGTGGCGGCCTTCTAGGGGTGGTGCCCCCCAGGAGGTGAATGGCCTTCCTCCTGTCCATGCAAAGTCGGGGCTGGAATGGAGACCCAGGGAGGATGAAATCAATGTGGGGAAAGGGTAGAGTGCAGGTGGCCCTGCCACAGCCCGAGTCCTCAGGCCACTCAGGTGGCCAGTGAGCAGCTGTGGCAGATGTGGCTGCTCCTGCCTCCCGTGACTGCTTGTTGCCCGGGAGCTGCTCTGCTCCAGGAGCCCTGGATGGAGCTGGCAGGAAACCAGGACTGACCCCGCCCTGCCCATGCCCACTCGGCCGGCTCCACCCAGGCTCCTCCTGTTGCAGGTGGAGGTGGATGGGCACAGCACGTCCACGGAGCTGCATGGCCTGGCCTCCGGCACAGAGTACCTGCTGTCCGTGTTCCCCGTGTATGAGGCAGGGGTGGGTGAGGGCCTACGGGGCCTGGTGACCACAGGTGGGTGGGGCAACTGGCTGTTATGGGTTTTAGTCTTAATCCGGGGTGGGGCACCACTCCCAACTTGCCGTGTGACCGAGGCAGAGTCACTGGGCCTCCCTGACCCTCAGTGTCCTCTTCTGAGTACCAGTGATGTCATTTGTGCCATCACCACAACCAGAACAGTACTGTTACTGTTCACATGTTTCTGGAGCCCCCGGCCCCTGCTGGGCCGCAGTGGGGCGCCTGTCCCGCGGCTCCGCACTGGAAGTGCACAGCAGTGGTGTTCTGTGTCCACGGAGTCATGCACTGTCCCCACTGTCAACCTTAGAGCAGAAACCCTGCTCCCTTAGCTCTCCCCCATGCAGCCCCACGCTGCTCCATCTTTGCCATTTCAGGGCACGCAGCGTGTGGCCAGCTGCCTCTGGCTTCCTCATGGGCTGTTTACCCCTTGGGGGCCATGGCTCTCCCACCCCAAACAGCAACCCACGGGTGGCTTTCCCCAGAGCTGTGAGCTGGAAACTTGGCCCAGGGTGAAGTTTGGGGAAGAGACTCAGAGTCGTCGTGGGAGCCCGCAGGGCTATCCTCCAGCCTGTGTCCCTGATCTGTGATGCTTTCTCCTGTGGTGCCCCCTTCCAGTGCCTCTGCCTCCGCCCCAGGCACTCGCCCTGGCCACAGTGACGCCCAGGACCATCCACCTCACCTGGCAGCCCTCGGCGGGGGCCACCCAATACCTGGTGCGGTACTCGCTGGCCTCCCCCAAGGGCGAGGAGGAGGGCAGAGAGGTGCGTGACAGAGGGTGGAGGAGGCAGCTGGGGCCAATGGGGTGGGGAGCGAGGTGAGCAGGGGCTAATGGAAGTGTCCCCCCAGGTGCAGGTTGGGCAGCCGGAGGTGCTGCTGGGTAGCCTGGAGCCGGGCAGGGACTATGACATCTGGGTGCAGAGCCTACAAGGTGCACAGGCCAGTGAGGCCCGGGGCATCCACGCCAGGACCCGTGAGTGCCCACCTCCCCAGTCTGCCACCCACCAGCGGGCAGAGGCCTTCCATGGGGTGAGGTCCCTGTCTGGTGGCCCCACTGGCCTGGCCATCGCCCATGCTTCCCCCATTCACTCGGGGGTGGGGGGGAGTGGCTGCTGGTCCCTGAAGCCTTGCTGTGTCCACAGCTCCCCTGGCTCCCCCCACACCCTTGATCTTCTCAGACGTGAGCCATGACTCGGCCCGTGTGTCCTGGGAGGGCACCCTGAGGCCGGTGCAGCTGTTCAGGGTCAGCTACTTGTCCAGCAAGGGCAGCCACTCGGGGCAGGTGAGAGCAGGCTGATGTCCTGTGGGGGAACTGGCGTCCAGGGTGCTGAAGCGTCCACGGGGCCCAGCCCCCCAGCTGCCCGCCCTGTATTCACAGAGCACTGACACCGTCCCTGCCCTTGGGGTCCCCAATCTGGCAGGGGTTGGGGGGACATGTGTGAAGCAAAGAATGACGGTGAATGACAGCCCCGATGAGGCTTGGGGCACGGAGTGCTGTCAGGGGTGAAATCCAGCTGTTGGGCTGTTTGGGGGATGGGGAAGCCCCAGGAGGCCCTGCCATCGTGTGGGAGACCTGCGTTCCCCTTCCCCACTCGGGGCGAGGCCATGGCTGTCCTGGGCAGTGGGCCGGGGCCTGGTCTCCATCTAGGCAGGGGATGCCTGCTCCCAGAGTGAAGGGTCAGCTCCAGGCCCCGCTCGTATGGCCCCCACCTCGCAGATAGAGGCTCCTGGCAATGCCACCTCGGTCACCCTGGGCCCCCTCTCCTCCTCCACTACCTACACTGTCCGCATCACCCGCCTCTACCCTGGGGGTGGCTCCTCCACCACGACCGGCCGCCTGACCACACGTGAGTCCTCCGGAGCCGCTGATGTGCAGTCGGGGCCCAGCCAGAGGAGGATGGGAATGTGGGCACAGCCCCCACATGGAAAATGGGGGTCCCCTCGGCCCCCAGGTGTGACTCGAGCCAGCAAAACCTCTTTAACAGGCAGTGAGGCCCTTCTGATGAGTCACCCCAGGGGGTGGCGCAGGCCCTGCCGTCCAGCCTGTCTCCCTGCCCTCTTCCAGGGAAAGTCCCCGGCCCGAGCCAGCTGTCCGTGACAGAGCTCCCTGGGGATGCGGTCCGGCTGGCGTGGGCGGCCGCAGCGGCGTCCGGGGTGCTGGCCTACCAGATCAAGTGGACGCCTCTGGGGGACGGGAAGGCCCATGAGGTATGTGAGAGAGAAGACCCCTGCCCATCCCCAGCTCCTAGGCTTCCACCCAGTGTGGCATCTCGGGACCTGCCTGCCCAGCCCAGCCAGGCCCCGTGGGAGCCACCACTCGCAGAGTGGACACCTGCCCCTCCTCTCCACAGATCTCCGTCCCGGGGAGCCTGTGCACGGCCGTCCTGCCCGGCCTGGGGGGGCCCTTGGAGCACGAGATCACCATCCTGGCCTCCTACAGGGATGGGGCCCACAGCGACCCCGTGTCCTTCCACTACAGCCCCCGAGGTGACCCCTCAGCTACAGGGGGCAGCGCCGCCCCAGGGCCCCAGACCACCTCAGCCCCACACTCCCAGGGGCACCCACAGGCAGTTCCCCAAGGCCCCGGCCTTCCAGGCAGGTGTCCCAGGGTGGCCGAGGGTCCGAGTCACCTGGTGGGCACAGTGCTCACGGTGGTCTCAGAGCTGACCGGGGGCCTGTCTGCCCGAGGTCGCAGGGCTGCAGGTGTG
>NW_005371769.1:783079-801973 GCF_000412655.1 Myotis brandtii | reverse complement strand
GGTAGGAGGGTGGCGTGGGTGGGGGTATGGCAGGGCGTGCCACAGAGCGTGCTGAAGCATGTTGCTGCCTTTTGGCCCAGCCCTTGCTGACCCCCCACTGCCCTTCAGTCAGCCGGAGCCCACCCTCCAACCTGACCCTGGCTTCTGAGTCACCAAACAGCCTACGGGTCAGCTGGACGCCCCCCACTGGCCACGTCCTCCACTACCGGCTCACGTACATGCTGGCCTCAGGCTCCGGACCAGAGAAATCAGTGAGTCTTGGTGGATCAGGGAGCCATTGCCCCTCGTGGGCCTGGGGCCTGGTGGCCGGGGGAGGCGTGGCCACCTGTCTGCCGCGTGCTTCCGCGGCGAGACACAGACGAAGGAGCGGAGGTGCCTAAGCGAGCAGAGGCGCTTCAGCGGCTGTCCCCCCAGGTCTCTGTTCCAGGACCCAGGAGCCATGCGATGCTCCCTGACCTGCTGGCAGCCACCACGTACAGGGTCCTGGTCTCAGCAGTGTACGGAGCAGGAGAGAGTGTGGCAGTGACTGCCACAGGCCAAACGGGTGAGTGGGCATGAAACCCCAGGCCCCAGGCAGCCCTCAGCGCCCAGAACTGTGGGGCCACTCAACCGGGGCCCTCCCGCCGGCGGTAGGCCCTGTCGCTGCCAGCACACGGCCCGCGCTGCTGTCGAGCAGAAGGGAATCGGGTTTTTGCGTGAAGACTTCGCTGTAGAGACAGCTGAGACCAGCAAAGCTCCCGCTGGTTGGCCAGGCCCCTTGTCCGCAAGGCCCAAAGCTGGGGACCATGTCCTTGCCCTCTATCTGTGCCAAGGTCAGGGCAGCCGTGCAGCCCACAGGGCCGCTTGCAGACAGGCAGGCGGGCGGGCGCACAGGCCATGGCAGATGACCAGGAGAGGGGCCCAGCACCTGGCCGTGGTGTCAGTGTTCCCGGGCCCTGACCCTGCAGGCCAGGCCCACGCGGAGGGACCACTGTGCTGTCTGTGCTGGTGCTGTGGACAGGCCCAGATGCTGGGAGCCGAAGGCCCTCAGGCGCCAGCCAGCCTGGTCACCTCAGCTTCCCTGTGTCCCCTCCATGGTCCTGTAGTTTTGGCTTGAATGCCTCTAGGGTCGGGGGCCTCACTGCTCAGTGGACAGCTGCTGCACTCAGTGCCCTTCACGCCCCAGAACACCCTGAGCGCCTGGCGGTGGACCACGCCTGCACAGCCCTGGACGGCGTGCGTCCCGGGGGGCGTGTCCACACACCCTGGCATCTCCCTGGCCCTGCCATTTGGGACACATCGGGGTGGCCGATACCCTGTCAGTGGAAGCACCATGGGGAGTGCTGCCTTCCAGGGGTGGAAGTAAAGACCCTGCGATGATGGGACACCACCCCATCCCTCCCCGTCCCTGAGGCACGG
This sequence comes from Myotis brandtii, assembly GCF_000412655.1. Taxonomy (NCBI): domain Eukaryota; kingdom Metazoa; phylum Chordata; class Mammalia; order Chiroptera; family Vespertilionidae; genus Myotis; species Myotis brandtii. The sequence continues at coordinate 800,575 of NW_005371769.1, read as the reverse complement.
GGGCAACAGGTCCAAGGACCTGCGAGAGGGGAGGCAGCAGTTGGGCTCCAGCCCATCTCCAGCCGCAGGAGGCCCACTGCCCAGGGGCTCCTCCCCGCTGACCCTGACCTTCTGTCGCCTCTCAGCAGCCTGCCCAGCCCTCCACCCAGATGGCTCCCTTGCAGGTGGGTCCTGTCCTGAGACAGGTGCTCTCGCTCCCCACCCCCACCTGTCCCCCCTCCTCTCGGGCCCCTAGGAAAGGGCCTGGGGACAGTACAGGGCATCAGGCAGGCAGGCTCACACCTTTACAGGAGGCACCTCAAGGTTCACAGTCTAGGTTACTGAGGCTTGTGCAAGGTCACTGTCCAAGGCAGGGGTGGGCAAACTTTTTGACTCGAGAGCCACAATGGGTTCTTAAACTGGACCGGAGGGCCGGAACAAAAGCATGGATGGAGTGTTTGTGTGAACTAATATAAATTCAAAGTAAACATCATTACATCAAAGGGTACGGTCTTTTTTTTTTTTTTAGTTTTATTCATTTCAAACGGGCCGGATCCGGCCCGCGGGCCGTAGTTTGCCCACGGCTGGGCCAGGCGGCTCTGCCGAGCGGGGTGGTGAGGTGGTGTCAGCAGGGTACAGGGAGGGGAGCCCATCCTGTCCTGATGGCTGAGTCTCTCTGGGGTCTCCCGAGAGTGAGCAATGAGGCTGCGCCGTTCAGACCCTGAAGCAGGGCAGGCCCACCTGTGACCGGAAGTGGGGCCAGGCGGGCTGTCACTCCTGTCTGCTCCCACCCGGGCGCTGAGCACCCAGCGGGGTGAGCTGCACGCTCACTTGGTACGCTCAGCACTGGAGGAGTGGCAGGTGCTCTGAGTGGCTAAGTCCGGTGGGTGGTGAGACTGCTGGGCATCCGTGACTGCGGGCCGGGTCAGACAGCGCCCCGGGGCGGCCGAGTCAGCAGCAGGAGGAAGGTGGGCACACCCCATTTTGGCGCTGAGCTCTCGGCCTTGGGTGTCCTCTATGGCTCCCTGCCCTGCACCCTGACACCTGCTTTTCTTTCTCTTCGCCTCCCACCTGTCTGTCCCTGGGTCTCCACCGTGGCCCTGCAGGCTTTGACCTCATGGCGGCCTTTGGGCTTGTGGAGCGGGAGTATGCCTCCATCCGCGGGGTGGCCATGGAGCCCTCTGCGTTTGGCTCGACCAGGACCTTCACACTCTTCAGGGACGCTCAGCTGACACGCCGAGCCAGGTGGGCGAGCAGGCGGTGGGCTGAGACCTGGGTGTGGGCACAGCATCGTGACACTGGCTGGGATGGAACGGCCTTGGGTCCTGGGCGGGGCAGAGCCTCGCCCTCAGAGCGCCTCTGGTTGAATCTCCCCACAGCCCCGGAGGGAGTTCTGTCCCTTACACCCTGTTATGCGTGGGGAAACTGAGGCAGGAGAGATCTTGGTCCCATGGGTCTGGGCCCTCGGGAATAGCTGTGGCCCCTCCAGACCCCATCCCTCTCAGGCCTGTGGTGACCCCAACCTGTGCCCCAACAGCGACATCCACCCGGCCGCCCTCCCGCCTGAGCACACAGTCGTCTTCCTCCTGCGCCTCCTCCCCGAAACGCCCCGCGAGGCCTTTGCGCTGTGGCAGATGACAGCCGAGGACTTCCGACCTGTCCTCGGGGTCCTGCTGGACGGTCAGTTGGGAGGGCGAGCGGGGCGGGGGGGCAGGCTGTCCCTAGAAGCCTCGCCGGCTGATGACCCTGAGCAGATCCTCCAGACTAGGCCGAGGGCGCTGATGCCCATCAGGAGGCAGGGCTGCTTTCCACACTGGCCTTGGCCCCCTCCGCCCCCCGCGTGGGTGGGTGGGGTCTCACTCGCTCCTCACCCTGCCCCGTAGCAGGCAGAAAGTCCCTGACCTACTTCAGCCACGACCCCAGGGCGGCCTTGCAGGAGGTGACCTTTGACCTGCCTGAAGTGAGGAGGATATTCTTCGGGAGCTTCCACAAGGTCCTGGAAGGTTCCAGATAGACCAAAGCCTGTGCCTCACCTGCCTGAGAGCCTCCAATGCCCCCCATGTTCTGGAACAGACTCCCCTGGGCTGTGCAGGATGTGCCCCACCCCCAGCAGCAGCCTTCGTGGCCACGCTGGAGCTCTCCTTGCTGGGGGCCACCTTGGCCCGTCCGGCCTCTGCCCCTGCGGTCCCCTCCGCCCCAGCATCCTGTGGGGCCCCATCCTTAATTTGGGTTGAAGAGCATCCCAGCCCTTTTCTCTGCTCCTGCAAATCCTAGAAGGGCCCAAACGGGTGCATTTCGTCCATTTCACAGAGGGGAAACTGAGGCCAGGAGGGGTGGGGAACCAGAGACTTGGGGTGGGGTGGGGTGGGGCCCCCAGTGATGGGTACTTCCTCCCACCTGGCCAGGGCTGTGGGGAAACTCTGTGGTGTCTCGCAGGTGCACGTGGCCGTGGGACACTCCAAGGTCCAGCTCTACGTGGACTGTAGGAAGGTGGCCGAGAGGCCCATCGGGGAGGCGGGCAGCCCTCCCGCCACCGGCTTCATCACGCTGGGGAAGCTGGCCAAGGCCCGGGGCCCCCGGAGCAGCTCGGCTGCGGTGAGCCTCGGCTTCGTCCTGCCTGGCCACTCAGGGGCCGGCAGATCCCCAGCCCCTCCTGCCTGAGCCACATCTGGCCAACCGAGCTCCTGCCCTGACTTGTAGCTGCAGCTCCAGATGCTGCAGATCGTGTGCAGTGACACCTGGGCGGAGGAGGACAGGTGCTGCGAGCTCCCTGCGTCGGTAGGTGGGCAAGTGCCACAGGGTCTGGGGGTAGGCTGGCTGTCCCGGTCATCGTGGTGCTGGGAGAGATCTGGGCAGGCTTCCTGAAGGAGGTGGCTTCTGGGGAGCATCTTGGAGGCCCTGGGGACAAAGCAGGCTGGAGCTGGCCAGGAAGGTCCCAGCTGCAGGGTGGTCAAAACCCAGCACTCAGGGCCACGCCCCTTTTCTGTGACTTCCCCATGGCCATGCTGGGGCCTGCGGGGCAGTGAGAGAGGGTGTCCTGCCCCGGGGTGTGTGCTGGGCAGCCTGGGGTCAGCCCCCAGGATCAGGTCCCCTCCCCTCCCCCCCAGCCTCCCAGGTGTCAGACAAGATCTGGGAGAGGGTCCATTTAACGATGGGTCTCCTTTCTTCTAGAAGAACAGAGAGACCTGCCCTGCCTTCCCTCCCGCCTGCACCTGCTCCTCGCAGATACCTGGGCCCCCGGGACCCCAAGGGCCTCCAGTGAGTCCAGCGGCCCCTCCCCGGCAACATCTGCTGCCACTGGCAGATGAAGGTGGCTCCTGCCGCGCCCCTTAGCTGGGAGCCTGGACCGAGCAGCCTTCCCCAGGCCTGCCGCACCCTGAAATGCACTGTACACGGCTCCCTGCTGCCTGTCACCCCCAACCCATGGGGCCCCTCCTGGCAAGCCCCTTCCTTCCCCTGGCCCCTCTTCCCAGCCAACCCCCCCTCCTCTGGTGTGGGACCTAGCATGTCCCATCTTTCCTGACTGGGGTGGAGTTCCAGGACCATCCTGCCTGCAGCAGGGTCGTGACTCCCACCTGGGGCAGGTCCAGCCCCTCTGCACCCCCTGAGGGAGGCTCCAGGGCCGGCTGCAGTGGGAAGGCAGGTCTGTGAGCACTGGCTCTGTGCTCTTGGTGCAGCCCTCCCCAGAGAGGCCGCCTGCCCCGAGGCTGCACAGTGGCCAGCGGCATGGAGGCCGCACCGGAAGCCCCTTCCCTTTACCCGAGGGCAGGACTGGAACCCAGGGCCATGCTGGGCTCAGCCCTGCCTATGCCCCTGCAGGGCCTCCCTGGCAGGAATGGAGCCTCAGGACAGCAGGGCTTCCCAGGACCCAGGGTAAGTCCTGGGGAGTCCTGGGGGGGCCTGGATCCTACCTTCCTGGGGAGGACCCCCAGCACATTCACAAGAGCACAGGGGGGAGCCCACGTGGTCCACCAGCCAGGGGGCTCCCCCCAGGAACGAGGTGCCTCCCCAGGAGGGCCCAGCTCCCCACCGCACCGCGGGTCTGTCATCCAGGGTCTTGGCGGTCAGTGTGACAGGGAAGGTGGCCCACATTGTACGCGGCTTGGGAGTGACTGTTTTATGAAAATGGCGCGTCCCTGGGGTCGCTGGTTTGCTGATTTTCACACTCACACTCACAGAAAATTTGTTTTTTTCTTCATGGAGTTTGGTGCATTGATATGCTTAATTCACAAAAAATGATTTCAAAGCATTTTTCCATGCAGTCTCAGTTTAAATAGTGTTGGTGTCGTCTGCCCCTTAGAGGTTTGGTTTACGGTGTAGTGAGGTGACCTGGTGTTTGGGGTTTCTTTACTCCCCATCTCTGGGACCTGGAGAGGCGGCCCAGGCCCAGTTCCTGGCTCTGGAGTAGGGTCGCAGCAGGAACCCCCCAGGGGTGGCCGTGGGTTGAAGACCTCTGTGAACCTGGTCTGGATGCCACAGGCCGGCTAGAGGCAGGGTGCTACAGGACTGGGGGAAGGGGGGGACTGCAGGAGCGGCCTGGTGCCTTCTCAACCCCCCCCCCCCCACCCGTGTCTCCAGGGAGAGCCCGGGCCACCTGGACAGACCGGACCCAGAGGTCCTGGAGGTCATCAGGGGTCACCAGGGACCCAGGGTCGAACTGTCCAGGGACCTGTGGTAGGTGTTGCCTCCCTTCCCTCCTCCACTGCCATTCGCCCTGGGGCTCAGTCTATATTTCCCCTCCAGGGTCCACCAGGGGTCAAAGGAGAGAAGGGGGACCATGGACTCCCGGGCCTGCAGGTAGTGGGCGGGAGGGTCTCGGGGACAGGGCCTGCTCTGGGTCCGACTTGGCCCCAGCCTCGCCAGCACCTCTGCTCTCTTCCAGGGCGACCCCGGCCACCAGGGCGACCCCGGGGAGGCGGGCCTCCAGGGTCCGAAGGTGGGAGAGAGGCCCGCTGGGGAGGGTTTCGAGATGGAGGCTGTAGGGTGGGGTTTCCCCTCTCTCTCACCCCACTCCCATCCATCCTGCCCCCACCCGTGGCCTGGCCAGGGGGGAGGGGAATGCCAGCCCATGCAGGGTGGGGTCAGGCCCTGAACTTGGCCGGCTCACTGCTCTCAAAGTGAGGCACAGGGGTGCACCCCTTCCCAGGTGTGGGCTGCCATGGGAGGAATGTGTGGGGTCTGAGCCCCCCTCCAACCCGCCCTTCCTTGGCCATCAGGGCATGAGAGGCCTGGAGGGCACCGCTGGCCTGCCCGGACCCCCTGGACCTAGGGTAGGCACCACCTCCCCCGTGAGCCCAACCCTGCCCATCCCTACCCACACCCCCTGAGGTTCCTTGGGGCTGAACTGAGCGTGGTCACCCCCACAAGGTGACCTGCGAGTCCTCACTCTGCTGGGCCAGCCCTTCCTGGGCCCTGCCGGGCATGCAGTGTCCTGTGCCCTGGAGGGCTGCTGGAGAGGGGCTTTCTCACCCCGCTGGGCAGCCCCAGTCACGCCTGCACCCCAATTCCACATCGCAGGGAGATGCCAGGGCTCCCGGTGGGCCTGGCTGGGCATGCGGCCCCAGGCCCTTCTCCCTGCCTACTGGAGGGCTGGGGACCCTCCTCACTCAGAAGCACCTTCCCTCCCAAGCTGGCCATTCCTGGGGTCCCTGCTGAGCTCAGTGCCTGGGAGCTGCTCTGAGCAGGGGTCCTGGGCTGCGTGCCCAAGCTGCCCATCGGGGTGGACGTGAGGCACGGCCTGCAGGAACAACAGGCCTGTGGAGCTGGGGACAAGCCATGGGGTCTGGTCTGGGTTCAGGACAGTGGGGACCGAATGACCAGGCCAGGGCTAGAGGGAGGAGGGGCCAGACTCGCTGGGGGCTGCAGTCTGCGACCTCTGCGTCTCAGCAGGGCTACCCGGGCATGGCGGGAGCCAGGGGGACCAGTGGGGAGCGAGGACCCCCAGGGACTGTGGGGCCCACGGTAAGTCCTCTCCACACCTGGACAGCCCAACAGACGGTGGGGGGAGGGGCACACATGTGCAAAGTCAGCGTCGCTGATGCTCAGGGGCATCCTGCGCCCACACATGTGTGAAGTGAGGCCTGTGCAGGCAGTGACACTGGGGCTGGTCTGCAGCAGGGAAAGTGGGGGGACCCTGCCAGGCCCAAGACAGGCAGGTGGGGGGCAGGTGATAGGCCTGTGGGCTCCAGGGGGCGGGGAGGGATGGGGTCCCAGCAGGTTCCTGGAAGCCAGGAAGATGGAGGCAGGGGCGGCAGGCGAGCAGGGACAGGGATGTGCTGTGTGCAGGCCTGGCTGGCTCAGGCCGCGGGGGCTGTACTGGGGGTGGGGGGTCCCAGCCGTGGGCACGGAACCCATCTGAGAGGCAGGTCTTTTGCCCGCTGGGGATTCATGCCTCCGAGCCTCCAAGGAGCAGAAATTGTGCCCACCCTGTGGAGGCTTGAATGCCTGGTCTCCCTCCCCAGGGACCGAGCCCCAGGCTGCAAGGGGTCAGGGCTGCCGGGGTCAGGAGGGGGAGGGAGAGGCCAGCCCGGGCTCCTCCCTGCTTACTTCCCTCTCCTTTTCCTCTGACTCAGGGTCTGCCCGGGCCCAAGGGGGAGCGAGGAGAGAAGGTAAGTGTGCCAGTGTTGGGGGCCCAGGCACTTCCTGTGCATGGGGACAACAGCGCCACCCTGCCCTGGCCGGCAGCCTGGTCACTACGCTGTGGCCCGTCTTCCTCATAGGGCGAGCCACAGTCCTGGGCCGCCATCTACCAGCTTGTGAGCCAGGCCTGCGAGTCCATCATCCAGAGTGAGGACCCCGAGCCTCCAGTGCCCCCGCAGGCCCTGCCCCCCACCGGCCCTGCCTCTGTCCCCACCCAATCTCAGCGCCCTCTGTCCCCACCCAATTTCAGCGCCCTCTGTCCCCACCCAATCTCAGCGCCGGCCCTGTCTCTGTCCCCACCCAATCTCAGCGACCAGCCTGGCCTGGCCACTCTTCTGGGCAGGCTCCAGGGAGCCCTGGGGAGGCAGGGGGCTTCCACACCCCCACAGCCCGCTCATCCCCCTGCCCCCCCCTCCGCAGCGCATGTGCGGAAGTTGGACTCCTTCCCCCACAAGAGTGCCCGGCCCCCCATGCCCATCTTGGAGGCCCCTGGGCTCCCTGGAGAAGGGGGAAATGGTGGTTCCCGCCCTGAGGACAGAGGTACTGGCTCCCCCTCCCCCAGTGTCCTGGGGCTGGCTGGGTGGGGAGACACAGGACCTGCCTGGCTTCCTGGAGTCCTCAAAGCGGCCCCTCCCCCATTCTCCCAGGAAGTCTGAGCTCAGGGCCACCGCTGCCCTTCCATCCCCTCTCCTTCTCTCCTGCGTCTGTCCCCACCCAATCTCAGCGCCCTCTGTCCCCACCCAATCTCAGCGCCCTCTGTCCCCACCCAATCTCAGCGCCCTCTGTCCCCACCCAATCTCAGCGCCCTCTGTCCCCACCCAATCTCAGCGCCCTCTGTCCCCACCCAATCTCAGCGCCCTCTGTCCCCACCCAATCTCAGCGCCCTCTGTCCCCACCCAATCTCAGCGCCCTCTGTCCCCACCCAATCTCAGCGCCCTCTGTCCCCACCCAATCTCAGCGCCCTCTGTCCCCACCCAATCTCAGCGCCCTCTGTCCCCACCCAATCTCAGCGCCCTCTGTCCCCACCCAATCTCAGCGCCCTCTGTCCCCACCCAATCTCAGCGCCCTCTGTCCCCACCCAATCTCAGCGCCCTCTGTCCCCACCCAATCTCAGCGCCCTCTGTCCCCACCCAATCTCAGCGCCCTCTGTCCCCACCCAATCTCAGCGCCCTCTGTCCCCACCCAATCTCAGCGCCCTCTGTCCCCACCCAATCTCAGCGCCCTCTGTCCCCACCCAATCTCAGCGCCCTCTGTCCCCACCCAATCTCAGCGCCCTCTGTCCCCACCCAATTTCAGCGCCCTCTGTCCCCACCCAATCTCAGCGCCGGCCCTGTCTCTGTCCCCACCCAATCTCAGCGACCAGCCTGGCCTGGCCACTCTTCTGGGCAGGCTCCAGGGAGCCCTGGGGAGGCAGGGGGCTTCCACACCCCCACAGCCCGCTCATCCCCCTGCCCCCCCCTCCGCAGCGCATGTGCGGAAGTTGGACTCCTTCCCCCACAAGAGTGCCCGGCCCCCCATGCCCATCTTGGAGGCCCCTGGGCTCCCTGGAGAAGGGGGAAATGGTGGTTCCCGCCCTGAGGACAGAGGTACTGGCTCCCCCTCCCCCAGTGTCCTGGGGCTGGCTGGGTGGGGAGACACAGGACCTGCCTGGCTTCCTGGAGTCCTCAAAGCGGCCCCTCCCCCATTCTCCCAGGAAGTCTGAGCTCAGGGCCACCGCTGCCCTTCCATCCCCTCTCCTTCTCTCCTGCGCCCTCCCACCTCCTCGGGCTGGGGCTGTGGCACCTGATGGCTCAGATGCTGAGGTGGACGGAGAGGCTGATTGAGGGACTGAGCAGACAGAGCTCGGAGCCTCAATGGGGAGAATGGGGAGGGTTGGGGGAAACAGCACGTCACTGTGGGTGGGGGAGAGGGAAGGGGAGGGGGCACTGCCTGTGGAGGGGCCCTGCCTGTGGGAAGCCCTGCCCACCAGGGCCCAGACCAGGCTGGCAGGCGCTCTCATGAAGACCCCACCCCATGCCTCCCCCACCAGCCCCACCTCACCCTGAACTTCAGCCACTGAGCCCACAATCGGGGCCTGTTGGGACTCAGGGACCCCCACCCCAAGCTTTCACCCTTGCCAGGCACTCACCTTCCTCTGGGTCAGAATAGGGTCCAGAGAAAGGTAGTGTTGCCATCTGCTGCCCTGTCTCAGCCGCCCCTCCTTCTCACGTGCACCCGCAGCCCTGGCTCAGGTGGGCAGCCCTCAGCCACAGGGGAGCAAGATTCCAGGATCCTTGGGAGGAGCAGGGGGACCTGGCCTGGGGAGAGGAGGTACCGGAGGTGCGTGGGGGCTTTGGGGGAGCCTGCCTAGTGGGAGCCCAGGGAGGCCCTGCCAGGGGCTGCACTCAGAGAGGGGGGCAGTGTGCACCAGGGAGGACACCTGGGCCAGGCAGGCGCAGTGGGGGCCCAGGGAGCACTGGCCGAGGGGCAGGGTCCTGCAGAGGGCTCCCCTTGTTTCTGCCCTGCTCACGGCCCGGATGGGCTCGCCGGACAGTGGGGCTGGGCGGGCTGACCGGGGTCAGCTGTCCCTTGCACCCCCAGACCTGCCGGTCTCCTCTCCCCTCCTGCCAGGCCGTTCTCCCTGCTGCCTGGAGTGACCTGCACCTCTTCCCTGGAGTCTCAGAGGAGCCGGAGAGTGTGGGAGGAGCTGGAGGCGGGCGGATGGGCAGCGAGGGCGGCACCTCTCCTCTGTACCCTTCCCTCCGCCCCATAAACCTCATCATGGAGTCAGACTCCCACCTTCAATCCCACAGTCTCCCTGCTGCCTTGGGGCTCCCCACCTGAGCCTCCAGAGCTCAGTGCTGCCAGGCCAGGGCCCTCAGTCTAAGCCACACGCTGGGTCACTGGGTGGGGGTGGGCTTTAAAAACAGCGCCCAGCCCACCCTCAGAGGCCCATGTGTCTCAGCCCCGCCCCCGCAGCCTCCCGTCCACGCCTGCTCCCCTGGGACTCTCATCGCTGTGGGCCTGGCCGATTCCACACCAAGTCCTTTCCTAACCACCAGCAGGATCTGGGGTGGGGGTTCCTTCATGTACAGTGGCCAAGGGCTTCTATGGAGACAGTGGAGCAGAGGCAGGAGCCCAGCAGGGCGTGAAGGTGGTAGGAGGCTCCAGCAGGGGTGCAGCCCTGAGAGGCCGGAGGCTGGGCCAGCCAGGCGGGACCCGGCATGGCAGGAGGGCTGAGCCCAGGGCTCGGGGAGGTCTGGGTTCTTCCGAGGAGCACTGGGGGCCACGGGCTCCTGAGCGGGAGCTGCTGTGACCGCCTGAGAGCCAGCTTGGGGACCTCACCTGCTGTCCACTGAGATGGAGCTGGCTGGGCTGTGGGGAGGCAGGTTTGGGGCTGGCTGCTGGTTTGGGGGGGGGGGAGCAAGAACAGCCCTGGGCCGGAGAGCGGGTTCCAGGTGCCTCCAGTAGCCAGGTGTTGAAGAGCAGGTGGGTGGGTTGGTGAGTCTGGTGTTCACGGGGGCAGAAGTGTGGGCACCACCATCTGGGAGGCGAGTGGAAGCCAGGGGTTGGCTTCCCTGGGGGTGAAGGCAGCCTGGCTCGTCCCAGGACTGAGTCCCAGGCTCATCTCCGAGGCCGGAGGGTGTGGGTGCAGAGACCACCTGTTGGGACGCTCCAGAGAGAGCAAGGCCAGAAGACCCTGGGCCAGTGGGGTGTTTGGTCAAGGAGCCAGCAAGTGAGGAGGACACCTCTTTTTATTTAATCACCTGAGGATATTTTTTGCATTGCTTTTCAGAGAGAGTAGAAGGGAAGGAAGGGGGGGCGGAGAGAGACATCGATTGGTTCCCTCTCTCACGCCCTGGACTGGGGTTGGGGGTCGAACCTGCAACCCAGGTACATGCCCTTGACCAGGAATTGAACCCGAGACCCTTTGGTGCTGGGACTGATGCTCTAACCACTGGGGACACTGGCCAGGGCTGGAGATGCCTCTTGGTCACCACGGGGATGAGCTACCATCCTGGGAACGAGGCTGGAGTGGGCGGAGGACCTCTGCTGCCGCCCCGGGCACAGGATCCCCACCTGCTGGCCCAAATGGAGTACGGCCTGGGCTGAGAAAGACACGAGCCTGCCTGCCTCTCGACCCTCAACCTGAGCTGTGGGCTGCTGCACAGGGGTCCATGTGAAGCCAACACAGCACAAACCTGCACATGCACACACACTTTCCCATACACACCCGCCGCTGCTAACACGCACACGTGTGCACACGCCTCACACGCCTCACCGTGCGCAGTGCTCCTGTAAGGTCAGGGAGAGGACTTCCGGGGAAGGTGTGACACCTGGGAGCTGAGCAGGAGAGGAGGCCGGTCCCCACGGCCCCGAACCGAACACTGCGGGTCTTCGCGGAGGAGGGTGGGCATTAACGGCGTGAACACGTCAGGAACAGGCAGCGGGAACGTGTGCAGAGAACACACCGGGAGAGCACCAGCAGGGCGGGCGGGGCAACCAGGACCCAGGGACGCAGCGGAAGGTCAGGCAGGGCCGCCCGGAGGCGCAGAGGACCCAGAACGACCCAGGCCGCGGCTCCCTGGTTAGGGAGGCCAGCGAGCGCGGTGGGAGTGCTGAAAAGTGGTTTTTTTAAGATTTGAGAATTAGAGGAAGTTTATGGTCTCAGATCAAAAGGCTCAGAATGCCAAACATGGTTGATTTTTTAAATGTAGATTCATTCACACGAAGCATACGACAGGAAACCGTCTTTAAACGCCCACAGAGTGAGAGCCACTGGGCGGCAGAGGTGGGTGGGAGGCAATGACCTCCATGTGTTGAAGGAAAAGCGCACAGATTTACCCCATAAAATCCTCACTGAGTGAACAGGCCCCGAGTCTAAGGAGCGGCACGAGGCGGACCCTGTGGGAAGCAAGGTGCATTCCGCAGGAAGGACGGACGGACGGAGTCACAGTGACCCGACACACAGGAAGTGCAGGGCTGCTCGAAGAGCCTTGCCCTCCGCAGACCCAGACCGTCGCCTGCAGCAGCCTAGAATTCTAGATTGTTCCCGGGCCGCAGGACCCTGAGCGCAGGCGCTAGTTCTGTTGGGGGCCTGTGAGGGTCTCTGTCAACTCCTGCAGCTCTGGAGAAGCACAGGCTCTGGCCGCAGGTCCGAGCAGCCTCGGGGGAAGCGCACTCCTGTGCGGGGCCTGTGGGCCAGGCAGGGGCAAGCTGCTCCACGTGCAGAGGTCACGGCACATCTGACCCGGGAGGTGAGCTCTCCCTGCGTCAGAAGACAGGACACGCTTCCTGCTCCGGTGGCCAGAGGAACCAGGGAGCAGGAGATCAGGGGCCACGTTGCCAGGCATCTTACTGGGGAAGGACCGTGTTTTCAACAAATGGTTCGAAACTGCTAGAGGTTCGAATCAGAAACATTGATGCTCTGCCCTTGTCTACACCAGGCACAAAACTTAATTAGAAAAACATGGTAGCCCTGGCTAGCGTGCTCAGTGGTTAGAGCATCAGCCTGCAAACCAAAGGGTCTCAGGTTCGATTCCCGGTCAAGGGCAGGTTTGATCCCTGGCCCCAGTCAGGGTGCATGTGAAAAGCAACCAATGGATGTGTCTCTCTCACATCATTGCTCTCTCTTCTACCCCCATCCTTTCCACTTTCTCTCTAAAAAAAAAATCAACGGGGTGAGGATTAACAAAAAAAGAAAAACACGGTAACCCTAAAGACGAGAAAGCTGTAAGCATTCTAGGTGACAGAAGGCAGGGGAGGGGCGCATTCCTAAGCCCAGGGCGGCCAGGAGCTCTCACACAGGATCCATAAAGCAGCAGCCACAGAAAGAAAAACGAAGACATGGCCCCTCATCAGAATGAAAAGCTTTTCTGGGAAAGATGCGGTTGGTGAAAAGTATCATCACGCGCAGGGAAGGAAGTCTCCCACAGGAGGACGGACAAAAGCCTTGGGCCCCGAGCACACAGGTGACGCACACCCTCTAAAAGCCACGTGACCAATAATGTGCAAACGTCCAGCCAACGCCAACTGCAGAGCTTCTGTGGGGAGCGGGTGTCCACTTGGGAAGGCTCGGCATCCCGTGACCAATGACCCCACACAGGTGTGTACCTGGGAGTGCTCTGGGCCCCATCATGACTTCTTTTTTTTCTTCCATTGATTTTAGAGAGAGTGGAAGGAGGGAGGGAAGAGGAGAAAGATAAACATGGATGTGAGAGAAACACATCAACTGGTTGCCTCCCACACGCACCCGACGGGCCAAGGATTGAACCTGCAACCGAGGTACACGCCCTTGACCAGAATCAAACCTGCTAACCTTGGGTGCGCGGGCCAACGCTCTAACAACTGAGCAACACGGGCCAGGGCCATCATGACTTACAAAGGAGACCGGGGGATGTCCCGAAGGGGCCAATGCCGTTGAGAAGAGAATCCATTACTTAATTTCCGGAGAGAAGGGGTATGTCACACTGTGTGGGGAGCACGGACCTTGGTCGGGAGACAGAGGGGGCGAGGGAGGGCCAGGCAGGGCAGGCACAAAGCTCAGGAGTGACGAGCTAGGACATCCCCGCGGGCCTCCGGGCCCTGGGCAGTCCCTCCTTGTCTGGGCCTCAGCGATCGAGGAGGGGAAACACTGGCCCGGTGTGTGAGTGAGATGAGGGACATAAGGACATGAGGCATGAGGACATCCCCGAAGACCTCACAGCATGTCACAGCGCCTGAGTCGTGACGGCGAAACCCGGAGACCACGTTCTTCAAGGGGGACGAGACAGCGAGCTCCGCTGATTCAGGCGAAGAACTCTGCTCACAGTTGAAACAGGACTGTCCGAGGACGAGACAGGACTGTCCGAGGACGAGACAGGACTGTCCGAGGACGAGACAGGACTGTCCGAGGACGAGACAGGACCAGTGAGTCTCAACACACTAGGAGGGAGGCAGCAATGGAGGCCCGACCCCAAGTTCAGGAGCAGGAGCCGGCTGATGGAGAAGCCCAGGCTGGGGGCCAGGAGGGGACTGCCTGAGGGGCAGGGGGAGGGTGGCGTCTTGTGTGTGGAATGGCGCCCTAGGTCCTTGGTGTCAAATTTTAGTAAAACTCACTCGAGGGCTTAGATCATGAGTTTTCCCTATTAAATTTACATTAAAGAAACCACACTGGAGGCAGACGGAGGCTGGGTTACTTTGCTGTGGTGGGAATATGACCACTTGGTTATTTCTGTGCATTTCCTGACACTTTTTTCCAGTTCCGGAAGCTTCGTACGAGGTCTCCCTGGTGACCCAGAAAAACATCTCAGTGGGCCCGGCGCCTGGCTGCTCCTGGCAGATGCCCGCGCATCTGGTGGCCAAATCTGCTTATGTAAGGACCGAGGTGCTTACATCTGAAATCCACCTCCCTGATGCCCCGGGGCTGGTGTCCCCGCTCAGCCTCGCTTGTCCTGGGTGAGCGGCCCCAGCGCCTGGGACTGATGCCGACGCCCCCAGGAAGCAGGTGCAGAGCAGAGCTGGGCAGCAGGCCCCCCGTGGCCCAGGGGCCGGGAGGAGAGGACACAGGGGTCTGCACCCTCTCGGGCACGAGGACCCCTGGGCCCAGGTCAGGTCCCGTCTCAGTGCCTGGGCGAGGGGTGCAGCCCCTCCAGCTCCTGCACGGCACCGCTGCCTGGCTGCGACCAGGGAGTCTGACCTCTGCCACAACGAGGTCCACTCGACTCCAAACTTCACTGAATTGTTCACTCACTTCTCCCAAGTCCCTGGTGACCCAGGCACTGGCCAGGCGGGACACCTTGCCCGTGGCTGCCATGCCCGTGGCTGCCCTGTGGAAGGGACTTTGACCATGGACAGCAGGAACAGCTTCCTCCTCCTGCCTCCACCCAATGTCACTCCCTGGGAGGGGACACGGTGTCCTTGCCACCTCCACTTGGAGACTGAGGATTCCAAATCATCACAGCACGCAGGGCCATGGTGCCCAGGTCAGGGAGACATGGGGTGGCACCCAGCATTCTGCCCTGGGGGTGATCCTAGGCCCCCAGGACCGTCCCTCCGGGGCATCCCCTACACCTCTGGCCAGAGGGCCCTTGCATTGTGGGTGAGAGAGGCCCTTTGGCTGAACTGGCCTCCCACAGATGAGTCCAAGGGCAGGAGGCCTGTGGAGGTTCCCCTCGGCCTCCTCAGGGCCCCACCCCAGCGCCACACTCCGAGGGCCCGGAGCAGGCCCTGGGCGAGCTGTCCTCACAAACTCCCAGTGCCCACGGTGACCTATGACCCTTGCAAAGAGCTTGCCCGGGAGCCCCCAGGACCCTTGGAAGGCAATCATCTGAACTCCCCAAGCCCAAAGGTCCCTCCCTCATGGGGTCCTGCCCCCCAATCTCTTCCAAGTGGGACCAGGTTTAACAGCTCCACTCCCCAAGGACCCCTGGGCACAAAACTTAGGTTTTCACAAATTCATCAAAACAAATCAAAAAGCCCTGGCCGGTTTGGCTCAGTAGACAGAGTGTCGGTCTGCAGACTAAAGGGTCCAGGGTTCGATTCCGGTCAAGGGCACATGCCCGGGTTGCAGGCTCCATCCCCAGTGGGGGGTGTGCAGGAGGCAGCCAGTTAATGATTCTCTCTCATCATTGATGTTTCTCTCTCTCTCTCCCTCTACCTTCCTCTCTGAAATCAATAAAAATATATTTTAAAAATAAAATAAATAAAACCCCTGCTTAGGCCCACCCGGCAAGTGAGACTCGCATGGTTGTGACTGGCCTCTGTGGGGTCAAAGAGAGCAGGCCCGAGGACCAAGGGTAGGGGTGGCGTCCCCACGCTCGGGGATGGACAGGCAGGGGCCTCGGGATCCCACAGGGAGGAGGGGACAGGGGCTGAGAGGGGCTGAGGGCTTGGCCCCAGGACGTGGGGACGGCTGGGACCTGTGAGGAGAGAGCAGCCATGCTCGGGGTGCACTTCAGTGGCTCAGGCAGCGATGCCACCTGCAGTGAGAACAAGCCTTTCCCAGCGGGCTGCCTCCTGGGCAGGTCCCAGCCGCCGGAGCCGCACCGGCTTCCCCAGGAGGAGCAGACAGAAGGTGGGGGACAATCTTGCAGGCGGCGTGGCCCCGTACATTTTCTGCTCTGATTTTTAAAGTAATCCGTACAGTGCTTTGGCCCCTAGATCATGCCGGCCAGCCAGGGCGGCAGGAAGAGGCCGGCGGTCCCCAGCAGGCAGACGATGACGAACACCCAGAGGAAGATGCGATCGATGACCATGGCCACGTACTTCCAGTCCTCCTTCACCTGCAACACAGACATGCACCTCACAGGCAGCAAGAACCTCTGGAACCCGGCACTTTGCGTGACAGGTTCTGTTTCCATCCTCGCCACCGAGCCCGCCAGGGCCGCAGGCACACCTGCTGGGGGGCCGAGTGGGGCGGGTGCAGAGAAGCCACATGTCCGCTGAAGTCGGGTTCAGAGGGGGCAACACCCTCGAACTGAACATCCCGGCTGCCGTGGGGGACGGGTCTGGTGGTCTTTGGAGGAACACCAGGGTCCAGGCTGCTTCACAATGGAATTTGCTCCAGGTTTGCTAAAGCTGAGGGGGTGCCATGGAGGCCATCCAGTGCACCCCCATTTTTCAAATGGACCAACTGAGCTCAGAAAGGGCCACTGGCACCCCCTGGCCGCAGGACAAGGGCCAGGAGCACCCTGGGTGACAAGGCCTGACCTCTAACAGGAGCCCCCAGGGGCCTAGTGTCTGAGTGACAGCTGAGGCCTGACTGCCCTCTCCTCCTGGGCGGGTGCTCAGGGGTCAGCTGCCCAGGGGGCCCGAGGCCCCTCAGGGATCAATGGAGTCTCTCAGCTCTGTCCCTTAAGCCCGAGGGGGTGGGGCACAGCCAGGTGCTGTGAGCAGAAGGAGGAGGGAGGGGCCAGGGCTCAGGGGGAATCCCAAATGCTGAGGCCAGCGGGCGGCCATGGACGCAAACACGCAAGCATGCCAAGCACGTCGCCTGCGTGAGGGGCCGGTGAGGAAGGAGGCAGTATTGTCTTGTCTAGATGGGGACACTGAGGCACAGAGTGGCTATGGAGAGGGGAGCAGACCCCAGCCCTCACCCCACCTTTGGCCTTTGCCTTACAGCGGGTCCCGGGTGGGCGGCCTGCTGGCGCCTGAGGGACTGGGAGGAAGCAGCGTCAGGGCATCGTGGGTCAGACAGCCCGGGGCGAAGGCGGGGCTCAGTGCCCGTCTTGGAGCGTCGAGGAAAAATGGGTTCTTCGTTGCCATTTTCTGCTCTGATTTTTAAAGTAATCCTGACAGTTTTAAACCAAACCTAAACGGAACTGTTTATTCACAGGAAACCTGAGCGCACACAGGGTCACTTATAAATAACAAGCCCGCCAGGGACCCTGCTGCGTGGAGGCACGCTGTTCCCTGCCTTTCGCCCACTGTTGCCCTGTCCTGAGGATGAAAGGCCAGCGCAGACCAAAGCCACCAAGGCCTGCCGGTCGCTCAGGCGACTAGTGAAGTCATGTCATTCCCCAGAGCCAGTGACGCAGGGAGCGCACTGCGGACGGACACAGGGCAGCTGACCAGCCACAGAGGGGCCAGCGGCCCCTCCCGTCGGCTCCTCGGTCCTGAAGCCCAGAGGGGTGTCCCTGAGATCTGCTCCACAAAGCTACTCTGGGCCACCTGCCCCAGCTCCACCCCAGGGACCTGGCCAGCCTGAGGGCTCAGGGAGGAGGGAGCAGGCCAGGGTGGGGGCTTGGCGGCTGCATGCCCAGAGCTGTTTCCTGATTTTGTCACCAATCACTCCCTCCTTCAGTGTCTGCTCGTCCCACAAGGGCCAGGGGCACCTCCCGGTGCACGGGGGCAGGGCCTTACCGAGAAGTCGGCGTCTTCCGCCTTCAAGCGGGCTGCAATGTGCTGGACGTCCTCGGC
>NW_005371769.1:774590-782831 GCF_000412655.1 Myotis brandtii | reverse complement strand
GTTGGTGTTGAGGGCTTTGAACGCTGTGTTTGAGGACCCTGTGGACAGCTCCTTGCACTTACATTTGCAGGGAGAGGCCTGGTCTGCAGGTGAGAGCTCAGTCCAGGGAGCCTGCCAGGAGGGAGGGGAGCTGGCCATAGGGCCGCCGGCCTGGGCGGTGGCCTCGTCTTGAGGAACGCAGTGCTGGACGCTTTGAGACCGGCACCGGATGCCGCCCTCCGGTGCTTTGTTGGGGCTGGACATGTGCTGGCTGCTCAGGGACTGGGCTTTGGCAAGCCCCGGGTCCCAGGTGCTGGTGGGTGGGCGGCTGGGGCTGGACGACGGGCAGGGGCTGGCTTCCTCGGCCTCTGCTGGCTGCAGAGTGGGCGCCTGGTCTGAGGGCAACGTGCAGGCCGGCTGGGGCTTGCCTGGCGCATCCAGGGGAGCACAGAAGGACGGGGTGGGCGAGGGGCCCTGGCTCTGGACTTTGCTCATGACGTTGGGCTCCTCCTCAGGCTCCGGCCAGAAGCGAGGGGCACTGGCCATCCTGTGCATGGATTCGATGAGCCGCCGGCAGTTGCCCTTGATCACGGGCGGCCGCTCCATGAAGAGCAGCCGCGGCACGATGTCCAGGAAGACGCGGCGCACCCAGGCGGGCATGGAGTGGGTGCGCGGGGAGCGGTGGTGCACGTTGAGCACGAAGACGGTGATGATGATGGAGAGCGTGACGAAGATCATGGTGAAGAGCAGGTATTCGCCGATGAGCGGGATGACCAGGGAGGTGGAGGGGATGATCTCGGTGATGAGCAGCAGGAAGACGGTGAGCGACAGCAGCACGGAGATGCACAGCGTGACCTTCTCGCCGCACTGGGAGGGCAGGTAGAAGACCAGCACCGTGAGGCAGGAGAGGAGCAGGCAGGGGATGAGGAGGTTGACGGTGTAGAAGAGCGGCAGGCGCCGGATGATGAAGGCGTAGGTGATGTCGGGGTACACCTCAGCGCAGCACTCGTACTTCCTGGTGTTGTAGGTGCCCACGGCGTCCACGAGGACCCACTCGCCGCTCTCCCAGAAGCCCAGCCGGTCCACGTGGCTGTGCATGCTCACCAGGTCGACCTTGGCCTTGTCGTAGGTCCAGGACCCAAACTTCATGGTGCAGTTCTGCTGGTCGAAGGGGAAGGAGGTGACGTCGATGCTGCAGGAGCTCTTGTAGATGGCAGGCGGCGTCCACTGCACCCGCCCGTCGTGGAACAGGTGGGCCTTAGTCAGGTGGGTGACGGTGAAGTCCCCGTCCGCGCTGGGCAGGGAGAGAGGGGTGAGACCCAGGAACAGGTGGCCCTGACGCCTGGCCCCCAAGGCGCCCGCCATGCACGCACCTGGTCGTGAGTCTAGGCCCCGGGCAGGTGTCACCTGGCTATGCCACTCTCTCAGCCTCACTTTCTCCACTAGGCCCAGGCTCTCTCTCCACTCTGACCTGGTGTGGCCCACACACAGGAGGAGGCAGCAGCCATTCCGCAAGCCCCTCGGACAGCCCTGCCGCCTTCGGCTCTGAAATGCTCACGGGAAATCTCTCCTCGGCCCCGAGAAACCCGCACTGACCGTGCCGCCCGCCTCATGCTGGTCTCAGCAGCAGGTGAGCCCAGCCTTGCAAGGCCCCGCTCTGCACGTGGGGCCCGCCACCCCGTGGGGCAGCAGGAGCAAGGCTGTGACCCCCACGGCAAGGCTGGGCCCCTCCCCGTTGGCTCCTCTGTGCCTGGCAGAGGCGAACATGGCCGGCAGTTTCGGGTCCCTCCCTCCCCCGCAGGGTGTGGCATCGGGGTTGGCCGTGAGTCCGGAGCCCTTCTAGGCGGGGCTTGCTGTGTGGGGCTGCGGCTGGTCCAGGTTCCTGCTCCGGGCCCTGAGATGCCCCAGGACTGTGACACCCTCTGCCCCAAAGGGACCACGTGGAAAAGCCTCGGGTGGACAGCACAGCCTCACGTGCATGACTTCCAACCAGGGGCGCCCCAAAGCCATCAGAAAAGCGGGGCCCTGCTCGCCCTTCCCCTCACCTATCAGCTCAGCCTGGACACACAGCCATGCTCAGGTGCACATGTCTGGCCAGCAGCCACCGCTGCCCCTGGAAATAGGCCTCTTCAGTGGCTGTGGCCCGGCCAGCATCAGCCACCAGCTCCTCGCCCTCCCTCCAGGCCGTGTCCAGAGTCTGGGCACTGACCACAGCCCCACAGAGAAGCTGGTGTCCACCCGCTACCTCCCACGGGTCCTGGCAGGGAGGAGAGGGTGGAGGGTTGGGGTGGCAGCTCCCACTCTCCTGGGCTGCAGCCTGGGGGTGTGCACAGGTCCCAGAGCACATGGGAGGTTTCTAGCTCTCCCGGGAACATGACGCTCCCCTGGGTCCCAGAACGCTGAGCTGATGCATATTCTCTGGATCAAAGGTCCTGGGGGGGTGTGTCTTGGGGAGTTGAGCATGGACCCCAGGTGGCTGGGTGGCTGGAGGACTCGGTCGTGGTTCAGACCAGTGGCTTGCGGAGAGCAGAGAGCTTGCCCGCCCGCTCCCCTCCCCGACCCCACTAATGCATCCTGAAACCATCTCCCAGGTGCCTCACATGCCGCCATCACTGCAATCAATTGCGTTGGAAGAGGAGCGAAGTCGTTCTTAACCAAAGAGCAACCCTTTGTAGGTCAGGCCCAGCACCCGGGGCAGGAGGGGCTGTGTGCAGGGCTGTGGGGAGGCGGGGCTGCGTTCAGATAGGGGAAGGGGCGATGGGGAGGGGAGCTAAGTGCTTCTCTTTGTGAGCATGTCCAGAGCCTGGCCCCAGGCGTGGATCCAGCGATGACCAAGCAGAGGCCAGGGACTTGGGGGGATGGCAGGCTGCCCAGGACAGCAACCCTGGTCAGGGTCCCGGGAGAGACAAGTCTGAGCCCAGTGCCGGCCGCGGCTGTGCCTGGAAACCGTGGCTCCAGCACAGAACACCGCCCACCCATCAGATTTCGCTGGGCTGTTCACACGGGAGTGTGAGGAGCGGGCCTGGGGCCTGCGGTGGGGGCTGCGGAGATGAAGGGGGGACCAGGCCCGAGAGCTGGCCCGGGCAGGCCCTGAGAGGAGCCTGCACATCTAGGCTTCTGGAACGAAGAGCAGCGTGTGGGGCAGGGGACAGGCTCTGAAAATGACTCCAGGTTGCATGGGAGCAGCTCAGGGCCTGCAGTCAGGGGGCAGTGCCAGCCCCTTTTCCCGGCTCCTGGGGAGAGAGGCCAAGGTGGAGCTAGGAGGTGGCCACCCCAGGCGCCCAGGCCGCACCCAGGCCCCCGCTCTCCTAGCTGCTCTAGGTGAGATCCAGACACGGCCGCCTCTGGCTCACCAGCCTCGGTGGAGCTGCCACCCTGCCCACGAGCCCCTGCCCTCGGGCTCACTTGTTGTAGAGCACGATGTCTGGCCGCCAGATGAGCTCGGAGGGGATGCGGATGGAAGTCACGTTCTCGTAGTCCCTGGGGTCCCAGCGCAGCTTATAGTCCCGCCACTCCTGCACGGGCAGGAGAACGCTCAGCTGAGGGACGGGCAGGGCTGGGGGCGGTGGCCGCGGCGCCCCTCCCACTCACCTGCTTCACCCACACATTCGTCGTCATCATCTGGTTCTTCTCGTCCTAGGACAGAAACAAGGAAAGAAGTCGCGGCGCCTGCAGTGACGGGCCCATGGCTCTCTGGCCCTGACTCTTCTTCCCCACAGGCCAGGCCAGGGCTGAACACGGGAGAGTGAGCACCGCATCTGCGGAGGTAGCCACGCCCAGGGAGGGAGGCCCAGAAGGCACTTAGGGATATGGCGGCAAGGCCCCCAACCTTTCCAGAAGCAAAGTGAGGACAAGGTTTGGCCAACTGTATAGGCAGCTGGGGCTGGCCCTCCCCCAGCTGTGGGTGGGTGTGTGGGGAAGGGGGCACCCCAGCTGTGGATGTGTGGGGGGAACAGGGACACCAAAGGCGACCTGCATTGCTCTGTCACAGCTGGGCAGCCCCTCTGCATATGGGCCCCAGGTGAGAGGCACCCGCCCCTCCTGCTGCCTCCAAATCCACCTTGGTGTGCACCGGGCGCCTCGCTACCAGACTCTGGTCAGGGTGGGCCTTGCTCCTCCAGGGGACAAGCTCCCAGCCCCCTGTTTGGGGAGAAGAGATCATGTCCCCAGGCATGGCCCTTGGTCCAGCTCTCCTGCAGGCCCGCCTGGGACAGGCCCTCAGCTGACCCAGTGGGACCCCCACAAGAAAAGGGTGCTGAGGAGTATGTGACCTCAGGAGAGCCAAGAAGCGATGGCTGCCCGTCCTGCCTCCCCTCCGGGTGGACGGCCTGCCCCTGGAGGCCCCATCCCCGACCACAGGCTCCAGACCCTTCCAGGGGACAGCCTGCCTCCCTCCCAGCGGCCTGCCCAGCCCACGCGTGCAGCGTCAGCCCAGGGCCTGGAAAGCACCGGTGCCTTGGGCTCCTCTGTAGGCGGGAGCTCACACACGCGAGCACTGGGGCCAACACAGACTGGCAGCAAATGATGAGCCCCAGGGGGATGGGCGAGGAGGCCCTTGCACCCACCACCTGGCCCTGGGCCTCCGCAAAGGCGGCTCCTCAGCACCTCTGAAGGCGTGTCCTCAGTCAGCCCCAGAGCTACAGCGGAGCCCGGAGCTGGCCCCACCCTGCCTGGTGCTGCCGCGGGCCTGGAGTCTCCGGGATAGTGCTAGCTCCCTCTGGCCTTGGACTCTCCTGGACAAATTGGGGAGATGGGCGATGTGGGGAGAGAGGAGCCCCAAGGAGCTGGCAGGAGGCCAGGCCTTGGTGCAGCCGGAACCTTGAGTGGCAGCCAGCGGACACCTCCACCAGCCACCACTTTGAACTGCCCTGGATGGTGAGGGCAGAAGGATGGTGAGGGCAGAAGGGCGGTGGGGGCAGAAGGACGGTGGGGGCAGAAGGACGGTGAGGGCAGAAAGCAAAGTGAGGACAAGGTTTGGCCAACTGTATAGGCAGCTGGGGCTGGCCCTCCCCCAGCTGTGGGTGGGTGTGTGGGGAAGGGGGCACCCCAGCTGTGGATGTGTGGGGGGAACAGGGACACCAAAGGCGACCTGCATTGCTCTGTCACAGCTGGGCAGCCCCTCTGCATATGGGCCCCAGGTGAGAGGCACCCGCCCCTCCTGCTGCCTCCAAATCCACCTTGGTGTGCACCGGGCGCCTCGCTACCAGACTCTGGTCAGGGTGGGCCTTGCTCCTCCAGGGGACAAGCTCCCAGCCCCCTGTTTGGGGAGAAGAGATCATGTCCCCAGGCATGGCCCTTGGTCCAGCTCTCCTGCAGGCCCGCCTGGGACAGGCCCTCAGCTGACCCAGTGGGACCCCCACAAGAAAAGGGTGCTGAGGAGTATGTGACCTCAGGAGAGCCAAGAAGCGATGGCTGCCCGTCCTGCCTCCCCTCCGGGTGGACGGCCTGCCCCTGGAGGCCCCATCCCCGACCACAGGCTCCAGACCCTTCCAGGGGACAGCCTGCCTCCCTCCCAGCGGCCTGCCCAGCCCACGCGTGCAGCGTCAGCCCAGGGCCTGGAAAGCACCGGTGCCTTGGGCTCCTCTGTAGGCGGGAGCTCACACACGCGAGCACTGGGGCCAACACAGACTGGCAGCAAATGATGAGCCCCAGGGGGATGGGCGAGGAGGCCCTTGCACCCACCACCTGGCCCTGGGCCTCCGCAAAGGCGGCTCCTCAGCACCTCTGAAGGCGTGTCCTCAGTCAGCCCCAGAGCTACAGCGGAGCCCGGAGCTGGCCCCACCCTGCCTGGTGCTGCCGCGGGCCTGGAGTCTCCGGGATAGTGCTAGCTCCCTCTGGCCTTGGACTCTCCTGGACAAATTGGGGAGATGGGCGATGTGGGGAGAGAGGAGCCCCAAGGAGCTGGCAGGAGGCCAGGCCTTGGTGCAGCCGGAACCTTGAGTGGCAGCCAGCGGACACCTCCACCAGCCACCACTTTGAACTGCCCTGGATGGTGAGGGCAGAAGGATGGTGAGGGCAGAAGGGCGGTGGGGGCAGAAGGACGGTGAGGGCAGAAGGATGGTGGGGGCAGAAGGGTGGTGGGGGCAGAAGGGTGGTGGGGGCAGAAGGACGGTGGGGGCAGAAGCCTGACATGGCTGGGGACAGGGCACACTGACGGGGTCTCCCTGCTAACGGGGCCCCTGCTGGCCCTTTCTGCCCCAGGGGGGATGGGCAGAGTAGGCTACGGCCTCTCCCGCCTCCCAAATATTGCCCAAGTTGGCAATGCTGTGCTCATCCTATTTCACAGGGGAACAGATAGGCAGGCAGCCTGGCACCAGGTCCCCCACACACCTCCCTGAGCCGACTCAATGTTAAGGTCCTGGCAGGGGCAGGGATGGGCATCTGGGAATATCTGTAGCCCCCTATAGCTGGACAAACCAGGCTCCCAGAGGCCCCTCCTTGCCAGGCTGGACAGACCCACACACTCCAAGGCCCTCAGGAGCCCAACCCAGGTGGTGTGCCCATCACCCAGTCAGATCACACCCGCAGGATGAACCCTAAACCCAGAGCAGCAGTCATTCGAAGGCTGGATCCTCCTAGGAACCCCTGTGGCCCCTAACCACGAAGATAAACACCCCTCAGACCTATCCGAGACTCCCCCAAAGCCTGCATTCCAGACCTGTAGGTAATGGGGGGCTCCTGAACCAGCTTGAGGACAGGTATTGCCCCATCAGGTGCACAATTCACACAAAAGCCCCACAACTTGACCTGGCACCGGCCCCACCCCACAGAGACATCTGCCCTTGGCCTCTGAGGCTGGCAGCCTGGCCCACTGCTGACCACCTGGCAGTGTGTGTCCCCACGTGGGGCAGAGAAGGACCAGGCCTGGGGCAGGTGTGCACAGCATCTGCCTCTCCTCCAGATCCCACCACAAAAGTGCACTTGCTGGACTCAGGCAGGGGGCCGTGCAGGCTCCTCAGCCCGGCACCACCTCCAGGACCATGTGTGACAGCCAAGGCCCAGAGCTCCCACCCTTGCACCTACCACGTCAATGAGCTGGGCGATGGACAGGCCAAAGTGAACAAGGACCACGTCCGAGATGTTGGCCACGGGCCGGGACCACTTGTTGTAGCCAGAGAAGAGTTTCTTCAGCAGCCGTTCCTCTGCGTGAACCCGAGTCTCCACGTGGCCGCTCACTGAGGACAGGCAGGCGTGTGGCTCAGAAGCAGGGTCCAGTGGCCCCCAGGCTGCCCCTCCAGCCTCATGCCAGGCTGTGCTCAGCCACCCTGCTTTCTTCCATCTCTCCTGGCACATGCTACTCACCTCAGGACCTTTGCACAAGCTGCCCTACTCCCCACTTCCTTACGGAAGCCTTTCCAGCCCCCTCAGTCCTTCCTAGCATGGGCACCTCACCACAGAAGTGTTCAGCTGTCCCCACAAGCACTGATTTGGATGAGTCCCTCTTGGGGACTGTATCTCCAGCCACCAGCAGAGCCGTGAGAACCTTGCTTCAAAGCACAGGTGGGGAGTGAGGGTCCAGCCACCCAGAGCCGCTTTCAGTGGTTGCCAGCAAGCCCAAGGCTAGCCCCGGAGTTACCATCTCCTCAGGGACATCTCAGTGCTGACTCTGACAACCAGCCCAGCACCCTGTGTTCTTGGATGGACACACACAGACTGCCCTCCAAGAAGGCTGGAGTGAGCCCCCAGTGGGGAGGTCCAGTCTGTGGTCTCATGGCCTCCCTGGCACCTGCATCACAAGGGGGACTGGGAGACCCCCTGCCCCTGCTTCTCTCAACTTGCCCTGCTCACTTGCGAGTCATCTACAGGATATGAGGAGGGCTGTGCACCCCTGGGGTCGGTCCTGGACCCAGACCCTGCCCTCCCAGCCCACAGCTTGGACCTTGCTCCCTGGTGCCTTTGACCAGGAAGGTGTAGCCACCCCTCAGTGGGGAGGCCAGGGGTTCAATTCCCTCAACCCCCCTGAATAGCAAGGTGGTTGCTCAGGGCAGGGGAGGTGGAGGGGGCTGGAACTCCCCCGCAGAGGCCACCTCTCTGATCCCCCAAACCAGGAGCAGGCGTGGGGGCAGGGTCTGCAGGTTAATTTGGCTGGATGGGTGCGGGGGAGGGGTGGTGAGATGGGGCCTCTTCTCTCCACCCAAGTCGGAGCTTCTGGGTCCATTTCCTCAAATAGCAGCCCCCACCCACCCAAACCCCTCTCCCCACATTCGGGCGGGTTAACTCCGTTCTCGCCCTGCTCAGCCGGCGCCGAAGGGCAGCCTCTGC
>NW_005371769.1:763615-764675 GCF_000412655.1 Myotis brandtii | reverse complement strand
CGCTTTGAGCCAGAGGCGAGGGCGCGCCCAGAAACGTGAGGCCCCATCGCGGCGCCGGCTCTGCGAGGGACCAAGATCCCCAAACGGAAACTTGGGGTCCGGAGTGGGGGCAGAGAAAGGGGCTGGCGAGCTGCGTTCCCCCGAGCCAGAGGCGAGGGCGCGCCCAGAAACGTGAGGCCCCATTCCCGCGCCGGCTCTGCGAGGGACCAAGATCCCCAAACGGAAACTTGGGGTCCGGAGTGGGGGCAGAGAAAGGGGCTGGCGAGCCTCTGCGTTCCCCACCCCCGAAAAGCCAGACTGTCCGAGGTCCTCCTGGGTCTCCCCACCCAGGCCCAGGTGCTCTGGGAACCGCAGGCTTCTGGCCGCAGCCCCGCCCTCTCCCCATGCCCGCAGCCGTCTGCCTGTCGCTCTGGGCCGGGACAACAGTTCCACATGCTGGGCCTGAGCGCACACTCAGCAGGATGGCCTCACTGTCCACAGGCTTCCGGGTGCTGGCCGGCCCTTGAGACCCGCCCACACTCCTAGGCTTATCCCTGCAAATGGGCGAGGAAATGGCAAAGAGGAGAAGCCACGGGCCCCGGGCACACAGTCAGGAGTGGGATTCCAAACCAGGCCACCTGTCTTCAGGGTCTACACTCTGGCCTCCGTCCAGCCACGGGCACAGCCTGTCCCAGGGCCCCTGATGAAACCATGTCCTGGTGGCACCCATGGTCTATCTTCCCTGGAGCCCAAGGAGCCTGCCCTGGGGAAGCCTCGGGGTCAGCCGACCCATCTCCCTCCCCTGCACCACCCACAGACTCTGAGCCTGGTCTGGTCTCTGTCCTGTTTTGAAAGGCAGGCCAAAGTCCCCCCTCCTCCTCCTCAGCCACCCGAGCCCCACAGGCAGGGCCAGACCTGGATTCCTCTGTCATCTCTTTGCCCCATCATGAGCCAGCTCTGCGCCAGGAACTGGAATGTTCTCCAAGCTGCTTGGAGAGTTGGACTGAACCAGGAGCTGGTGAACAGGCCCTGACTGGGTGCCAGGGAGGGGAGGAGGGCCCTGAACCACTCTCCTCCCCCC
>NW_005371769.1:754415-763570 GCF_000412655.1 Myotis brandtii | reverse complement strand
AAACCCCAGGGTTAGACCAGCCGGAGCCCCACTCCCAGGGAGGGTGGCGAGTGCTAGCGACTCCCGAGTGGGAGAGCGTGCACAGCCCTTCGTTTCCCATCTTGGCGAGAAGTCCCCGACTCTACACTGTCACAGAACAAGCTGAAGGGACAGCGCCGGATGTCACAGTTTGCAGAGCCCATTTCTCAATCTTTTATTAGTGGAAGAGCCAACCGCGCTCCCAGCGGGGTCTCTTCCAACGATGTCAGAATGCCTGTGACGCAGAGGCCATCACCACACACAGCTGGCAGTCCGGAAGGTGGGGCACAGTGGGGCTTGTCACTGGCTGATAAGGTGATGTGGGCCATGTCCCATCACCCTGCGGCACACTTTCCAGGTGAGGCTGCTCCCTGTGCCTCTGCGTTTCGGCTCATCCTACGGGGCCTGTGAACCTCGGTGCTCCCATGAGTGTTAGGCTGGAGGCAGGGAAGAGACAGGTGCATGATGAGCTGGGCCAAGCTCTGAAGGCTTCCTGGAGGAAGGGGCACACAGGAACGTAGCCCCAGGGAACATGGGCAGTTACTCAGGCAGGTGCCAGGGGAGTTTGCTTAAGTTCCAGGTTCCGGCCTCTCACCTTCAGAGACTATTCAGCCGGGACGATGGTCTCCAAACCTGTCATTATGACAACTATCTTCAGGCAGCTCCGATGCAGGGAGCCTCAGACTTAGAGCTGATGTGGCCCAAGGACTCAGCAGTCAGGCTGGACCCACCCCTGGCCGGGTGGGTGCTGGGATTGCCCTGGGCTGGAGTCTGCACAGGGAGGGGCTGCGGCAGCCACAGGCGGCCCGCACTGAGCTCTGTTTCCCTTCGCTTTGGCACGAGCAGTCGAGATGGTGGCTCTCCTGGCCATTCCCACAGGTGAGTTCAGCCAGAGGGCCTGGCGAGGCCAGCAGGCCCGCTGTTCCTGGCGCCAGCAGACACAGGACTGCCTGCATGTGCACGCACACACTTCTGCCCAACCTCACGTGGGTTTGCTGATGCAGCTAGATTCATTGGCCTAGCTCAGTGATGGCGAACCTTTTGAGCTCGGCGTGTCAGCATTTTGAAAAACCCTAACTTAACTCTGGTGCCGTGTCACATATAGAAATTTTTTGATATTTGCAACCACAGTAAAACAAAGATTTATATTTTTGATATTTATTTTATATATTTAAATGCCATTTAACAAAGAAAAATCAACCAAAAAAATGAGTTCGCATGTCACCTCTGACACGCATGTCATAGGTTCGCCATCACTGGCCTAGCTCATCAATTTGTACGGCCTTTCTCCCCACCTGTGCCCCTGGAAATCACTGGTTTGGGGAACCTTGTAATCATCGAAGCCTCTGAATTAGTCTTACTCCAGACCTCAAGGCCCCTCCCCCTGGCTGCTCCTGAAACCGTTTCTCAGGACAGGAAACCCTGGTTCACAGACAAATGAGACCAACTCTGGAGCGTGGGCACTTCCACCCCCCAGCCTCCGGCCTTTGTGGCCGGACGTGTCCTCTGAGGGTGATCATGGGAGTGGGGCTAGGGAGGCAGCACCTCCAAGGCCCCTCCCAATGCACCCCCAGCCAATGCCGGCCCCTCTGGAGTGGAAAGTGTCTCTGCAGGAAAGATTCCCCCACCCCCACCCCCCGCTGCTGCCCTCTCCACCCTCTCCCTGTCCCAAGGACATTTCCATGGTAACAGCTCTTGACATAAACAGGGATTTGAATTAAAGGTGGGAGCTTTGGCTGGGTGCCCAGTCCAAGCCGCACAGAGAGTGTGGGGGAAGCTTGTGAGGACCACGGAAGGCTGGCCTGGGAGGGAGGAGAGCGGCCAGCAGCACCAGGACCAGTGGGGCTTCTGTGATGCTGGGAGGCAAGGTCCTGCGTGTCCTTTCACCTTTCACCCAGGCCTCAGCTACAGGACAGGGATGTCCCTCCCTGCCCCGCCCAAACCTTCGTCCCACCAACGACACTGCCATCGAGGCTCCTCCATTTCTTCCCTGTGTCAGCCACAGCCCTTCAAAGCCCAAATACCCCCGAGGGAGGACAGGCAAGGCGTGGGGCTCCCTCAGAACTGAGCTTTCCAGATGTGTTGTCTCTAGCCCCTCACTTCTGCCCCATCACCCCCTTTCCTCTCCCTTCCTGGACTCTTCACCCCTGACATCATACTGCCTGTCTTCCAGGGGCCTCCCCCCGCCCCCACCAGGAATGTGAGTTCATGAGGGCTCCGCACAGGGTGCCTGGCTCTCGGCCGTGGCTGTGCACATGTGTTTAGTGAGAGAATGTGGGTGGGTGGGTGGAGGGGTGGCTGGGTGACTGGTGGGTGGAGGGATGAATAGAGGCCTGCCAAGCGGGCACCAGGGAGGCCAAGCTCACTTGGGCCACCGCGCGTCCACCCCACGCTGGCCCGGACCCGTCCACTCGGCCGAGAGGACCCAGGTGTTTGGGCTGCCCCTGCACTTGCAGGGGGTGAGACCCCAGGAGGGAAAGTGATGACCACAGTGGGTCAGGCAGGAGCGAGGGTGCTGGGAATTGGGAGGGGTCAGAGCCATCGTGCGCACCACGGCGACCGTCCTGTCACCTGTCAGAAATGGAGCAGGAGGGAATTCAGTGGCTCTCGCCTCATTGGCCTGGCGAGGCCACCCTGCCCTCCCTCCGGGTGGGGTCACCGACCAGGCTGTCCCTGAAGCAGTCTCCTCAACCAGTCCTGCCCGAGGGACCCTCCCTGGCACAGAGGGGACCCCGCCCAGCACAGCCCTAGGCTGGGCCTGGGTGTCTTCTCTCCGACTATTAGGGGGACCTGGCCTGGCCTTGGGGTCTGATCCCACGGCAGGAGCCCTTGTCCAGCACACAGTCCCATGAGACCTTGTGGGAAGGGTGCTGTGTCCAGCTCCCAGGCCACCCTGACCACTCGGGGAAACAAGTGTCCTCCTGGGCCAGAAGCCTCCACCTGCCACCACACCCCTCAGGCCCTGCCCTCAGCACCACGGACAGCGCCCCACCCAGCTGTCTGTATCCCCCACCACCCCGCCCCCACTCTCGCCAGAGGGAGAGGCCAGCTCTGCGCCATCTTGGCCCGTTTCTGGTAGCACAAGTTCTGAAAGCCTGGTGCTGCAGAAATGTGACATCGGACCATGTCTCCCCTTCGGACCGCACTCCCTTCCACACACCCATTAGTGACCCAGTGGTTCTCAACCTTCCTAATGCCGTGACCCTTTAATACAGTTCCTCATGTAGTGGTGACCCCCAACCATAAAATTATTTTCATTGCTACTTCATAGCTGTAATGTTGCTACTGTTATGAATCGCAATGCAAATATCTGATATGCAGGATATATTTTCATTGTTCGCAACCCACAGGTTGAGAACCGCTGCAGATACTGTGCCTGTCTCCTGGAGGCCGCACAGGCGCTGTGACCAGGAGGAGGGGAGAGGTGGCTGCTTCCCAGCTTGGAATCTAAAAAGCACCAGTGTCTCCCTTGCAGGGGGAGTGGACAGCAGCCCAAAGGCGGCGCTCTCCCACGATCTGGGTTTAAGCTGGGAAACACCCGTGGGAGCCAGGCAGGGCCTGCTGCCCAGCAGACCACACCTAGCCCAGCGTCCTTCGCTTCCCACAGCCCTGGGGGTGGGGGGCGGGGGATGTGCTCCATGCTGGAGTCTCCATCTCCATGCAGGTCTCCTCTCCCTGGAAGACCTTCGACCTTCAAGTGCAGCTGGTACCCTACAGCTGAACCAGCTACAGGCTCTTTGTATCTGGGCATCGGTATCGATCCCCCACTGGCTGGGCTCCCAGTCCCAGCTCTAAGTGTCCCTGCCGCCACCCCATGCCCCCTGCCTGCCCCCTGCGAAGCAGTTAATTTCCGCTGGACACACTCCAGAGGAGGCCCGGCCTCCAGGTGGAACACTGCAGAGTGACGACTTGCTTGTAATAAGGAAAAATGATGAGCGCTGGGTCTGTCTCCAGGCTTGCCATTGACCCAGCAAGCAAGCGAGTGAGGGTTAGACGGGAGCATAAGGGCTGGCACCTCTGAGCCTGTTTCCTCAGCTGCGAGGGGCCTGTCGTGAGGAGGGACTTGGCACCGGCTGGGTGTCTGGAGTTGCTGAATCGTCACTGCCACTAAGTCACTATTGTAAGGAGTCACCTGGCAATTACTCCTCTGCTCCTTCAAGGGGAGGTCCCTGTGCCCACAGCTAAGGGGTCCCTGCAGCACCCCAGCTCAAGGGCCTTCAGAGCTCACGGGCCAGGCTCCAGCTGCCGGGAGGCTTGTGTGGGGCTCCATCCCGGCAGCCGAACCCAAACCCGAACCTGAACCTGAACAACAGGTCTCTGACACCTGCTGCCCCTCAAGCCAGCGGCACAGCCAAGCCCTCGGGCGCTGCCCCTGGCATTCAGCTCCCTGTGAATAAAGGAGAATGTCCTGACAGGCCAGCGGCACAGCCAAGCCCTCGGGCGCTGCCCCTGGCATTCAGCTCCCTGTGAATAAAGGATAATGTCCTGACAGGCCAGCGGCACAGCCAAGCCCTTGTCCCAGCCAGCTGGCCGCCTGCCGGAGCCTCCCATGCAGCGCCCTCGAAGGAAGGGCCAGGACAGGAGGAGGAGGGAGGGCCAGGTCTTCATTACTCTGCTGTGGATGGAGCTGCTGAGCGGATCGGAGGCCACTGTGGCGGAGGGCAGGCCTGGGTGGGGGAGAAGGCCTAAGTGACCCTCCAGGAGCTTCCAGTCCTCCTTCCAATCCTCCTCCTCCTCCTTCAACTCTGAACCACCTTGCTCTCTCAGCCCCAAACCTGGCACCAGTAGAGATGGACTCCGCCTAGGAGACCCCATCTGTGTCCATGAGATCTGTCCCCAGGACTGAGGCCATGAGACCCCCAAGGCCGGGCCCCTCTGAGGCAACGCAAGAGCACATCAGGATTTGGCCACAGTCCCTCATGCTTGGCTCGGTCTGAGCCCCCAACTAATGGCCCATTTGGAGTCTCATCACATCATATTGGACCCCGCCCTCTGGCGTGCACCCTGCCCAGACCAGGCTTGGCTGCTGCCCGTGAAGCCCCCACACCGCAGGCCTGGGGCCTCCGATGGAGGGAGGAGCCCCTCCTGGGTTGGGAATCGGGACCTGCCCCCTGCTGGCCCCTGGGCCCGACCACGCCCTGAGCAAGGAGGGCTCTGCCCCGGCAGAGCTGGGGCCGGGCTAAGGCCCCTCTCCAGCTTGCGCCCTGGGGCCCCCGCTTTCGGGAGGCACGTGTGACCCACAAGACCCCGAGCTGGGAAGCTCCAGCCCCGGCCCCTCTGCCACAGGATCTCAGGCCAGGCTCAGCCTCCCACCCGTAAACTGAGCAGCCGCCCCCACCCCCACCCCCCACCCTGGGCTTGGTGAGCAGGGATGTCCTCACCAGGGGAGCGAGCGCAGCAGACTCAGAAAGCTCCTCCTACTGCTGACACCAGGCGGGGTGTCTGCGGCTTCCCGGGGAACAATGGCCTTGAGGTGATGCTCAGGCCAGGTGAACCCTCCCTGCAGCACCTTCGGGACCAGTTTCCAGGGGCCTGAGTTCCCACAAACATGGGCTGGAGACGGTGAGGGTGGGGGTGCCTGGCAACACAATGGCGGCGGCTGTGGACGTCTGCCTGCAGGGTACACGCCAGAGGCTGGGGAGGCTGCATGGCTCTGGGTCTGAGGTGCTGAGGCCCGTGGAAGAGGTGGGAGAGGAAGCGCCTCGACCCCCAGCCCAAGCCAGTGGGATGGCTGTGGGCCCAGAGGCCATTTCCGGGGCAAGTTTGCCCAGCGAAGGAGTGTTCCCAACAAGGGGCGTGGGGCCTGACCTGCCCCGCATTTCCACCCCGATCTCCACGCCCAGCTCTCCTGCCTGGGTGGGGGAGCTCCTGCAGGGAAGGCAGGTCCCCAACATCCACAGCCTGCCGACTCCAGGGGCGTCCACACCATCCCGTCTCCAGGCCTAGGGGCTAATTCCAGAGGCAGAGGCCCCCTGTGCCAGGGACCGGATCTTCAAATCAGCACATTCGGGGGCGGGCAGGGCTCTCGTACTCCAGTCCTCTGACCAGCACGGACGGCATCCGCGCTCCCTGAGGCTGCCATCAGCATACCGGGGTGCTGCCTGCTGAGGCGTCCTCAGGGTCCGCAGTGGCCACCCTGCATGGCTGTGCTCTGGCTGGGCTCTGGTGCTGGGATGCTACGGGGCCAGGGGCGAAGCTGTGCTTGGCATCGCTGGGAGCCCCGGTGCCCTGAGGGTCTGGGGTCAGTCGGAGCTTGGCAGAGGCACCGCCAAGCCTGGGGCCAGAGAGCACAGGGAGCAGCAGGGAGAGTGGTTGCGATACACCCACCCCAGGTCCCCAGGTCCCCGGCCCACGGTGGGTCCTGGGCCATCTGGTCTCCTTGTCCCTGCTGCTCCTGTCCCAGGCTCATGGGGGCAATGAGGGCCAGTGAGCCCTCTCGGTCTTGGTCCCTTATGGGGAGGGAACACTGGGCATTCAGCCTCCACACGGGAGCCAGGAGTCAGGACCAGTGCGGTGCCTGTAGAAGGGGACGCAGACCTTGTCGATTAGGTCCTATTGATTAGCGTATTGAGTGGACACAGCCGGACACGTCCCCTGAACTAGCGTCACTCGTGTAGAGTGAGTCCCGCCAGGAGGGGCAGCTGTGCCCCCTGCCTGTGAGGCAGCGTGGCCCCGTTTCATCGCCAGCATGTTCTACGTGGATGGTCAAAAGCACCTGGGCGGGTTATCATTTTGTTACTTTCATCCTGACGAAGCCGAGGCCATCGGCTCAGGAGAGGGCCCGACGCCACCGACACCACAGCTCCTGTCCCGGCAGGGACCCGACCTCCTGCTGCCCCACCCACCGTGCTCCCAGCTGAGCCCGGAGCTGTCTCTCCATAAACCCAGCTCTGCTCCCTGTGGACAAAGACACATCTGCAATAGCTCTTCATGCTCCAAAGCCAGGAGCCAGGAGCCAGCAGCCAGCGCCAGGGGCCTGCTGCTGGGACAGCAAGGGAGCAGGCTCGCGGCCCTCAGGCGCCTTCCTGTTCTGCCATTAAGCCACCAAACTTCCCGCTGTGAGAATAAACAAGTCGCCTTTTCTGTCAGAGAACAGTTCAGCTGCCGCCATGTTGGGCTGAGTGACTTGGCAGCCGCTATGTTGACCGTGTGACCTGCAGCTCCCTGGGGGCCACCATCTTGAAATGGCAAAGGCCCACCCCTCCCTTTGAATTAGCCAATCATGAAAGACTGTGCGCCTGAGCTCCAATCAGGAGTGAGGGACAGGTCACGTGCATCAGATTAAAAAGCTGAGCGGACACCCTATTGGGTGCACATGCTTCCAGACCATGTGTGTGCACCCTTCCACTTGGAAGTAAAGATATTTGCCTGCTGCCTGGCTCCCAGTGTGCTTTGTGTTCTACCAGGACCCCTGACTTGGGGGGCTCACCTTATTTCTTACAGTTTGGGGGTGCGTCCAGGATCCCGTTTGTCATCACAGGGGGAAATTGGACCCCTCTCCTGAGGAGGTGTGCCCTGCTGCCAAGTTGCAGCGGCCTCGGTGAGGTGGGACAGCCATCACCCCTGGGAGGACTCTGAGCTCAGGATCGAGAGTCAGCCAGCAATGCAGGAAGGGCCCAAGCAAGACCCACGTCAATCAGGTGACCTCATGCATGAGCCAAGGTGGGAATTGGACTAAGCACTACTTTGGTGATTGGGTGTCCTCGGAGGTCGGGCATATGTGACTGGGATGTGTCTTGGACATAAAGTGAGTGTGGAGTTCTGATCTGTGGTTCCATTCTCCTGCAAGGGAAGCGGCAGAGAGGGACGAAGCAGATCTCAGGGGAGTACGAGAAACCTCCAACATGGGGGGTTGAGTACATAGTCACCAGGGACCTGCCAAGGATGGGAAGCAGAAATTCTAGGCCTAGGGAATACATTCCCCCAAAATAGTCCATTGGGAGAATGCTGAGGTTCTGGGGAGGGGCAGTTCCCAAACCAGGGACAGAAGACATTGCTCTGCTTTAATGGCTCTTAATACAGGGCATTCTGTGGTGTAAACTTTTAGTATGTTGCACACACCTGTATTAGAGTGTTCCTGTTTATGTTTTATATCTCTTTGTTGTTTGTTTAATTTGTTTAAAAATGGGGCAAGTCCCGCTTTGGGGAAGCCCAGTTATGTGTGGTGAGGCTGAACACGGTGACAGAGATTGCAGGAATGTCCCAGCAGCTGCCAAGAATTCTTAATCTTGGAGATTCATCCTGCTCTCCCTGGCAGGGTGTTAGCCTGCCAGAAACTCTTAGCTAGTGAGATTTCGGTCTGTGTGTCTGTAATGTAATTTTGGCTTTCTATCTTTTATGGACTTTAGTTTACTCTTCCTTGGTTTATGAATATAGGGACAAAGATAACAGGGGGAAGTAGGGATTACAGGCATGGGGAAGTAAACTATACAAGCTGGGTTGGGCAACAAGCTTAATGTTTCCATGATAATGAGCAGTTCTTGAATGAGGATGGACCGCATTCCAAGGCTGACTCCCAGGTCCCGGGGGCGTACAACTCCCAGCCAGGTTGGTATGCCCTTTCTTTGAACAGAAAGGGCAATCATGGTTAACAGCATAATTAATATTTCCCATAACCATAACTAGTCCCCAGTGTTCTATTTTTCCCCATAACACTTGGAGGAACAATCTGGAGAAGTACCCTCTAGCAGTGAAGGGGCGGCGGGAGGGGAGGCGGTGGAGGCACTCCTGCTTTCAAAAGGGAAATAAAATAAAATAGTACTTTCACATTAAAGACTAGTGAGTTATCCCAGTTACAAAATTGGTCAAGAAAATGCTTTGGTTAATAGTTGGCTTTAAAATTTCAAAGTTGTTAAGATATAATAAATAGATGTAACTAAAATGAAGGGTTTATGATAAAGCATTCCAGTAATAATTATAAATTTGTTAATAATGAAAGTCCAGTCACTCAAGAGGAGACTGACTGTGTTCTGTTGGAGGAAGGGGCCAGTCCTCCTCCCTGTAAAGCAGTGGTTCTCAACCTCCCTAATGCCGCGACCCTTTAATACAGTTCTTCACGTTGTGGTGACCCCCAGCCATAAAATTATTTTCGTTGCTACTTCATAACTGTAATTTTGCTACTGTTATGAATAGTAATG
>NW_005371769.1:739293-751079 GCF_000412655.1 Myotis brandtii | reverse complement strand
TGGCGGGGGGGCCGGTGGGTGGAGGGGTGGCTGGGTGACTGGTGGGTGGAGGGGTGGCTGGGTGACTGGTGGGTGGAGGGGTGGCTGGGTGACTGGTGGGTGGAGGGATGAATAGAGGCCTGCCAAGCGGGCACCAGGGAGGCCAAGCTCACTTGGGCCACCGCGCGTCCACCCCACGCTGGCCCGGACCCGTCCACTCGGCCGAGAGGACCCAGGTGTTTGGGCTGCCCCTGCACTTGCAGGGGGTGAGACCCCAGGAGGGAAAGTGATGACCACAGTGGGTCAGGCAGGAGCGAGGGTGCTGGGAATTGGGAGGGGTCAGAGCCATCGTGCGCACCACGGCGACCGTCCTGTCACCTGTCAGAAATGGAGCAGGAGGGAATTCAGTGGCTCTCGCCTCATTGGCCTGGCGAGGCCACCCTGCCCTCCCTCCGGGTGGGGTCACCGACCAGGCTGTCCCTGAAGCAGTCTCCTCAACCAGTCCTGCCCGAGGGACCCTCCCTGGCACAGAGGGGACCCCGCCCAGCACAGCCCTAGGCTGGGCCTGGGTGTCTTCTCTCCGACTATTAGGGGGACCTGGCCTGGCCTTGGGGTCTGATCCCACGGCAGGAGCCCTTGTCCAGCACACAGTCCCATGAGACCTTGTGGGAAGGGTGCTGTGTCCAGCTCCCAGGCCACCCTGACCACTCGGGGAAACAAGTGTCCTCCTGGGCCAGAAGCCTCCACCTGCCACCACACCCCTCAGGCCCTGCCCTCAGCACCACGGACAGCGCCCCACCCAGCTGTCTGTATCCCCCACCACCCCGCCCCCACTCTCGCCAGAGGGAGAGGCCAGCTCTGCGCCATCTTGGCCCGTTTCTGGTAGCACAAGTTCTGAAAGCCTGGTGCTGCAGAAATGTGACATCGGACCATGTCTCCCCTTCGGACCGCACTCCCTTCCACACACCCATTAGTGACCCAGTGGTTCTCAACCTTCCTAATGCCGTGACCCTTTAATACAGTTCCTCATGTAGTGGTGACCCCCAACCATAAAATTATTTTCATTGCTACTTCATAGCTGTAATGTTGCTACTGTTATGAATCGCAATGCAAATATCTGATATGCAGGATATATTTTCATTGTTCGCAACCCACAGGTTGAGAACCGCTGCAGATACTGTGCCTGTCTCCTGGAGGCCGCACAGGCGCTGTGACCAGGAGGAGGGGAGAGGTGGCTGCTTCCCAGCTTGGAATCTAAAAAGCACCAGTGTCTCCCTTGCAGGGGGAGTGGACAGCAGCCCAAAGGCGGCGCTCTCCCACGATCTGGGTTTAAGCTGGGAAACACCCGTGGGAGCCAGGCAGGGCCTGCTGCCCAGCAGACCACACCTAGCCCAGCGTCCTTCGCTTCCCACAGCCCTGGGGGTGGGGGGCGGGGGATGTGCTCCATGCTGGAGTCTCCATCTCCATGCAGGTCTCCTCTCCCTGGAAGACCTTCGACCTTCAAGTGCAGCTGGTACCCTACAGCTGAACCAGCTACAGGCTCTTTGTATCTGGGCATCGGTATCGATCCCCCACTGGCTGGGCTCCCAGTCCCAGCTCTAAGTGTCCCTGCCGCCACCCCATGCCCCCTGCCTGCCCCCTGCGAAGCAGTTAATTTCCGCTGGACACACTCCAGAGGAGGCCCGGCCTCCAGGTGGAACACTGCAGAGTGACGACTTGCTTGTAATAAGGAAAAATGATGAGCGCTGGGTCTGTCTCCAGGCTTGCCATTGACCCAGCAAGCAAGCGAGTGAGGGTTAGACGGGAGCATAAGGGCTGGCACCTCTGAGCCTGTTTCCTCAGCTGCGAGGGGCCTGTCGTGAGGAGGGACTTGGCACCGGCTGGGTGTCTGGAGTTGCTGAATCGTCACTGCCACTAAGTCACTATTGTAAGGAGTCACCTGGCAATTACTCCTCTGCTCCTTCAAGGGGAGGTCCCTGTGCCCACAGCTAAGGGGTCCCTGCAGCACCCCAGCTCAAGGGCCTTCAGAGCTCACGGGCCAGGCTCCAGCTGCCGGGAGGCTTGTGTGGGGCTCCATCCCGGCAGCCGAACCCAAACCCGAACCTGAACCTGAACAACAGGTCTCTGACACCTGCTGCCCCTCAAGCCAGCGGCACAGCCAAGCCCTCGGGCGCTGCCCCTGGCATTCAGCTCCCTGTGAATAAAGGATAATGTCCTGACAGGCCAGCGGCACAGCCAAGCCCTTGTCCCAGCCAGCTGGCCGCCTGCCGGAGCCTCCCATGCAGCGCCCTCGAAGGAAGGGCCAGGACAGGAGGAGGAGGGAGGGCCAGGTCTTCATTACTCTGCTGTGGGTGGAGCTGCTGAGCGGATCGGAGGCCACTGTGGCGGAGGGCAGGCCTGGGTGGGGGAGAAGGCCTAAGTGACCCTCCAGGAGCTTCCAGTCCTCCTTCCAATCCTCCTCCTCCTCCTTCAACTCTGAACCACCTTGCTCTCTCAGCCCCAAACCTGGCACCAGTAGAGATGGACTCCGCCTAGGAGACCCCATCTGTGTCCATGAGATCTGTCCCCAGGACTGAGGCCATGAGACCCCCAAGGCCGGGCCCCTCTGAGGCAACGCAAGAGCACATCAGGATTTGGCCACAGTCCCTCATGCTTGGCTCGGTCTGAGCCCCCAACTAATGGCCCATTTGGAGTCTCATCACATCATATTGGACCCCGCCCTCTGGCGTGCACCCTGCCCAGACCAGGCTTGGCTGCTGCCCGTGAAGCCCCCACACCGCAGGCCTGGGGCCTCCGATGGAGGGAGGAGCCCCTCCTGGGTTGGGAATCGGGACCTGCCCCCTGCTGGCCCCTGGGCCCGACCACGCCCTGAGCAAGGAGGGCTCTGCCCCGGCAGAGCTGGGGCCGGGCTAAGGCCCCTCTCCAGCTTGCGCCCTGGGGCCCCCGCTTTCGGGAGGCACGTGTGACCCACAAGACCCCGAGCTGGGAAGCTCCAGCCCCGGCCCCTCTGCCACAGGATCTCAGGCCAGGCTCAGCCTCCCACCCGTAAACTGAGCAGCCGCCCCCACCCCCACCCCCCACCCTGGGCTTGGTGAGCAGGGATGTCCTCACCAGGGGAGCGAGCGCAGCAGACTCAGAAAGCTCCTCCTACTGCTGACACCAGGCGGGGTGTCTGCGGCTTCCCGGGGACAATGGCCTTGAGGTGATGCTCAGGCCAGGTGAACCCTCCCTGCAGCACCTTCGGGACCAGTTTCCAGGGGCCTGAGTTCCCACAAACATGGGCTGGAGACGGTGAGGGTGGGGGTGCCTGGCAACACAATGGCGGCGGCTGTGGACGTCTGCCTGCAGGGTACACGCCAGAGGCTGGGGAGGCTGCATGGCTCTGGGTCTGAGGTGCTGAGGCCCGTGGAAGAGGTGGGAGAGGAAGCGCCTCGACCCCCAGCCCAAGCCAGTGGGATGGCTGTGGGCCCAGAGGCCATTTCCGGGGCAAGTTTGCCCAGCGAAGGAGTGTTCCCAACAAGGGGCGTGGGGCCTGACCTGCCCCGCATTTCCACCCCGATCTCCACGCCCAGCTCTCCTGCCTGGGTGGGGGAGCTCCTGCAGGGAAGGCAGGTCCCCAACATCCACAGCCTGCCGACTCCAGGGGCGTCCACACCATCCCGTCTCCAGGCCTAGGGGCTAATTCCAGAGGCAGAGGCCCCCTGTGCCAGGGACCGGATCTTCAAATCAGCACATTCGGGGGCGGGCAGGGCTCTCGTACTCCAGTCCTCTGACCAGCACGGACGGCATCCGCGCTCCCTGAGGCTGCCATCAGCATACCGGGGTGCTGCCTGCTGAGGCGTCCTCAGGGTCCGCAGTGGCCACCCTGCATGGCTGTGCTCTGGCTGGGCTCTGGTGCTGGGATGCTACGGGGCCAGGGGCGAAGCTGTGCTTGGCATCGCTGGGAGCCCCGGTGCCCTGAGGGTCTGGGGTCAGTCGGAGCTTGGCAGAGGCACCGCCAAGCCTGGGGCCAGAGAGCACAGGGAGCAGCAGGGAGAGTGGTTGCGATACACCCACCCCAGGTCCCCAGGTCCCCGGCCCACGGTGGGTCCTGGGCCATCTGGTCTCCTTGTCCCTGCTGCTCCTGTCCCAGGCTCATGGGGGCAATGAGGGCCAGTGAGCCCTCTCGGTCTTGGTCCCTTATGGGGAGGGAACACTGGGCATTCAGCCTCCACACGGGAGCCAGGAGTCAGGACCAGTGCGGTGCCTGTAGAAGGGGACGCAGACCTTGTCGATTAGGTCCTATTGATTAGCGTATTGAGTGGACACAGCCGGACACGTCCCCTGAACTAGCGTCACTCGTGTAGAGTGAGTCCCGCCAGGAGGGGCAGCTGTGCCCCCTGCCTGTGAGGCAGCGTGGCCCCGTTTCATCGCCAGCATGTTCTACGTGGATGGTCAAAAGCACCTGGGCGGGTTATCATTTTGTTACTTTCATCCTGACGAAGCCGAGGCCATCGGCTCAGGAGAGGGCCCGACGCCACCGACACCACAGCTCCTGTCCCGGCAGGGACCCGACCTCCTGCTGCCCCACCCACCGTGCTCCCAGCTGAGCCCGGAGCTGTCTCTCCATAAACCCAGCTCTGCTTGTGGAGGACAAAGACACATCTGCAATAGCTCTTCATGCTCCAAAGCCAGGAGCCAGGAGCCAGCAGCCAGCGCCAGGGGCCTGCTGCTGGGACAGCAAGGGAGCAGGCTCGCGGCCCTCAGGCGCCTTCCTGTTCTGCCATTAAGCCACCAAACTTCCCGCTGTGAGAATAAACAAGTCGCCTTTTCTGTCAGAGAACAGTTCAGCTGCCGCCATGTTGGGCTGAGTGACTTGGCAGCCGCTATGTTGACCGTGTGACCTGCAGCTCCCTGGGGGCCACCATCTTGAAATGGCAAAGGCCCACCCCTCCCTTTGAATTAGCCAATCATGAAAGACTGTGCGCCTGAGCTCCAATCAGGAGTGAGGGACAGGTCACGTGCATCAGATTAAAAAGCTGAGCGGACACCCTATTGGGTGCACATGCTTCCAGACCATGTGTGTGCACCCTTCCACTTGGAAGTAAAGATATTTGCCTGCTGCCTGGCTCCCAGTGTGCTTTGTGTTCTACCAGGACCCCTGACTTGGGGGGCTCACCTTATTTCTTACAGTTTGGGGGTGCGTCCAGGATCCCGTTTGTCATCACAGGGGGAAATTGGACCCCTCTCCTGAGGAGGTGTGCCCTGCTGCCAAGTTGCAGCGGCCTCGGTGAGGTGGGACAGCCATCACCCCTGGGAGGACTCTGAGCTCAGGATCGAGAGTCAGCCAGCAATGCAGGAAGGGCCCAAGCAAGACCCACGTCAATCAGGTGACCTCATGCATGAGCCAAGGTGGGAATTGGACTAAGAACTACTTTGGTGATTGGGTGTCCTCGGAGGTCGGGCATATGTGACTGGGATGTGTCTTGGACATAAAGTGAGTGTGGAGTTCTGATCTGCGGTTCCATTCTCCTGCAAGGGAAGCGGCAGAGAGGGACGAAGCAGATCTCAGGGGAGTACGAGAAACCTCCAACATGGGGGGTTGAGTACATAGTCACCAGGGACCTGCCAAGGATGGGAAGCAGAAATTCTAGGCCTAGGGAATACATTCCCCCAAAATAGTCCATTGGGAGAATGCTGAGGTTCTGGGGAGGGGCAGTTCCCAAACCAGGGACAGAAGACATTGCTCTGCTTTAATGGCTCTTAATACAGGGCATTCTGTGGTGTAAACTTTTAGTATGTTGCACACACCTGTATTAGAGTGTTCCTGTTTATGTTTTATATCTCTTTGTTGTTTGTTTAATTTGTTTAAAAATGGGGCAAGTCCCGCTTTGGGGAAGCCCAGTTATGTGTGGTGAGGCTGAACACGGTGACAGAGATTGCAGGAATGTCCCAGCAGCTGCCAAGAATTCTTAATCTTGGAGATTCATCCTGCTCTCCCTGGCAGGGTGTTAGCCTGCCAGAAACTCTTAGCTAGTGAGATTTCTGTCTGTGTGTCTGTAATGTAATTTTGGCTTTCTATCTTTTATGGACTTTAGTTTACTCTTCCTTGGTTTATGAATATAGGGACAAAGATAACAGGGGGAAGTAGGGATTACAGGCATGGGGAAGTAAACTATACAAGCTGGGTTGGGCAACAAGCTTAATGTTTCCATGATAATGAGCAGTTCTTGAATGAGGATGGACCGCATTCCAAGGCTGACTCCCAGGTCCCGGGGGCGTACAACTCCCAGCCAGGTTGGTATGCCCTTTCTTTGAACAGAAAGGGCAATCATGGTTAACAGCATAATTAATATTTCCCATAACCATAACTAGTCCCCAGTGTTCTATTTTTCCCCATAACACTTGGAGGAACAATCTGGAGAAGTACCCTCTAGCAGTGAAGGGGCGGCGGGAGGGGAGGCGGTGGAGGCACTCCTGCTTTCAAAAGGGAAATAAAATAAAATAGTACTTTCACATTAAAGACTAGTGAGTTATCCCTGTTACAAAATTGGTCAAGAAAATGCTTTGGTTAATAGTTGGCTTTAAAATTTAAAAGTTGTTAAGATATAATAAATAGATGTAACTAAAATGAAGGGTTTATGATAAAGCATTCCAGTAATAATTATAAATTTGTTAATAATGAAAGTCCAGTCACTCAAGAGGAGACTGACTGTGTTCTGTTGGAGGAAGGGGCCAGTCCTCCTTCCCCTGTAAAGGCAGAGGAGCCTAAAGAGAACAAGGACAGACAGAGAAGGGGATCCCTTGTCCTGCCTTCCCCTCCCTGTGCAACAGAGGGACAATCTGAGGGAACATCCAAGATGGCAATTTACAATTCCAGCCACCCCCTCAGGAGGAGACCTATCCTGATAAGGTTCCAACCGGCCCTGAGGCCACGGCACCAGCAGATACCAGCTTTTTTAGGCTGTGAAAGGAGTTGGAGCAGTAAAAAGAAAAAAGAAAAAAGAAAAGAGTTAAAACCTCTGCTGGAAGACCCACATGGCTTAGCTGACCAGCTAGACCCATTTTGGGGCCCACAAGTGTATACGTAGAACGAGTTAATGTCTATCGTGGGAATACTAGTCTCAGGAAAAGAAGGGGGAATGATTCGAAGGTCGGCTATGGCTATCTGGGAAAGGGAGCACCTGGCTGGCCCTGGTGTGCTTCCAGCAGATGTAAGAATTCCAAACCCGGGAGCCCCAGTGGGACCTTAACAACGAGGCCCATATGGGACACGAGAGATCTCTCAGGGAACTAATAATTAAAGGGATTAGGGGAGCAGTTCCCCGGTCTCGGAACCTAAATAAAGCCTTTAATATTCAGCAAGGCAAAGAAGGGCCTTCTGAATTGTACCAAGACTAAAAGATTAAATGAGAAAGTACTCTGGGCCAGACCTTGAGGACCCGTTGGGCCAAGGAATATTAAAATTACATTTTGTCACCAATAGTTGGCCTGACATCTCAAGAAAATTGCAAAAGTTAGAGAACTGGAAGGATAGAAGTGTCGAAGAGCTGTTAAAAGAGGCTCAGAATGACATAGATCTCTGTACAGAAAAGCTAACCACAGAGACTGCTGTTTGGACTGCAGAGCGAGGTTGGACCCATCACACACGGGTTAAGGGCGGACACACCTCAACTTGGACAGCCATACCAGGACATGTCCCCTTGAAATTGATGCTAAAAACTGTGAGCTGTCTTAATAAGCATCATGTACTGGGCTCTATTTGCTTTAGGAATCTGGCAAATTGCAGGGGCTTACAATGTGGGCTGGAGAAATGTGTACAATCTGGATCATGCTTACCCAGTTAAGTTATTGATTATAGATCACTTGAATGACTTGGATATTTCAGCCTTTAGGTCAAAAGATTGGCTAGGACTAGATTTAGGAGTAGATGTCACAGGACAAGATCTCCTAGGCCACTGCCACCACCATGCAAATAGAAGTAGGTTATAAGGGAATGAAAGCCTGGGTGGAATGGATTAGATATTCTGTACTCGCCCTAACTAAAAGTGACTGTTACGCTTGCACAGCAGAAAGGCCAGAGGCCCAAGTGGTCCCATTCCCATTTGGATGGACCTCAGACAGTAATGGGATGGAATGTGTGCTTGCCTTGTCCCAGGAGGAAACCACCTGGGAAACACTTC
The DNA here is from genome assembly GCF_000412655.1 of Myotis brandtii. NCBI lineage: Eukaryota > Metazoa > Chordata > Mammalia > Chiroptera > Vespertilionidae > Myotis > Myotis brandtii. The sequence continues at coordinate 742,938 of NW_005371769.1, read as the reverse complement.
CTGTAAGACTCTGCCCTGTTGTTCCTATTCAACAGAGGTAACGAGCAAGGACCCCCCAAAACTATCTGGCCCCGCCCTCCAAAGTAAACTATACCTCCTGCCTCTCAAGGGGGGAACAGTGCTCGGAGTTTATGAGAAAATTATCCAGATGCATAAATGGCCGAGCATCCTCAGAAGCCCATGATGCTGCACTGCCGACGCCCCGTGCTGATGTCTGGTGGTGTCATGGGGACCCTGACTTGGGCCTTGCCCAGCAGTTGGAGTGGAACTTGTGCTCTGATACAATTGGCTATCCCTTTCACGTTGGCACATCCTAAACCTTTCTCAAAGGACAGACAGACTAGGAGGAGGAGAGAGAGTCCGGGGGGCCCCTTTGATCCCCATATACACACAGATCCCATTGGGGTTCCCGGAGGGGCGCCAAGGAGTTTAAGGCTAGAAGTCAGATTGCCGCAGGGTTTGAGTCTGTCCTGTGCTGGTGGCCACTGTGAACAGGAATGTGGTGGATTAGTGATATTTTCTAGAACCAGCAAAGGCTTGTTAACTACACTAGAGACGCAGCTAAAGGGATAGTGAGCAGCTAGAGGCCAGCAGCAGGCTTGGGGCCAGTGCTGCTCATTCGTCCCTGACAACACGGCACACGGACCGTCGCTGAGCCTAAGGCACCGGCAGCTTTAGTGACGAGTGAGCGGGAGCCTGGGCCCGAGGCTCCTTCTCCGATTCCCTGGAGCGATGGTTGGAAAGGGAAAGGGAGCGATGGTGTCCACCCTCACCCCTTTGATTGGGAGCTGCAGTGATGGGTGTCGCAGCATCCCGTGTGGGGGGTCTTATCCAAGGGCTAATCGGAACCGCATGGACCCAACCGCAGTTAGTCTCCTCCTGGACACTGCAGAGCAGGAAAGTCAATGGATGTCAGCGAGTTCGAAGACAGAGTTTGAATAAAGAAAAGGGGGGAATTGTGAGAATGAACTAGTCACCTTTTCTGTCAAAGAACAGTTTAGACAGCCGCCATGTTGGCCCCATGACCAGCTCCCTGGGGACCGCCATCTTGTAATGGCAAAGGCCCACCCCTCCCTCTGAATTAGCCAATCGCGGACGGCCATGTGCCTGAGCTCCAATCAGGAGTGAGGACAGGTCACATGAGTCAGGATTCAAAAGCCGAGCAGACCGCCTGCTCAGTGCGCATGCTCCCAGGCCATGTGCGCACCCTCCTGCAGGAGGAAAGATGCTGCCAGGCTCCCGGGCATGTTTTGTGTTCTACGGGGACCCCTGGATGTGGGGGCTCGCCTTATTTCTTACACCATCCCTCAGACTCAGCTCCCCACCCCATCTTTCTCTTCCTTCTTGCCCTGGGGCCCTGGCAGGTGGGCTGGTCTAGACCTCCCTCTCTGCTCTGGGCCCAGCGGTACCTGTTTGGCTGTCCAGGTGCAGGGACCCGTCTGGTTCACTGTCTATCTCCAAAGCGCCTGACGCGTCCCTGGCCTGTTCTCAGGGTGGCTCTGGGTCTTGTCCCAGTGCTGGGCATGGCGTCCGCTTGCAGTTTAAATGTGTTTTCTCGGCCTTGGACACACAGATTGGGCGGTGGCTGTGTCCTTCTGTGGCTCAGCCCCACTGCGGACAGTGCTCTACTGTTGAGGGCCAGGCTGCTGCTCAGCATGGATACCACGCAGTCCGGCTCCCCACTCTTCCACCCGGGGACCTGTGTCCCTCGGGTCCTGTGCTGGCCCGAATAGGGGCTGTTCCTGCACTCCCAAATGGGGTCTGGAGTCTGACTGTCCCCAGGGGCATGGGGCACAGGACACATGCGGACTGGAGGGCGGGTAACCTGGGAGTGCGGCCCCCTGGCATCCCGGATGCTCCGCACTTTTCCGAGGAACAACGGAAGCATTTGCAGGTTTGGAAGCTGCCTTGGTGGAGGCCCAGCGGTCACTCACAGCAGCTCTGAGCTGTTGAAACTGGACACCAGGGGTCCGGGCTGCCTGTCACTACTTGAGCCAATTAAGCAGGGACAGGGTTGAATAATTTATGAGCATTTATTCCAATCCTGCCAGCAGCGTGGGGGAGCAGCACGTCAGCCACGAAAATCTGCTCTGCACCCGCCCTCGTTAGCCAGCTGCCTCTATGGGGTACAAGTGAAACCAAAATGTGGATGTTGAGTCCGAGTTCATTGGCTCTCAAAATGGAAGAATGAAGTCTTGGACAAAAATGGTTAATGGATCCAGAGTTTATTGAGAGCCTCCAAGTGAACTAAAGCCATAGCCACGCGGGCACAGGGATGAGCTCCCCCACCTGAACCCCCTGCGTGCAGGGGAGATGGGAGAGAAGGAAGGGCACCTGCTTTTCTGTAGATATGCTTGTTAGTTCCTGGTTGGTCCTTTTGTTACAGAAGACCAGAGAAAAACCAAGCCACACTTAGAGAAAGGGTGTTACATTTCAATTACTAAATTCTGCGCAGGCCCAGAGAAAAATGTGTCTTTCAAATTCTGGGTCTCCAACATGGAGGAAACTTCTCTATTTATACTTTTTCCAGTCCTTTGTCTCCCAAATTTGGAATGAGACTTCCAGGCCTTCTGAGAAAGAAGGCCTGCGTGCTGGGAAGGGGCCAAGAGACCATATCTCAAGGCCTGGCCTGGTGCCAGCACTGCCAACTCCGTCTGGGGCACAGTTTATGGCCTTTCTGGAATGGGAGTCATCTTATTTTCCTTATTATTTGCCTTTGCAGAAGCCAAATAGCAGGGTTAAAATTTCAAACAGCAGTTTTTATATAAGATGGATGCTTCACTTTCAAAGAATTTTGCCTTAATAACATCCTTGGGATTGGTTATATGCCTCACTGTCTAGGGCAGCGGTTCTCAACCTGTGGGTCGCGACCCCTTTGGGGGTTGAACGACCCTTTCACAGGGTTCGCCTAAGACCATCCTGCATATCAGATATTTACATTACGATTCATAACAGTGCCTAAGGCCATCCTGCATATCAGATATTTACATTACTATTCATAACAGTAGCAACAGTTATGAAGTAGCAACGAAAATAATTTTATGGTTGGGTCACAACATGAGGAACTGTATTTAAAGGGCCAGAAGGTTGAGAACCACTGGTCTAGGGATTGGTTATCTGCAAGCTGCCTGTCTTAGCAATAGCCACACCCGCCCAGCTGGGGTGCCTTAGTAACTCTGCCTACTTGGGTTCCGGTTTCACTTCCTTCTCCCGTGGTCCTACCTACCTAACTTTCTTCTGTCTCCTCACAAGGACAAAGATTACATGGGTGTAGGAGACAGGCCTCTGGGATCCATCTTCAGCATAACAGCGTGTAGCCAGTGGGTTACTGAATTTCCTCAGGACAGACAGGATATAGGGAGGAGGTAGAGGATGGGTATGAGAACAAAGAACTATGCACGGGACCAGCAGCACATTTTCCAGGAAGATCCACCTAGACCAGTGATGGCAAACCTATGACACGCGTGTCAGAGGTGACACGCGAACTCATTTTGGGTGACACGCATCGACAGAGACAAAAAATTGCATAATTCAAATATTTGTCTCTCGCAACGGCCAGAGTTGGGCATCACTCAAGTAATATTATTACTCACGTTACTCATGATCAATAATGCAATTCTAAAACCGGATGTAAACATGTACATC
>NW_005371769.1:703018-737381 GCF_000412655.1 Myotis brandtii | reverse complement strand
TGGATGCAAATTGACGATTTAGAGATGCAACTTGCAGATTTTCAAGGTAGCATTTGGACTCATGTGTTTGTCGACTTAAGGTCGAAACTTGAAAATCTGGAACGAAATCGTTTGAATAATGAAGAAGAGTGCAACTACGAACAAGAAATTTTGAGTGCTTGGAACAGAGTACCTGACACTTTTAGCGACATAAAAAATCTAGCGATGGCTTTGCTAACAATTTTTTCATCAACATATTTTTGTGAGACTTTGTTCTCAGCATTAAATAATATTAAAACGAACAAAAGAAACCGGCTAACAGATGAAGTTAGTGGCAGTTGCTTGGCCTTGAAGTGCACCAAGTATGAACCTGCAATCGAAGAATTAGCAGACAAACTTCAGCACCAAAAAAGTCACTAATTTCTAGTTTCTGTACCATTTGATTACCATTGTTATTATTATTATTTTTTCCTAAATGTACATTGTTTTTCTGTTTTTGTTCATTTTATACATATTTTTGGTTGATTTTTCTTTGTTAAATGGCATTTAAATATATAAAATAAATATCAAGAATATAAACCTTTTTTTTTACTATGGTTGCAAATATCAAAAAAAAATTATGAATATTTCTATATGTGACACGGCACCAGAGTTAAGTTAGGGTTTTTCAAAATTTTGACACGCCGAGCTCAAAAGGTTCGCCATCACTGGCCTAGACAAAGGGAGGTGGAGACAACTAGAAAAGGCCTCAGCCCATTTTTTAAAAATAGCCCAATAGGAGACAATAGGACCTAGGCTACATACGGGAAAGACTGTTAACCCCATAGTACTCAGCCAATGAGGAACCGGAGGAGGGACTCTCGCCCCATAGGGTTAAATTGCCTGTGATCACTGCGCTAGGCATACTGTCTGCCCACAGACACCCGCTCTCAAGAACCAAGAACGGAGAATGTATTAAAGGTTTCGCTTTTGCCATGCTTCATGTCTCCAAGTCTGTTGTTTGAATTTGGACAGGTGAGAATTTCTCACAATTGGGAAGTCGGCAAAAGGAGTAAGGATGGGTATAATGGTTACAGATTGCAGGCAATGTGGGCAATGTGGCGGTAAATGTTTACAAGGCCGCCACACAGGCCGCCCTGAGTTAGTCAGGTCAGCAGGTGGCCCCTTTTCGTCCACACGGTTACGAGAGCATGATTAATATTTCTTATAATTATTTCTTATAACTAATAGCTAGTCCCTAATATTATATTTCTGCCCTTTGTGGACAGCTTTGCAAACTCAGACCTAAAGTAACCACAAAGGATGGTCTGAAATTAAAACAAGGTGAATAGTCATGTAGTGGGTGGTCATGTCCTAGGCCAGTATCTTCCCTGGCAGAGATCATCTTTGATCTTAACTGAGCCTATTGTCTTTTTGCATTTAGATAACGTCCGTTTGAAATGTCAGTGTAACTTGTAACTTCCCTTTTCCTGGATCTCTCTGGCTACAACAAATGGGGCCACAGGCATAGACCACAGATCCCCTCATTGTTACTGTTATCCTGTGGACTGTGAACTATCCTGTGCCCACCTGTGTAAAAGAAGCATGTGTCTATCATTTTACTTTTTATCCAATCCCAGAGGTTTCCCGCTTTGCTTTCTCCCACCTCCCTAGTCTATCACCAATGGATTTCATGGAACCCACTTATGTCTCATCTGACTGTAATGTATAAAACAAGGTGAAAAATCTGCTATTCTCTGGAGCATTGTCTTAATGGGTTGAGATTCTGTGTCCCGGCAATTGTTGACAGTTTGGCTCAAATAAAATCACAAAAACTCTTCACAGGTTTGAATGTTTCTTAGTTAACACCCCTCTCACTACAAACATCCCATCAGCCCCATGTCCTGCTGCTTGGCCAGCCCCAGGGGACTGACAGGGCAGGCGCATGGTCCCTGTGCTCCAGGGCTCAAATCGGGGTGTTAGTGAGGGTGGAGGGATGGAGACCTGCAATGCTGTCCAGGCCCATGCCAGGCCCTGCCCTTCACCTGGTGAGGAGTGAGCAGCTCCAGGACCGGCTCGCATCACCTGGTCATCACCAACCACATCCGGACGGCCTGCTGCGAGGCGCGGGAGGAGGCCGAGGGTGAGGGCAATGAGAAATGTCAGCGCGGGCGCCTTTGCTGGGGGCAGAAATGGAATGTTGGAAATATCAACCATGCTCTGTTAACCGTAGTGTCAGGTTTTGTTCTGATTAGAAAGCACATTCTAACCTGGCTGGGAGTTGGACGCCCTGGGACATGGCAACTCACACAGGAAAGCGGCCATCCTCCTGTCCTGAGACCTGCCTCATGGAAAGACTTCCAACCTCATGCCTGAGACAGTCTAGTCCTGGAAGTGCCCAGCCTCTGCGACCCCCCAGCCCACACTGCCTGTAACATTATCCCGTGCCCACTTCCCCTCCTGTAATTCCTACTTCCCGACATAAGCTTTGTCCTTCTACCCAATATTATCAGCTGGCTTATGGGGGCAGAGCAGATGTCTGTGGGTGACTGGCTGCTCTCCCACGCTGCCGGCAGGATTGGAATAAGCGCTCATATAGGATTCCACCCTGTCTCTGCTGAATTGGCTCGAGTAGTGACAGCAGCCGGACCCCTTGGCTGTCCAGTTACACCTTGGCTGGGTTTAAAGTGTGTGCACGAGGGAACAGTTCAGAGCCAGTGGGCTGCCCATGGCCCCATGGAAGAGCTCAGCTTCTGTTACAAGGGTTACAGGAGGGCACAGGATTGGCTCTTTGTAACGGGACAGTCAAGGGGTCTCAGCCAGGTGAGTTTGTGCTTTCTCTAATCAGAACAGACCCATCACGGTTAAAAGAGCATGATTAATATTTCTTATCATTATAGCTGGTCCCCAATATCCCGTTTCCGCCCTGAACATTTTTATAGTGAAAACGCTGTGCAAAGACGTCATCCTGGGGCCCCGGGAGGGAGCCAGTTCGCTCAGCCTGACCCCAATCTTCTCCCAGAATTAAGTGGCTCAAAGGTTTCCCATCAACGCTCAGCTCCCTGCTGGGTCTCAGACCAATGTAGCTGCAGTCCGGGGCAACGGGGCCACTTGGTAACATGGAGGCCTTTCTTCAATGTCGTGGTTAATTGCACAGGCCCAGAGCTCAAGTAGAAAGAGGCCCTTTGCAGCAAAACCCCTCAGATGAGCCCCCAGGGTACCAGACCTGAGGCCAGACCTGCCTGGGGTGCCCACAGATGAGGGCCAGGGTCACAGCAGGACCTCAGGGGGGTGGGGGCTGTGCCACTGGACTGCAGGGAAAGGGGCCCTCGAAGCCAAAGTCCCGGCCTCACGTCGGGGCTGGGCTCTGTGGGAAGGGGGGGCCTCCCCCTCTTCTGCCTACAGCACCAGCTCACCCAAATCAGACTCCTGCCTGATGAGCCCCCACAAAGGTGCTAGGGCGGATGGTGGTGCTCCTATTAGGGGCCTCACACTTCACCTCCCTGGCTAATTAGCTGCAACGCTCCCCTTGCCTACAGTGAACTTGAAACTGGACAACAATGGGCTGCTGTCACTACTTGAGCCAACTCAGCAGAGACGGGGTTGAATCCCTATGAGCGTCTATTCCAATCCTGCAGCAGCTGGGAGAGCAGCGGGTCAGCCACAGACATCTATCTGCTCTGCCCCTCCCCTCACAGGCCAGCTGTGCAGATGGGGTGCAAGGACAAAGATCACCTGGGGAAGGAGGCAGATGGAGTAAGGTGGGTATAGAGGTTACAGATCACAGGCAGTGCAGGCTGGGGGTTTGCAAAGGGCTGCAGCCTCCGGTGTCTGCAACAGGGCTGTTCATCTCTCCATGGTACAGGCAGCTCCCGGATGGGGAGGATGGGCCGCATTTCCAGGTGAGCCCCGGTCCCGTGTACAACCCCAGCCAGGTTAGCATTGTTTTCTTTACTCAGCACAAAACCATCACAGTTAACAGAGCATGGCTGATATTTCTTGTAATTATAGCTTCTGCCCGAGCAAGCGCCTCCTGCCTCCTCCCAAGCCGGGATGCCAGCAGCCGAGCTGAGCCAGCGGAACGTGCAGGTCCTGCATCTGCCGGCTCGGATGCTGACGCCGCAGGCCCTCCACTCACCAGGGGCTCCTGCGGCTTCTGCGGGAGAGACCGTTAGCTCAGAGCCTAGCGGTTTTAATGGGATTTCTATGCTCCTGGTCCTGCTTGCTGCATGCAGCCTCTAGGGAGGTTGGGGGAGGGGCGCGCGGGGAGAACATCCCAGGGCAGGGCCACGCCCAACCCCCTTCCCTTTGACTCTCCTCTCCAACCCCCTCGTCCCCACAGCCCACACCCATCATCCAGGGTGTTCAAGAGCTGAATCCTCAGCAACGCATGACCAGGACAGAAGGAGACGACCTTGGGTGACCTTGCCGGCTCAGGCCTCCTGAGACAGCCCATGGGTCTGGCTCCTGTGTGGGTGGACCCTTTCCACTCATGCTGATTATGAGTCGAAAGGTGGTGATTCAGGCAGAGAAGGAAGAAAACAGGGAGGTCCGAGGCAGCACGTCCAGTGAGCACCCAGAGGACAAACATCTGGCCACCACTGGCAGCCACTAGGAGCAGCCGCGCGGCCCTGGCGTGGGACGCAGGGTCTGGGACCCTGAGTGGCTCATGGAAAACAGCAAAAGGGCTTTTCCAGGAAAGGGAAAGGCAGAGGAAGCTGGGGTGTCCCTGCAAGGCCCTCGCCACTCCAGAGCAAAGGCACCCCTCCCTGCCTCTCCCTCAGACCAGGTGCCAGGGAGCCTGCCTCTCCAAAGAGGGGCTGCCAGCACACAGCCCCTGCACCCGGTGCTGTAGACGGCTCCACCCCCACCCGCCCGCAGTCCTGCAAGGGGACACCAGGCTGCTCCTGGGAGGGGCTCTGTGATGTGCAGGGCTGAGGCCGTGTGGTCGCCCGGGTCTCCCTATCCAATCACAGCTATATTGGTGCCCAGCCCCCAGCAGGACAGCCATCTGCTCCCCAGCACTTGCCAAGGGCCAGGCTGGGGCCAGGCACTTAGGGACACAGCTCGGAGCTGTAGCCAGGAAAGAGCCCTCCCCAGTGATCTGCTGTTTGGGAAGAGCTGGGGAAGGACTTCGATTAGGGGACCTTGAGTGCAGACAGAGTGGGGGACTCATGGGCCCCACCGAGGCCCACCTGGTGGACCCTGGCGCTTGGCCCGGCTGACAGTCTGCGGCACCCATACTCGGCCTGGGGTCTACCTGGAGCATCACAGGAGCGAGTGGGGGAGAGCATGTGCTTACAGACGGGAGCAATTGGCCATCGCGGGCCATCTGTGCGCACCCAGACCAGGGAGACAGCCCGTGAGTCCTGCTGTTGGTTCTGCCGAGAGGTTTCTAAAGAAACAGTCTGGCACCTGTGTGGGCCCAGGGCGCCTCCTCTCCAGCATCCCAGCAGCTTTGTCCCCAGCGCCCACCTCTTCCCCGCCCTGCTCTGCTCAGAAACCCATTCATCTTTCAACGCCTCAGCTGAGACCTCCTGGGGCCCATCCCCAGCCCACAGCCTGCATGTTTCCATAGCAACCTGAACGTGCCTCTGCTGGTCACATCTCTTCCGGCTGTGAGCTCTTTGTATTTTGGTTGTTTTTTAAAAAAACATTTTTTATTGATTTCAGAGAGGAAGAGAGAGCGAGAGAGAGATAGAAACATCACTGGTGAGAGAGAATCATTGATCGGCTGCCTCCCACACCAACCACACTGGGGATTGAGCCCACAACCCAAGCATGTGCCCTGACCAGAATCAAACCGTGACCTCCCAGATCATAGATCCATGCTCTACCACTGAGCCATGCCAGCTGGGCTGGCTGTGAGCTCTTTGAAGTCTCTGGCCCTGACCTGGATTGCTGTGAGATTGGGAGAAGAGGGGATACTAGCTCAGCTCCCAAGGGGGCAGATGAGTGAACAGGGGTGCTGTGTCCATGGTCTCATTTATTCTGGAGGACATCTTGAAGACAGGGAAACTGAGGCCCAGAAGAGAACCTTGCCAGGGCTGACCAGCAGACCCTGAGCTACAGATGAATGATTACTCTGATGCAGGTTTGCTGTGAAAGAGAGAGCTAAGGGACTGCCTGGCTAAAGGAACCAGACAGCCTCAGTCGCCTGCCTCTTCAGGCTTTTATTGTGTGTCCTTTTTTTTTTAAAAAAAAAAAATATTTTATTGATTTTTCAGCCTCCTGCACACCTCCTACTGGAGATGTGCCCGCAACCAAGGTACATGCCCTTGACCGGAATCGAACCTGGGACATTTCAGTCCGCAGGCCGACGCTCTATCCACTGAGCCAAACCGGTTACGGCTATTGTGTGTCCTTTAAGCAAGGACACCCAAAGATAAGCATAAAGATTCCGGTAAACACCTGAAGGTCTGCATGTGCACAGACTTCTTTGGAAAGGTCAAGGAACAATTAGGGGTGCCGCCTTCGGCCAAACTCCCCTAAGTCAGATTTCTGACCGCCTTCAGCCCACTCCTTTTTCCAGAATTTCCTCCTTACAAACTTTCCAACCAAGTCTCCTGTGCTCCCCCGCAGAACCTTTCCATTCAGCTCCGGTGAGAGGGGGGGTCATGCAGACGGGGCACAAGCTTACCCCCTTCTAGGAGCACACAGAACACAGAACTCACCAAGGAGAAGAGTGTCATTGGGGGAGTCCCGGGAGAGAGTGGTGGTCTGCCGCCTCCTTTCCTCCTTCCCACCAGACCCCCCTTTCCTTGGGGCCATGGGTAGGCCCACACCTGCTCTCCTGCTGCCCAAGCCTGGGGGACGCCAACACCTGGGCGTGGTGGTGGCTTCTCAGTGGGGCTCAGCGGCAGCACCACTGTCCTGTGGGTGCTCCCCTCTCACAGGAAGGTGCTCGCATTCTAGCACCCACCTGGGAAATGTCAGGGTGTTGCAGAGGCTGAGCTGAGCACTGAGCAAATGCTGGCAAAGGGTCAGCCTGGGCCTGGGGTGTGGCTGGTGACTGGGGCCTGGGGGTGACAGGATCCTGACTCCTCCATGTGAGCTTGAACATGGGGTTGCCAGCACCCCATGTATTTGCAGCTGTCGAGGTCTGTGCCCTTGTCTTGGGGAGCATGTGTTGGACAGAAGTGGGGGGACACTGGCAGGAAAGATAAACACAGGAGAGAGGGGGGACCCTCCCGGCACGGGGGATCTCCCTGGTCCAGACTCAGGCCCCACTGGCAGGGGGCAGGCAGCTCGGCCCACCATGCCCTGGCCTGGCCAGTCTTGGGGTGGTATCGGGCAGAGGGGGCTCAGTGAGACTAAGAAAACCCCATTGGCCCACTCTGCCCCCTGCAAGGTGATTCCCATGAGGGGCTCCAGACACCCCTGCAATCTGAGCCCTGCCTTCTGCCTCGTGTGGGCAACCGGGCTTGTAGACCCGTAGCTGGACCACCCACCGTCTCTGCATGGAGCTTCACCAGGACGCTCTCCCACAGGGACAGTCCATCTGTCCTGCCCCTACAGTCAGGGGCCTGCCATCAAAGGCACCCCTCTTCCCCGGCCACAGCCGCTTCAGACCGACAGCAGGTGCCCTCCCTCCCAGCCCCCAGTGGCAGGTGACAGGCAGGACTTTGAGCTGTGGCGTCCAACCGCTGACATGCCTGTGGCTTTCCGTGTCGTTGGCTTATCAGTGCCAGTAGGCTGCCTGGCAAACAGAGGCCTCTCTAGGCCCCGTTTTTGAAAAGGCATATAAAGGCACATAAAATATTGACTGGTCCTTTCTCTCACCTTCTCAGCACCAGGCCTGCGGCCTGGGAGGTCATGGCCACAGGCTCTAGGACAGCCTGGCGGGGCCCAGCCTTGGTGCCTGGGACCCCCCAAGCGGGTTTCACTGCCTGGTCTACCTTGATCTTCTTATTATTTTATTTCCTTAGTGGTGAACTGATTGGAAATTGGCTCAGTGTTTTAAATCACAAAACTAATGCACGGTGTCTGTAACCATTTCCGTAGAGTTATACAGAGAATTGGATCAAGGAGACTCTCTCACCGCCACCCACCCCATCCTGCTCCCTGTGTCCCCCCGTCTGTCAGCACTGGGAGACACCAAGGCTCCTGAGGCACCACTGCTCCTGGCAAGTGAGCCCACCTGCACCCCAACAGTCTCCTGCGGCCGGAGCACAAATGGGGGTGTCAGGGTGCAGAGAGCAGGGCAGGGGTCTGCAGCCACCTGGTTCCTGCTGCCACGTGGCCATGGGTGAGTGGCTTCCCCACTGAGCCTCTGTCAGGGGTTCCACCGGGCAGCAGTGTGACCCTGGGTGCTGTCAGACCTCGGCCTTCCTGCGTCCGTGAGCCCTGACCAGCCTCCCTCCATCCTGGGGCTGGGAAGCTGGCTCCCCCAGGACAGCCCTGACTGCCCACACGGCTCAGGGCCAACGTGTCCGCCTGGACACGAGAACGGACCACGGCTGAGGGCGCAGAAGCGGAGAGCAGCAGCCGGCAGGACCCAGGGCCTCACCTGGACGCTGGCCTTTCCCTGGGGGTGGGGAAGGGCAGTGCCTCGGCTGTGAGGACTGACATTGAACCCTCTGGTGGTTCTCAGCCTGTTCACGGGTCCAAGCTCTCACCTGTGTATTCCCTGACTCAGGGGCCAAGGAGATCGAGTCTAAGGGCCCCTCTCCCAGCACCTGGACCACCCCACCTCTGCCTGTCCTGTGGGGTGCACCATCAGGAAGCCCCGGGGAAGACCAAGTACACCCCAGAACTCACGGGAGCTGAGTACCAGGAGCCGCCAAGGGAGAGGGCTGTCTCCAGGCATCTTGCTGGCCCACAGTGACTGGTGTGGACGAAAGGGGCACCTGCTGACCTGACTAACTCAGGGAAGGCCTGCTTGGCAGCCTTGCAACTCACAGACCTGGAGCAACCACAGGCTGGTCCGGAATTAAAACCTTTCTAGTCATAGTGGGTAGTCATGTCCTAGGCCAGTGTCTTCCCGGACAAAGATCAATTTTTGATCTTTACCGAGTCTGTTGTCTTTTTGCATCTAGGATACTATTCCTGTGGACTGTCAGGGTAACCTGTAACTTCCCTTTTTCTGGACCCCTCAGGGCACAACCAATGTGCCAGGGTGCCAGGGCGGAGGCCACAGATTCCCTCATTGTTATCATTATTGTGTTAATTGTTGAGTGTTAACCATCCTGCACCCACCTGTGTAAAAGAAGCATGTGTCCATCATTTTACTTTTTATCCAATCCCAGAGGCCTCCTGCTTTGCTTTCTCCCGCCTCCCTCATCCACCGCCAGTGGAGTTCATGTCACTCACTATGTCTTCACCTTTGACGGTAATTTATAAAAATAGGTAAAAAGCACCTTTCTCCGGAGCATTGTCTGAAGCCATTGAGGTTCTGCTTCCTGGCAATTGTTGACAGTTTGGCTCAAATAACTCACACAGATGCTTTACCGGCTGAAATGCTTCTTATGGTCACACTGGGAAGCCAGGCCCAGCACCCCTCCTCTCCCGGGACCAGGACCCTGTCTGGTGTTTGTTCCCCATTAACCACTTGGCCTGTGCTCACAGCCAGCTCCCCGCCCCCACACACCAGGTGAGCCCAAGCCCCACCCTCCACACCCATCACAAGCCTGGGAGGGACCAGGCTGGGATGAGTCTTCTCCCAGCACATCTGCCCAGGGCCCGTCGCGCCTCCCACTCAGACTGCATTTGTCTACAGAGGAGGGAGCCTTCCGCACTGCAGCCAGTGGGCATCCATCTGTCAGCTGCATCCGCCGCAGCTCCAGGAGGCAGAGGGTGGAGCGGCACCCGGTAGAGTCGCCGACGCTTCTCTGCCTGACTGGGCACCAAGTGTATACATACCCTGTGCCAGATGACTGGGCACCGAGTGTATACATACCCTGTGCCAGATGACTGGGCACCGAGTGTATACATACCCTGTGCCAGATGACTGGGCACCGAGTGTATACACGTCCCGTGTCAGCACTGAGTTTGAAAGAAGAGCCAGCCCCTGACCTCTGGGAGGTGACAGGAGAGTGAGGCACTAAAATAATGGGGACACTGGCCCCAGGGCGAGGGTACACGGGCTGGACGGGCTTCAGGTGCCCACACCAGGTCTGCCCCCGGCAGTGAGGGCTCACTGAGGAGCAGCCAGGAGGCCTTGGAGTCTACAGGAGCACAGGGAGCAAGTCAACACACTGATTCCAATGCAAATGTCAAGCCCGCCTGCGCTGAGAACTCAGCACCTCTGAGTGGCACGGAGGGACTCAGCTCCTTCTGCTCCAGCTGGTGGGGGAGGGCTTAGCCATCTCCAGCTCCCGGGCTGCAGCTGTGGGAGGAGGTGGCGGCTGGCGTGGGGCCTCCGCAGGGCACACACTGGCCACTGGACTGTCTGTGACGCCGAGCACAGGAGGGAGGCAGCTTCAGGACTCTGGCAGGAGAGCCACAGGGAGGGAGAGACCTGCCCAGACCCAGAGATAAAGTGTAACAGGGAGCCCTACCCTGTGTGGCTCAGTGGATAGAGCGTCGGCCTGTGGACTGAAGGGTCCCAGGTTCGATTCCAGTCAAGGGCATGTACCTTGGTTGCAGGCACATCCCCAGTAGGAGGTGTGCAGGAGACAGCTGATCGATGTTTCTCTCTCATCGATGTTTCTAACTCTCTATCCCTCTCCCTTCCTCTCTGTAAAAAATCAGTAAAATATATTTTTAAAAATGTAACAGGGAGAAGATATCTGACCTGAGTTGCCAAACTGACACCTGCATCTCACTGTCCAGGCCGAGGTCAGGTCCCGAGGAAAGGGCTGAAGGTATTAATGGGCCGCAAGCTGCCCAGGATACAGCTTGGCTTTATTAGAACAGTTCTCTTGTCTGGAATGTGGGAGGGGATAGGGCCATTGGCCTCTACTGGGTGAGGGCCCTGGGCTCCTGTGCCCAGTTGTGGGCTGCATGCAAAGAGGAGTCACAGTAGGTGTGACACAGGCCACCTGAGGGCAGTGGACAGGCTAGGGCAAACCAAGGCTGAGTGACCATCCGGCATGGCTTCAGGACTGACCATGCACTGAGTCAGAGGAGAGCTAGGTGCCATCTGAGGGAGGAGGGACAGAGACTGCAGCCTGGGCAGCTAAGAGCTCCCCCTCAGCTCCCCGGAATCCCGCTGTCCCTAGTCCAGCAGGCTCTGAGGGCTCAAGGGCATGGCCATGCCTTCTCCTGGCTTCTCACAGTGGGTGCATACAGCAGGTGCTCCGTAGATGCACTTGGCCACGTGGTCTCTGGCTCTGCTGAACGGGACTCCTGGTCCCAGGTCTCTCTGTCCACTGGCCGACTGTAGATCGAGACAGGTCCCATCCCAGCTCCCTCCTGGCAGGAGGGTCAGCTGGGCCGATCCTCGGCTCCACACTGCCCACTGGGCTCTCTCCTGCCCAGCCCGCCACCGCCCACGGCCGCCCTTGAAGACCAGCAGGCAGCTTCCGTGGGAAGGTGTCAGAGGACCCACGCGCCAGGGTCTCCGGTGACACCTCTTCTGCGTTGGCAGAAGTAAACGCCAGCTTCGTGGGCTAAACATTTTACTTTTACCTGGAAAGAAATCACATTTCTGCATCTTATAAAAGTAGGTGATGGCTGCAACCAGGTAGGGGTTCCTGAGGACCCATTGGTACCCGGATTCTGGGACTTTGTTGATGTCCACCCCCAGCGAGTCCTCAAGGACGGCTGCCCAGGCCAGGGACAGGCCAGGGGGTGGGGGACAGAGCCCGGCTGGAGGCTGGGAGAAGGCCCACTGGAGAGGAGGGCAAAGGGGAGCCTGGCGGGAGGAGGTGGTCAAGGTTGGCAAGCAGTCCCCACGCCCCCGCACCCTTCGTGCCCTTTGCTTCCGGTCAGGACAGCTGAGCTGCAGTAGGAGGCCAGGGGAGATTTGGGCACGAGCGTCCAGAAAGTGAGACGTACAACAGAGGCGTTGCTCTGGGCAGCTTCGGCCTTGGAGGTGGGGGACAGGCTGGGGGCCCCGTTTCTGTTCCAGTCTCTGGCCCCCAAAACAGATCAACTTCGGTTTGGCACCGGCCAGCTTCCTGCCCACGGTTCTCTCCCTGCGTTTCTACTTTTTGAGGGGACCCCAGCACTGGCCCTCACTATCCCCAGCCCACTGTGGACCCCCGAGAGTCCAGGCTCCAGGCTTGCTTCAGGGCTCCCCAGAAATGCTGATCCAGGGTGGATGGGGCTCTACCCGGAAAAAAGCTGCCCAGCATGTTGGCCAGGGCTGCCGGAGACCCCAGAGCTGGTGTGCCGCAGGCCTTCTCAAGGCCCCTACCTGTGAGCTCCTTCCTAGGCTGATTGCTCCAGCGCCCACCACGTGCACACACACACGCACACACACGCGCGCACACGTGCACACACGTGCGCACACACACACGCACACGCGCGCACACATGTGCACACACGTGCGCACACATGCACACAGTAGCTGTGGGCCTGACGACCACTCAGAGGGGAGCTTTCCTGGCAGGAGCTCACAGCAGTTTCCTGCAGGTTTTATTTTATTTGGGGGCTGCAGGCCTGGGAGTCTGGGGGGGTGGCGCAAGTGAGTCCCAGGGCACAGAGCAGGAAGAGGAACTGGACGACAGGCACTGGGCGAGTCTGTGGGCACCAGGAGCCAGGCCAGGCAGGTCTGGACCTGGAGCAGCACCTCCCACTGACCTGAGGCCTGAGGGCCCCCCTCCAGGCCCCCGCCAGCAGGAGCCCCCTCCCCCAGGACAGGGGCCCTCCTCTGACCCCTTTCAGGCTCAGTGGAGTCCAGGGCCAGGCCTGAGGACATCAGTCTAGAAAAAGCCTCAGATTCGGGATTCGGGATTGGGGATTCGGGACGTGGGCGGCCTTTCCAGGTGGCCTCGCTGAGTGAAAGGATGGGTGTGGTGGGTCACTCAGAGCTCGGCCAGCTCCTCAGGCAGCCTCCTCTGGGTGCGAGAGGGGTGTCTACCTGGGGTGGGGACTGAAGGAGCCCTCCCCACACCAGAGCTGGGCCTCCTGCCCCTGCCCAGAGCTCCTGCCTACACTGTGTCCTGTCACACCACTGACCACAGTCCCCTCTGAGCCCTGCAGGCCGCCGCACACACCCCGGGTCCCCTGTGCCCGCGCAGCCTTGGACACAGAGGTGCCTGCAATCTGCCCTATGTGATGGAACCCAGGGGGACATGGGTGACAGCAAGCAGGGCAGGGTGTCTGTGGGGGCCCCACCAGCGCTGGGCAATGTGCTGTCACCACCTCCCTGCCCTCTTGGGGACTTGTCCAGAGGATGGGGGAGGGGCCTCAGTGGTAAGCAGGCTCCAGTGGTGGGCAACAGGCCCCCTGTCCGTGCCCCTCGGCCGGCACCCGTGGGAGGGACAGCTCAGCCCCCAGAGCTCTGCAGTGGCCCTTCACCTGAGCCCAGAGCCGCGTGGCCCTCAGTCCCCCTGCCCTGTCCACAGCACCCCACCCCACAGCTGGGGACACAATTCTGGATGCCACCTGCCCACCATCAAGCTGCTGGCTGCCTCAGCCACCTGCAGCCCTGCATCTCCACGGCAGAGCTGCACCATCCCTGGGATCAGACAAGGTGCCATGGGACCCAGGTGTGCCTGGCTCATCTGGTCCTGGGCGGAGGTGGGATGATACACAGATAGTTCCAGAAACCAAGGCAGCTATGTTGAGGGGACCCCAGAGGGCAGCTCAGTTAGGGCCCAGCTCTGCACATGCTCCAGCCACATCCCCAGGAAGGCTCGGGGCCACATCCTGCCCCTCCGCTTACCTGGAACTGGGGGCACCCAAGCTCTCTGTGCCATGGATCACCCCTGCATAATGGGGTGATTGGTGATACCCCTCATGGGATTGGGTGACGTGCACAGAGCAGAGAATGAGGTGCAGGCCCAAGCGGGCATGTGGCTGCAGGGGCCGGGCACGGAGAGGGCAGCAAGAGCTCTGGGCGTTGTTGGGGAGCACAGACCCTCAAACACCTGTCCTGCCCCCTGCTCTGCTTATTCTGTCATCTGGTGGCCAGTGTCACCCAGGGCCTGTCGGTCTTGCTGGGAGCAGAGCCCAGGCCGGCTTGGTCCCCCAGGAGCCTGTCCCCTGCTTTCTTAGAGACAAACCCCTGGGTTAGCCAAGCATGGGCACCCAGTATAAAGACTCATTTCCCAGTTGTCCCTACAGAATGTGACTGGGGTCTACGGATGTAAGCAGACACCACAGGTGTGCTAATGTGTGTGTGTGTGTGTTAGTGTGTGTGTGTGTGCTAGTGTGCTAGTGTGCTAGTGTGTGTGCTAGTGTGTGTGCTAGTGTGTGTTAGTGTGTGTTAGTGTGTGTGTTAGTGTGTGTGCTAGTGTGCGTGTGTTAGTGCGTGTGTTAGTGTGTGTGTTAATGTGTGTTAGTGTTTAGTGTGTGGTGTGTTAGTGTGTGTGCTAGTGTGCGTGTGTTAGTGCGTGTGTTAGTGTGTGTGTTAATGTGTGTTAGTGTGTGTTAGTGTGTGTGTTAGTGTGTGTGTGCTAGTGTGCTAGTGTGTGTGCTAGTGTGTGCGTGCTAGTGTGTGTGCTAGTGTGTGTACTAGTGTGCTAGTGTGTGCTAGTGTGTGTGTGCTAGTGTGTGTGTGTGTGTGTGTGTGTGTGTGTGTGTGTGTGTGTGTGTGTTAGGGGAAAGGGTGCCCTTCTCCCCCACACTCCCTTCCGCTAGCTGGGATGACGGTGCAATGGCTAGCCTCCAGCAGCCACACTGGCCCACGTGGTGACCCTGAGGAAGAAACCATGTAGAGCAGAGAAACAGGACAGGAGGGACCCGGGCCTCTGGCACCGTAGGGGGCCCACCACACTAGTCCAGACAGCCTCCCTCTGGACTGCCGACCGTGAAAGACAAATAGGAGTCTTTTCTGTTGAACCCGCGGTTGTTTAAAGTTTCTGTTCATCACAGCCAAGCCCAGATCCAATCCTAATTCTAGGGACAGTTCCTGGAAGAACAGAACTTTCTCAGGCAAGCAGTCAAAACCGCCGAGTGGGAGATAATGAAACGTCTGTCCCGTGGGTGTGGGGGGTCAGATGTGCTCCTCCCCCCACTGCAGCCCCCAGCACCTGGGGTCCGGGTGTGTGTGTGTGTGTGTAGCCTGCAGAGAGCCCCTGAGCCTGCAGAGAGCCCGAGGGCCGTGGATCATGCTGACTCGCCCCCCCACCCCCACCCGCGCTCAGGGCCCAGGCTCGGGCTTCCCGGTGACTCTGCAGCCCTCCGTCCCCGTCTCCAGCAGGGATGGCCAGGGACGCTGAGGACCGTCGTCAGCGCTGTGGGTGGACAGAGGTGAGTGCAGCAGCCCAGCTGGGCCGGGAGCACCACCCAGTTAGCCCAAAGAAAGGCACCCCAACCCAGAAGTTTCTGGAAGCCTTACAATATAAACCTCTGGTTTGTCACCCGGACCTGCCAGGCCCTCCCTCACACCCCACCCCACCCCACCCCACCACTGCAGGGCCAGGCATCTGTGCGGGGCTGGACATGAGTCCGCTGGGCCACTGAGCCCTGCCAATCTGCTCTGCCTGCTCAGCTGAGCCCCCAGAGGCCCGAGGGGTCTGGTGGGAGGAACATTCCAGAAGGCGGGCAGCATAGCTGCTCAGCACAAGCCCCTTACAGCCAGGCCCTGGCCCAGACCCTCGGGTGGGAGACAGGATGTCACCCCCGCCCCTAGCACCTCACCCGGCCAGGGGAGTGAGGGGGAGTGGTAGGGGCTGATGCTTCCGTAGCCCAGGACCCAGCTGTCGGATGGCGGAGAGAAGGCCACGGCAGGAGCCTGCAGCGGGCGGGCCGGAGTCTCTGCTCTGGGGCCACCAGCTGGTGGTGCTTGGTGGTGGCAGAGAGAGGGCGCCACAGAGCCAGTGCCGGGCCCTGCAGAGTGAGAACCCTCCCCAGTGGGAGCACAGCGGCCTCCTGGGGAGGCTGTCGCTGTCCCTGTCCCCACAAGCCCCGGCGAGGACAGCCCCAGGCCAGCCGCCCGCAGAGGACACGGGAGGAAGGAGGCACGCACTGCCCGGTGGATCACTGTGTTTTACTCAGTGCGCAGGCCCTCTGGGCACCCAGACTCGTCCCTGTGGCAACAGAACTTTCCAGAACTTTCCATATGCATCCCTGACGCCAGATTCCACACCAAGGTCCCCCGGGAACCTGTGCTGGGCCCATTCTCACCGGGAGCATTGGCCTGACAGTGAGCTGCGTGGGCACGCACCTCACTGCTCCTAGCAAACCTGGACCCGTCCCCTGGCGTCTTTCCTTGGAAAACAACAGTGCGGGTGAAACACAAGTGTGCGGTGGTGACACGGTCACGGAGAAAGGCCCGGTCGCTGTGGTGCGAGCGCACGCCGAGCCAGTGCGTGTCACACGCAAGGCATTATGAAATATTCTTTGGAGCATGAACAAAAGTGCAAACACAGCCAAGGCAACAGCGCAGATGGGGGAGCTGCAGCCGCCTTTGGGCCGCGGGCGGCCGAGCCGATGGGCGCGGTGGGGTCGGCGAATCCAGGCAGGCGGCACCTCGGGCCAGCGTGTGTGAGATGGTGAGACCGCCTGCTCGGTGCCCTCTGTGGAGCGGGTCTGCGGACCACAGGCGGGGGAGGAGGGGGCGGGTCCGGCATCAGCGCCTGGAGGCCACCCAGGGCACAGGGGCGACCTCAGCGACTCCCCGTCAACATGCATTAAGGCAACAACTTTATGAGACCCAGTCAGAGCTGGACCTGCAGCCCAGCCAGGTGTGCACACCTGCCCAGAAGCCCAGGACGAGGGCCGCCCTCCGGTCCTCACGTCCTAGTCAGCGTGTCACCCTCGCAAGTGTCCAAAACAAAAGACCACCCAACCCCTCCCAGCCCCACAGATGACTCCAAAGGCTGTGAAGAGGGCCCTTCCCTCCCCAGGCCTCCCTCCCGCTCTTTACCCTGTGTCCTCAAGCCCCGCCCCCAGCAGAGCAGCCTTCTGGGTCAGCGGGCAGCCCCGCCCCTCAGGGCTCTGCCTGCTCCAGGGGCCACAGTGTCCTGCCCTGGGCTGCCGGCTCTCCAGGCCCCTGAAAGGAGAGGCGCAGCCCTGATTGCACCACACTGCTTCCCGCAGGAAGCCCTCCTTGGTTGTTTCTACTTTGTCCTTGGTGGGGGCCCAAGTGGAGGCTGCCCCTGGGGACAGCCACACAGGCTCCCCGGGCTTTGGAAGCAGCCTTCCTGCCTCACACCCACGTCAGTATATACGGGGGCGGCCTGGAGATCACCAAGGCAGGTCTGCGCCACCCTAGAGGGCAGCTGAGGATCATCTGTACATTATTTACAATTCGGGGCGAAAGTGAAATAGATGCGAACACCAGCGTTTCTACAGAGGCCCAGAGCACCAGCAGCAGCGCCTCTGGGCTTCAGAAAGCGTGTGCAATGTCTCGCACAGACTTCTTTCCAAGAACAGCGGGCGGGGACCTGATATATGGTGGCCCCTGAATGTGGGGGCCACAGAGAGGACGACCCTCTCCCATGTTCACAGCTCAAACCCACGGCCAGGGGAGGGGACAGCCTAGTGAGGGGAGGCGGGTTAATAAGTTAACACACTGGAGACGCGTGACGCTGCCTGGCTGGCGGCAGCTCTGGGCTCAGCCGTGGTGACTGGAGGCAGCTGGCCCCCCCGGAGCAGCCCTCTCAGCATGGGGTCCTGGAGCGGGACGGGTGGTGTTGCTGAGCAGGCAGCTGTGGCCTCTGGTGGGGACAGGCCGGTGGGCAGGCCGGGAGGGAGCCCTCTGCCACCTGGCTGGTCCCTCCGTCCTCCCAGGTGGCCCAGCATAAGTGTGGCTCATGATTGCACAGGGACAGAGGAGGGAGATGGTAGGCCGATAAAGGGAGAGGGCAGCCCCCTGCTTGGTGGTGATGAGGCCAGGCCACTGACCAAGGGGCCCAGGGAGCCGGCCAGAGCCCCAGCATCACATCCGGACACCCCACAGGTGCCGGGCCCTCCCTGGCCCAGTCCAGGCTGTCCCTGGCCATTGGCCACCCAACCACTCTGGACAGCTACTGCCGTGCCAAGGGGAGGGCAGTGTGAGGCCCTGCATGGCTCCAGGGCACCTTCTGCCACTTCTGCCCAGGGGCCCGGGGTGGCAGAGCCACTGTAGCTCCCGAGTCCCTGAGTCCTTGTGCTGGAAAGCAGCCAAGAGGCCAAGGGACTGCCCAGTCAGAATGCGATGCGTGTGCGTGTGTGCATGAGGGCATGCATGTGCATGGCTGTGTGCGTATGCACCTGCGCATGTGTGTGAGGCATGCATGCGTGTGCGCATGTGCACTGTGTGAGGTGTATTACGCATGTATGCTTAAGTGGTGTGTGTGTGTGTGCATGGGTGTGCCTGTGCAATTTCTGTATGTGTGAGTGTGTGTGTGGTGTGTGTGCCCATGTGTGAGCCTGTGATTGAGCACAGGTGTGGGGTGTCAGCCACACTCCTGTCTCGTCACACTCACACCCAAGACAGTGCACAAGGCTTCTCCGAAGGGGGGCCCCACAGTGGGCGGGCACCGAGGGCACATGTGCTGTCAGCACTGAGCCGGGGGCCCTGAGGAGGCTGTTCCCCACACAGAGCCGTGGCCTGAGCCCCACCTGCTGCGGCCTCAGAGACCCCCAGCCAGTGTGGGCTCGCATGGGTGAGGAGACAGCCCAGCTCTCCCTGGACCCAGCATTCGGGGCAGTCCTACCTGGTGGCCTTAGCTGGGCTCAGCCCTGCACCCATGGGGTCACTGCCTCAGAGGGCGCCAGGTGCCAGGCTTGCTGTCCATCACCCCAAATGCCAGGTGCCCCACACTGCCTGCTGGAGGCCCACCGCCGCCTTTGGGCTCCCGGCTCAAAGCTGCTGCTCCTCGGGCCAGGTGCCCACCAGAGTGGGGCCAGGGTGGGGGCGGTGTCCTTTCTCTCAAGACACCAGCAGGCCACAGCCAAGGGACCAGCTGCAGAGACTGGCGGGCGGGGCGGGCAGCTCCAGCGGGGACAGAAGAGACAACCTATAGCAAGCTGCCTTTGTCTAATGTCGCGTGGGGACTTGGACAGCTCTTGCCAGTGGTTATACCCTCTTCCAGCCCTGGGTCCGGTCAGGGCACCCGTGGGGACAGGTGAGGCAGCACCCCTGCAAAGGGCAGCAGGAAGTCTGCTCACCACAGCCACCTGCCCAGCACCACTGCCCACAAGCAGGTCTCCGTGAACGTGCTGGCCGAAGCCTGCTGACCAGCACCCGGACAGGGCAGAGCACAGAGGACAAGGGGGTGCCCACCCCCCAGATCTCCTGTGGCCGGGAGAGCCCCCAAGGACCCTCTGCCAGAAGCCTGTGGAGCACAGAGGTCCCCATGCTCCTGTGTGTCCTGAGGCCTCGCCCCTCCTCTCCGGCCAGGGCCCTGGATGCAGGGCTGGCTCCCACACAGGACACTCAGAACACAGTGGATGGGCACGGGAGGCAAGGGGCATCCTCCCAGCCGTGCACATGGACACACCCTCAAGGGGACAGGCCTGTCCCGCACTGGGCACCCTCTCTGGCCCTGCTCCCTGACTCCACACCTCCAGCCTCTGCCAGGGACCTGTCCTCTGCATCACCCACCCTCTCACACCTGGGCCGGCGGTCTACAGAGTGGGCACAGCAGCCTGGGTGCCCCTTGTTGGAAAAGGACTTTCGTTAAACTTCACCGTGAAGACTGAGGCGCCCCCACAGCCCGCCACCGCATCAGGCATGGGCACCGGAGGGTCCCGCCTCGAAACCTCAAGGCCAAGAGTCAGGGAAAAGCGGGTGGGGCCTCATTTCCGGGGCCCCGCCCAGCCCACGTCCGCAAAGGGGCCCTCGCCCGTGGCCGAGCGGGGCGGTGGCCCGCACGGGGTGCAGAGGTCCGAGTCCGTGTCCGACTCGCCCTCAGCAATGTAGGGTCTGACTTTGGCACAGGGGGCCACGGCCGCATAGCAACTGTTGAGGCCGTCCAGGTTCTCCTTGGACTGGGAGATGCTGAAGCCGCTGAAGGAGCGCTCCAGCTCCTCGTGGTCCACGGACGGGATGGAGATGGACGTGTCGCTGTCTCGCAGCGCGCCCTCGTGGGGCCTGCTGGCTGGCGTGTCCTCGTGCCGCAGGAACTCCGTGCTAGCCCGGGTGCCCCCGTTGTAGGCAGACAGCGAGCGCTCGTGGGTGGGCGGTGGCGGGATGCGCACCAGCGGGCCGTGGTCTCCCACGGGCGAGGCACCGTGGCCCTGGCGCGGATGGCCCTGAGGCTGCCACGAAGTAGAGGGTGGGCACTGAGTGGAGGGCACAGCCGGGGGCGCTGAGAAATTCTTGTGGCCAATGGAGCTGGTGGAGCGGATGAGCTTGACGATGCAGCCACTGCGGTCCCCCTGATCGCGGCTGTCCTCGGGGCTGTGGTACGGCGGTGCCGGCTCGGGCTCCTTGGCCCCAAAGTACGCCTCAGTCTCTGAGGGTGGGATCCCCATGCGCTGCGTGTAGATGCTGACCAGGAAGTCCAGCTTCTTCTCCATGGACAGGACCTGCAAGAGGGGCTGCTGGCAGGCTGCTCCCCAAGGTGAGGAGACCCAGCTTTTCTCTGAAGAGGTGGGGGGACCTGGGTTGCTCCCTGCAGAAGTGGGGGCACCCGGGCTGCTCCCTGCAGAGGTGCAGGGGCAGAGGGAGGCAGACCCACCAGCAGCTCAGCCTCTGACCCCATTACTGTGTGTGGCCTCAGGGCTTCAGAGCGCTGGACCTGGGTGCTCCTGCTCATCTGGCTGCCCCCTGCCACCGTGGGCCCACCCATCAGAGCAATCGCCAGAGAGGGACGCATGGCTCTCCTCCCTCCACGGCAGGAGCAGAGCCTGGTGGGAGTCCTTGTGTGTGTCCACAGGAGAGGGCTCTGGGGATGAGGCCCAGGTGACAGAGTCCACCCACAGGCCCCGGGACGTGGTGTCGCTCAGTGGCCCCCACCCAGGCAAGGGGAGGGGCATAAATGGTGCTCCTGGTCCTGAGGGCCTGTGGCCAAAGAAGGGAACATGCCCTAGACTGGGGAGGGGTTCAGGGGGCATGCAGCACCCTAAGCTGTGATGGGCCAGGTCCCTGGAAGCTCGAGGACCCCTCCCACAGCGTCCACCCTATGCTGACACCACGGCGGCTCTCCAGGCTCCGCCCACCTGCTTCTCCACCTTGCCCAGCCGGCCCATCATGCTGGGGTCCTCCGGCAGCTCTGCTTCGGCCGGGCTCTTGGTGCGGTCCTTGTCTGTCATCGCCGGGCCCCGCCCCACAATCTGGTCCACTCTGCCAGGAAGAGACCCCGCCCCACAGCACGAGTTCAAGTGGTTGTGGTGGCCCATGACCCTCTCTTCCTGGGCTAGGCCACAGCCTCCAGATCCAGGTTCCAGGCCACACCCAGAGCTGACTGGGGGGCAGCAGGTGCCAGGACAGATAGATGCCGAGCACCTGTTCTCGCCTGGTTCTGGACTCCCAGGCCTGTTCCCTGCCCACCCCATCCCGGTGGGCCGGCACATTGGTGAGGAGGCACAGGAAGGTACTGGGGCCGTTCACCCCTCAGCTCGGCCCCTTGTGCTCTGTCCACCCCGGCACTGCCCGCCTGAGCTTCCATCCTTCCTAATGTGCCACGGAGCCCTCTGCCCAGCCAGTCTGATGGGGACAGTTAAACGTCTACAGGGGGAACAACAAGGCAGGGAGGCGGGGACAGTGAGCTGGGGCTCCATGCACCAGGACAGGGAGCGGGGACACAGACCAGCACGGAAACTGCCCACCACAATCAGAGAGGGGGTCTTTGTGTGCTTGCATGTGCGCATGCACAGTGTACATTGTGTGTCTATATGTGCATGTGTTTTGTGTATATTGTGCATTTGTGTGCACCGTGTATGTGTACATGTGTGCGTGCATTGTGTCCACTGTGTGCACATGTGTGTCTCGTGTGTGCCTGTGTACGTGTGTGTGCGTGCGCGTGCACACACACATGTGCAAGATGCAGAACACAGCTGAGTTTATCTCAAACAGGCCTTAGGCCATGAATGCCACAGGCGGAGAAGGCGCTTCCTTCAGGGAGGGCTTCTGTTTCCCACGCTGAGCAGGAAGGGCTCAGAGGGGGCCTTCGAATGGCGAGCGTGTGGACGCCACTCAGCATCAAGGGCCTCGCTGTCTGCAAGCCCTGGGGCAGCTGCTGCGAAACTGCCCAGCAAACAGCACTTGAGCCAGGATGCAGACGAGCCGGACAGCGACCCAGGCCAAGGCCCGCAGCCCCTGCCTCATCTCGGGCCTGGAGCCCCCAGCACAAAGCCCACTTCTCAAGTTTGGGGTGCAGGGACCTTGTGAGCTGGCTGGGGCCACAGCTGGGCTTCCTTCCTGACCACAGGACCACCCTGTCTGCCTCTGATGGGGGCACTTGGGGTGATTTTCTCTCTGTTGCAGGAAGCAGAAGGTTCAGGCTTGCGTCTGCCACGGTGCAGCCTCCGCATGCTCTCACGGGCTTCATGCTGGACGCATGCACCCAAGGACCAGCAGGGGGGGAGGGCGGCGGGGACCCTGGGCTCCAAGCACATGCCCGTGGAAATGGACAAGGAGAAGGGGCTCGTGGTGTTGCCACATGTGCATACAGGCCAGGCCCGGCTCAGCGCCTTCACCCCTGCCACATGATGACCACCCGCCTGGCCGGTCCCCTGGGAGCCTTGGCCGTGGGCTCGGCCTGTTGCTGGGGCTGAGAGAGGGTCCTCTGAGGATCCTGTGCACCCTGCCCCTGGGCCTCAGGCTGAGGAGGTGGCTTAACCCCTGAGCCCCCACGTGCCAAGACTGTCCTCCTGCCCCTCCTCTGCGTGGCTGAGCGCTCCGACTACGGCCCGGGAGGCCTGGCGCTTTGAAGGCAGCAGGGCTTTCCCAGCTCTGGGCTCTCAACCTCCAGCTCCGCCCCTGCAGCAACTCCCAGGATGGCTTGGGTCTCAGGTACCACATCCTTGGGGCTGGGGGACATGGTAGAGCGGGGAACCCAGAAAGTATTTTCTGGGGCTGCCCTGGGTCAGGCCGACTCCCCTGAGAATGCCAGGTGGAGATGTCTGACACGCTGACCCTGGCCCCCAGGTGCCCTGGGCCCCTCTGCTCCCCAGCTGTCAGCACCGCCGAGGGCATCTCTCCTTACCCTCATGTCCCTGCTCTGGGACCCCACTCTTCCTGACTGACCAGGCCTGCCGGAGAAGGTGGACGGGCCACAGCCTCCTCTGCAGGGCCCCAGGGGTGCCGGAGGGCTCCGCCGTCTGCATTTGTTCCTAAAGGACCTGCATGTGCTAACTCACTGTCCATTCTGCCCATCAGCTGACGTCCTCCTCGTAATGCTACCATGATGCTGACCCATGTTTATCCACAGGTTCAAGGCAAGAGAAGTGATGGGACTTGCTCAGATCCTCATAGGTCAACCCGCAGGTGTGCGGGTGCTGGGGTCTGAGTCGCACCGGGGGCTGGGTGGCAAGGACACCATGGTCCCCGGAGCCCTGAAGTTCCTCCCTGCACATCTGGGCACCCCAATCCTGGCCTCTGCCTCTGCCCAGGGAGCCCTGCCCCAGGAGGACGGCACACAGGGTGTCCTTGGAAAGCTTCCCCAGGGCCCTGCCGAGAGGAGCAGCCCCAACACAGCCCACCCGGGCTCTGCAGAGGAATGCCTGCTCCCGGGTCTGGCTGGTCAGTGACAGAGAAACGTCCCCTCCACCCCTCGGAAGAGCAGTGCGGGTCTGCCGTCATGTGGCCTGGAGCGAAGGGGGCTGGCCATTCCACAGACACAGGCAGGAGAGGCTGGCGTCCTGACCTAGGCGAGTACTGGGGTGACTCTCTCGGAGGGGCCGTGGGTCCTTTGGTGGGGTACTTCTTGTGCCGGGGAGTTGAAGGGGGTGGGGGGCCCACAATCATATCTATCCTGGCGAGTAAACAAGAGAAGAGACACCAGCAAACGCGTCGTGAGCACCGTGAGGGCCGGCTGGGCTTGCCGAGACAGGAGCAACCGGCCGAAGCAGCAGACCTTCTCACAGCTACGTCCACTTGCAACAACACAGTGGGCGCCACGCTCACTTGATGCTCCCCTTTCAGTCGAGCACGACCCTGCGCTGCGTCTCGGCCGTGCCCAGCCTGCCGGCGGGCATGCACATGTGCAGGGCGAAGGCCAGCGGCCCCGCGCCAGAAGCGCCAGCTTTCACAACACTCGGACTGCTGGCCAGTGACCCACGCCCGGCTCCTTGGGGAGCACTTCATTTTCCCACAGAAAGGGAAGGAAAGGGGAGCTCAGGACAGAAGGACCTGGGAGCACCACAGCTGCAGCGAGGGAGACACAGCAGGCAGACTGTTCTCTCACACGCACACCAATTGCTCACACGCACACACATGCACATGCACACAGGTTGCTCTCACACATAACACTCACACATGTTGCTCACATGCACACACACTCACACAGACACACATGCACACACAAATTGCTCATGTGTACACATGCACACATGTCTGCTTATGTGTACACAGACAGGTTCACACACTCATATGTACACTCACAGCCTGCTTATGCACACACAGGCATACGTAGTCATATGCACACTACACATGTCTGTTTACAAACACAGGCAGACTCACACACTCATATACACTCACACAATCTGCTTATGCACACATGTGCACACTCAGTCATATGCATAATCACACGTGTTGCCCACACATGCACACCTGACATGCTTGCACACACTCACATGTGTTTTCACTCACATGCTCACACATTTCCCTCCATGTGCACAATTACACACACATTTGCTCACACTCACAACACAGGTTTAGTCGATGCTCTGGGAGGACTGGCCTCTTGGTCTGAGTCCAGGCAGAGGGAGGTGTCACTCCCTGACCTCTGCCCACAGGAGCCGGTTAAGGCCCAGCGAGACCCACCCCTGGCATCCAGGCGCAGGACAGGGGAGGCCCCCAAAAGCGGCATGCACCGACTTTCCAGAATGAGGACTTCATCCCTTCCCAGGGGCTAGGAGCTGGGCTGCCCTCCAGGACTGTCCCCTGACCACTCAGACCCTCCCAGCTGGGGCCCAGGCTTCCCTGGTGGAGCAGCCTTGTTTGAGGAGCCCTGGGCGGGGCGGGGCGGGGCAGGGCAGGGCTGGGCAGGGGCTCTGACAGGCGGGAGCATGTGACCCACCTCAGGAGACACCCACGACAATAGCTGTGACCTGTTCACAAACACCACAAACACATGTGTGTGCACAGCTCATTTATATGTGGAGGGTGGGTGCCTATGAGCACACCTGTACTGGCAGTGCATTTGTGTGTGTGTAATTATGTGGTACATGCATGTGGTACCAGGCTAACAGCATGTGTGTGTACATGTGTACTACCATGTGTGTGCATGTGGTGGTGGACATGGGCCTTTGTGTGCACTGTGTGCACATCTGTGTGTGTGTGCCTCGGGCCCTTGCTCATGCCTGTATACATGTATGTACAGGTACCTTTTAGGGTGAGCAAGCCAGTTCTCACACACGTGGGCTTGGAGATAGCAGTGTGTGCCCTGCCATTGTACACCGCAGACACGCACCCCAGCCCCACTTACTGCCCAGGAGGTGAGAAGCCCCATGAGGTGGGGCGGGGGGACAAGGCCCTCTGTCCTGGCAGAAGAGGTGCCAAGGTGCATAAGTGACACTGGATGGGTCTGTGCATGCCCACAGCTTCACCTCTCAACACACACGCACGTGTGCACATGATGACATACGGCACACTGGACACACACATGCACACACATGCATGCACCCATACACATGCACACAGAGACCTATACTGTGCACCCACACACATGTGCATTCACACATGCATGCTTCCCATCACAGAGCAGGAAGGAGGGAAGAAAAAGGAGAGACAAGAGAGGCGTTAAAAACAAGCATGAAGGAAAGTCTGTGTGGGGCGAGAGGAAGGGCCCAGAGGTGGCAGCAAGCAGGTCTGGCCACGTGCCCACCTCAGCCCTGTCCTCTGCCCCCCTTGGCGGAGAGCATGGCAGCCCTCCACAGGACCCATCTCCCCACCTCATGGCGTGTCAGCCTGGCCCAGGAGGACCGGCCTCCGCGCCCAGGGCTCAGGGGCGGCTCTTGCCTGGACTGCAGGTTTTTGATGCGGGACAGCATGTCCAGGTGGCCGGCCGAGTACTGCTCGATCACGTCCATCACGTCGTAGGGCCGCAAGCTCTCCTTGAACTTCCGCTTGGACACCAGGAACCTCATGACACTGAGGGTTGGGCAGGGCCGTGAGCCCAGGGCAGAGGCCACCTCGGGACACTCTCCAAGCAGGGCCAGCCCCAGCGTCCACTTCCTGGCCCCCCCCCCCAGCATCTCCAAGAATGTGCACTGGACAACTTGTCCCTATTATCTGGGCCACCCACCCACCAAAGACACCAGCCGCTCCTGGTCCCAGCTGTTCAGCAGACCCGCATCCACCCGAGAACCCCCCTGGGCAGCTCCTGGCTGTTCACTAACACCCTCGGGTGATGGGCAAGGAAACCCCGTGACACGAGGGGTCTTCTGAGCCACAAGGAGCTGGGACTAAAGGGGTGTCGGCCAGTGTTCCCGCCCCCGAGCGTGTGCCCTCACACAAGCCCCCCAAAGCCCTGCATTCCAGGGACAGTGACTGCCCTTCAGGATCCTGTGAGGGGGGGCGTCCTCACCCCAGACACCCAGGGTCACTCACCATACGGCCCGGATGCTGACTTTGAGGCCCGGGGTCAGGTCCTCCGTCACAAACTCGCAGTTACAGCTCTTGTTGTCATCCACGATGTCCTCCCCGGGGAGACTTGCTTCTGGGTGGAAGGGGACATGGCCCATGAGGAGACGAGTCCCTTGGTGCCATGGCGCCTCGTCAGGGACCCCTCATGCACCCAGTCAGGCCCACATGCTCTAGATTCCACCTGTTCTTTCTCAGAGGCTTTGCTGGCCTTGGCCTGCGGGGGTGCGACGTGAGGATTGCAGGGGCATCACTGTGAGTGGACGGACGGAGGGCCAGAGTGGGGCGTGTCCACACCCAGTAATGGCGGAACACCGCTCAACATGAAAAGGAACGTGCGCCATGGAGGAGCCCAGAGAGCACCCCATGAACTCAGCCGGGCACCCAACACAGAAGCCGCGCGGCCCGCCTGCGCGACATGTCCAGGACACTTCCCGAGAGGAAAGCCGCTGGCGTGGCCAGGGGCTGGGGAGGCTGCTAAGGGGGCTCCTTTGGGGAGATGAAATGTCCTGGAGCTAGAGAGTAGACATGCCAAATGCCCCTGAACGGTTCACTTTAAAATGGCTAATTTTATGGGACGTGAATTTCACCTCAATAAAGGAAGCAACGGATGAAGTGGGCCTGCACTTGGGGGTGAGCCCTGGAAGCAGCTGGGCCACAGCGGTGGCCGACCTGACCCACCTTCCGAGTTCTGCCGAGACGCGGCGCCCTTGACCCGGAAGGCCTGCCGCGCGCGGCTGCGGTCCCCGAAGCTCCAGCTCTTGGGCACCTTGCTCGGACTGTCCTCCAGGCTCTGGTCGGCGCTGGGCGACCGCCTGACAGGCTGGGCTTGTGGGGACCCCTTCCCCTTGGCAGCCACACCTCGGGGGCTGGAGAAGACACGGTCTTTCAAACTGACCTTCTGACTGCTCCCAGGAGGACAGACACACAGAGAGAGCAGAAGGAGTCACTCTGGACAGCACACTGGCACCGGTCAGCTGCTCTTAGCCAACATCCTCCCACATGGCGAGCAGCTGCAGCCCAGCCCCAGAGAAATGCCCGCTGGGCCACTGCCCTGGCCTGGAGCCCGGGGGTCGGAGGTGACCAGGTCAATTCCACCATGGGGTCCTGGGCTGGCTCAGGGGCTGGTCAGGGGACTCGTACATCACTTTGCCTACCACCAAAAGGGGCCCAGCCCTGTCCACACTGTCCAGCCAGGCCTCCCTCTCCACGGTGACACCCACAGCAGGACGAGTCCCCAAATGCCCAGCACCAGCGGCTTCTCCCTGGGCATCAGTGTGGGCACCCGACCACCGAGGCTCCCTGTCTCCCCTCCACACTCTACACTGCCCCAGAGTCAGGAGGGGTAAGCTCTGCAGCCCGGGGAGCAGGGTGAGGGCATGGCACAAGAAGCATCCTGGGGGGGTCCCTGTCCACCTCCCCTCTGCCCGGGGCCGCCCAGGCTCCACCCCCACCCCCAGGGCGCATGGGAGCTGACGGTCCGCTCCTGGAGGATGGAGTGGGTGGGCATGCTCTGCGGCCACTTGGCTGTCCTGAGCCCTGGCAGGGAGGGGTGGCCAGGGCCGGCCAGCCACAGCCCCGCGGGCCTCCCTGTCCACACATCTAGTAACTGTGGAGATGGGTCTGACACTGAGTGTGCCTGGCTCCCATACCCTCTGGGCAGCAGCCAGGAGTCGGGCGGCCACTGGGCAGTCCCCTCATGTGCTCGAGAAGACAGCAGGCTCTGTGAACTGGGCCCCTTGCTGCCCCTGCTGGCTTATGACAAACCTGCCCAGGGGTTCCTGTGGGAACCGCCACACCTGCTAACCTCAGACATCGCCAGCCCCCCGTGCTACCCTGGGTAGCCACCTCCCTCGGCCCCAACCAGAACGCACAGCCTGGACACACCGTCTGGCGGCGCAGTGATGACCGGCCATGGAGAGGCAGCCCACCACCGGCCCACCTGGCCTGGCTGGCACCCTCCTTGCCTCAGCCCGCAGACCGTGCACTAGGTCAGGGGCTCTGCAGAACAGAACTGCGCAGATGGCCCCAAGGTGTGGAGCCCACTGTGGGCAGCCCGCCCCGCCCCCCGCCTGCGAGCACAAGGCCAGGTGTCAGCTTACTCAGGACACTGGCCCCGAGCTGGCGACCACTGAGGGCAGGCAAGGCCTGAATGGGCAGGTGGGGACTGAGGCAGCATGGGGCCTCTGGACAAATGACCTCTTCTGTGTTCCTGTCCCAACAAAGGCCACCAGCTGGTCCAGGGAGACCCTGAGCAGTGTGGCCCCGCCCAGCCAGGAGAGCTGGGGACCCTGGCGGGACCTACAGCCCAGGCAGCACACAGGGGCCCAGGAACTCAGCCCCACGAGGACGGAGCCACAGGAAGGAGCCTCCCCTGGCCCCGCCTGGCCCTGCTGTGCACCTGCTTAGACCAGGAAGGGTCCCCTGCTGGAAGGTGTCACAGGGTGGACACCGGGACCTCCACAGTCGCTGAGGCTCAGTGCCCCCCGCCACTTGCATCCCACCCCAGCCACCCGGACCTGCCCCAACTCCAGATGCCCAAACGCCGGTCCTCCCTCCCTCACCTCGCAAGCCAAGGACAGA
The DNA here is from genome assembly GCF_000412655.1 of Myotis brandtii. Lineage (NCBI taxonomy): Eukaryota > Metazoa > Chordata > Mammalia > Chiroptera > Vespertilionidae > Myotis > Myotis brandtii. Next base: position 708,109 of record NW_005371769.1, on the reverse strand, counting down.
GTCAGCCCACGGGAGGGGCTGAGGCTCTGGCTCTTACATAGGGCTGGGGGCACATTCAGGAGGGCCTGGGAGAGAACACTGAGGCCCAGCTCCCTTCCCTGCCCGCCACGCCCAGGGCGAAATTCTCAATATGTGGGGCCAGCTGCAAATTGGGATGGGGCGGGTAAGAGGTCTGCACAGCGGGCCACTCAGTGGTGGGAGGGCTGCCGGGCATGGCTGGGCCCCGATGCCCAGGATGAAATGACATTCCTGAGGCTTGTGCACAGCAGGACTGCACGGGCCTGGCCTCCTGGCCCTTCTATCCCCACGCTGCCTGACCACAGTCCCTGACCTGAGGGAGCAGCCTGTGGCTAGATGCACCATGGACACAGCTCCGGGCAAGCAGGACCGCCTCTGCCCAGCCCAGATCTCTCACAAGTCATCCCACAAGCGCTCACGTCCGTGAACACACAGGCAGCATGGACAGGTAGGGGGACCCTCTGAGTCCCCTCAGGGTGGAGAAGGATTTGGAGCATGCACGGATGCAGAGGTGCAAGCATGCGGCCGCCTGGGGCCCTGATCCTGCTGCACGGCCCCTCCCGACGCCTGCCCCTCAGCACCGACCGCATGCACAGGACAAGTGAGTAGCTGCCCACACTCGCAGGGCTGCCCCGGTCAGGGCGGGGGGCGGGCAGGAGGGAGACGGGTGGGTGCACTCTGAGCAAGCAGAAAGACAGACAGTCCTGCACCCACCCCTGACAGCGGACAGAGGAGCACACGGTGCAGTGGAGGTGCTCATGGTGTCACGGGGTGCGCCTCTCCGCCAGCCCGTTCCAGTCTGCCCTCAACCAGGCCTGTACGTGGGAAGGGGAGCTGGGGGCCTCTGGCTTTCTGGTGTTTGGTGTGTGAGCACCACGGGAGCCGGCACACACAGGACGGAGCTGCCCCGCAGGCAGCGAGGGGGCGGATGAGGGGGAGCTGACCCAGGTGCCTAGTAGAGGTGCTAGACTGGCCCTGGAGAGAGGCTTCTGGAGCAGTCAGGGTCCCAGGGCCAGCGCCCTATCTGGGTCCTCAAGCCCCTGGCCGGCCCCTCCTGCTGGGAGCAGGGCTCCTTTGCTTAAGGAGAAAGAGTTTGGGAATCAGAGGGCGCCTAGCACTGCCCCACACGGGCTGTGGGCCTAGCTGCCAATCAGAATTGGGGGAGCCGGGGCCTCTCCGGCTCATCTAGAACTTCTAATAAGCTGTGTTCGGAGCGGAAGAGCCGTGCAGCAGGGCGCCCGTGCCATGCGTCCGTGGTACCTAGAGTGTCCAGGGCAGCAGCCACACAGGCCCTCTCTGCACGTTCTGCCTTTACTGGAAATGAGGAGAGCACAGTTAGTCCCCTGGCAGGGAGCCTGGGCTGGCGAGTGGGCAGGTAAACTGAGGCACCGTGACCACCCCTGGCGTAGCTCTGGGCTCAGGGTCCACCAACCACAGAGCGTGTGTCTGAGCAAGGACCTGCGGAGGCTGCACATCAAGTCCTCCGCCGGCCTGGGAAAGAAGCAGTCCCTGGTTTGGGGAGAAAAAATAAAATTCCCTGTTTTTCCCTCCCAAAATGCCTTTTCCTTCTAGAGTCAGAGCTTGGGGTCACGTCTTTTTAAAAGATGTATTATTTTTTGCTACATTCATGCGAATAAAAAAAATAATACATGGGCTAAGACTTTGCAAAGGGCTGGCACTAGATGGACAGGATTCTGGAAAGCACATGTTTGGGGAGGAAAACGTGCAGTTTGGTTTCACAAACCAATCGTAAGGTTTGGCTGAGCCAAGCCAGCTGCCCAGTCAGGGGCTCAGGAGGGAGGGGGTTGGGGGCCAAAGTCGGTGGACCTGCCAGGCCGGGGAGGGGGTGCCTGGGGGTGTCCTCCAACCGTCAGCGCCCTAGGACCTCCCGAGAGGGGACTTATCTCTGCACCAGAACACGCAAGAAAGCAAGAGACAAGCACTACAAGAAACCCTTGGCTTTCCTGGGGCCTCTCCCTCTTTCTCCACCTTCGAAGCTGTTGCTCCTGAGACAGCAGTTCTCAAACTGTGCACCTGAGGAACCCAGACGCACCTGCTGGCCTCAGCTCCCGGAGGAGGGCTCAGCATCCACACACATTCGTTGAAACATCGGTGGCACCTGCTGGTGTCCAGACACCTCTCTCCACTCCCACATAAAGGAACCACGTGACGACCTCTGAGTCAGCCAGCCCAGGGTCCTCGAAGCCCTCCCCTGGCCCCCCATGCTCCCCCAAGAAGAACCTGTGCCCCTCGAGCCTCCTCCTGTGGGACCTGTCCTGTCATTTGGGTGAAGAACAGGACCTGCCAGGCGACTTAGTCCCGGTGGGAGGGAGCTGGGGCCCAGCTGCCCGGCAAGTGGTCTCACATGGGGCAAACCTCCCTGTGACTCAGTATTCCCGGGACCCAGACCCCCACCTGGCAGCTCTGGCTGCTCACAGAAGCCCCTCAAATTTGGGGCAAACATTCTCTCCCGGGCACCCTCCATGTCAGCCACAAGTCCACCAGAGCCTGCTGTGCCCCCGGGGTCCCAGGCCTGCACATGCAGCTCCACCTTCAGGCTGCCCCTGGGAAAGAGAGCGATGGGGGGCTCAGCTCCCAGCCTGCCCTGGAAGCATTTCCCAGGGCCCCGCAGCCCCCCGCACGACGGCTCCCACTGCGGTCTGATGGCCGCCCCACACCCGGCTCCAGAGCACTGGGCCGGCTGCTCACTGTATTCATGTCAGTGGAACCTAAACAGCCACACGTGGCCGTGGCTCCTGTGTGGGGCAGTGCAGCCTCAGAGCCTGACGGAGCTGAGGACCGTGGGCTACTGGCACCCCGACCCTGAGCCTGGGGCGTCAAGGACTCCCGACTCTGCCTGTCCCCTCTGGGCTCCAGGCTGGCACTGGTGTTCCCGCCTCCTTCAGCCAACCCGAGCATCACCTGTCTTAGAGCTTCGGCTTCAAGCCCAGGGAGGCCAGGCCCAGGAGGGAGGAAGACCCATCACAGACACTCACCAAGACCGACTGGACAGACACGCCTGTGACAAGGAGGGACGCACATGGACAAGGGGCAAAGCGGTGGGAGCAGGGGTCTCCTCCAGGGACAGAGTGGGGGCGGGAGCAGTCAGAAATGGGAAGGGTCAGAGGGTGGGTCAGGGACACGCCCAGAGCAGCACAGCCCGAGACCCCTGGCTGCCCCGGCCCCCAGCTCCAGCCCTAGTGCAGACGGCCTTGGTCTGACGCCGCCACAGCCGTGGTGTGTGCCCACCATGAGCCCGGCTCACGGGAGCTGAGCAAGGGTCCTTGCGTCCACCCATCCACCTGCACTTACGGAACAGGACCGCTCCGGCAGCCCACGGACACCCTGGGGACAAGTGCAGTGCAGAACGATTTCCTACACACCTACCATGGTGCTAAACAGGGGGTGGCTGCCCCAGGGGAGGGGCAGAAATGCGCTCGCCATTACCTGGCTGATAGGTGTGCCTCTCAGGTGAGGCAAAGTCCTTGGTTCCCAGGAGGAGGCGGGGCCAAGCTGGCCCTGGGGGAAGCTGCTGGGCCAGGGGCAGGCAGGGACACAGGACACACGGGGAGGACGGAGGACTGGTGAGGGGCAGGGAGCATAGCACAGAGCCCGGAGGCGCCCGTGTGTCCTCACCTTGAGTCCTGCTTTCAGGGCCAGCACCTCATCCCCAAAGACAGAGCGCACGTGAAAGGGCCCAAGAAGGGCAGTGCCATGATTAAAGGCACTTGGGGGCGAGATTTCCAGATTGGGGAAGGGGAGGGCAGGGGAGGAGAGAGAGAGAGAGAGGCTGAGACCAGAGTTGCCGGAGGGGAGAACAGCCGGGGCCATGAGCGCAGGGAGCCCACCGGAGCCGCCTCAGGCCACGGGCTCTCGCAGACAATGGGCAGAGGACAGGTGGGCGCGGCCCCGGAGGCTGCCCCCCACAGATGCCAAGGAGGCACAGACCAGCCCCCGCCACCCCTGGGCTAAACCAACTCCTGCCCAAAAGCATTTCCTCAGCCTCTCTGAGGGGTCCCTTCGCTTCGGCCCTTTTGGGCAGTTCAGGACAGAAGCACGGCCCCTTCCAGGTCCAGGCACCGGCCAGCATTCCCTGCTGGGCCCAGGGATGGAGCAGCGTGCCCTCAAGAGCTGGAGAGGGTGGGCTCAGCCGATTCCGTCTACCCCACCAGAGCAGCCAGCTGAGCCGCCTGTGGTCCCGGAGGGCACCGCCGTGGGGAGCAGCAGGAGGGTAGTGCCTTTGGCCCCCAGCGGGGGACTGGCCTCCCTCTGCAGTGAGTGGATGGGGCCTGGGGGACCCCCAGGCTGCAGCTCACGACGTGAAGCTGTGGTATGGCCGGAATTCTCTGCTGCCACGAGGGAGACACTGGGCCACACCCTGGCTCCACCTGCACAGAGGTCACCCACAGAGCCCCTCCTCGGGTCTCTAACCTGCTGCCGCAGCAGAATGGGGGGCCTGCTGAGACCCTGTGTGAAGAGGGAACTTCCCATTCTCCCCAGAAACTTTCAGCACACCCGGATCTGCCCCTTGGGCAGCGAAGACCCCTCCTAGAGTGGCCCTGACCCTGACCCCAGGCACTGCCCCTGCTGGGACTGCTCACCTGGGCTGGCCTCCTCCCAGAAACCCCACCTCAGGGGCTCGGCCTGCACTCACAGGGGCACAGGAAACTGGTTTAGGGACCACACCTCCACAGGCAACCACCGCCCAGCAGGGTCCAGACACAGCCCCACAGCTCCCAGCACAGCCCTGGCCCCCTGGCACCGCATGCAGACACGGGAGTGGGCACGCACTGACCTGGGGGACGGCTCCGGCTGTGGCTCCTTCCTTCAAACAGAAGCAAGAAGACGGTCAGGAACGACCCCCCCAGGCACACCCCGCCCGCCAGGGACCAGGAGGCCCCCTTGGCACCACCACCCCCTCACCGCCCTGCCTGCACCCACAGCCACCGCTCCTGAGCCCCAGGGGGCAGGGCCTGGGAAAGGGGTCGCCGCTCAGGGGCTCTCACTTCTCCCCAGAGGCCCCTCTCCACGCCTGCTCCCGCAAGGAGGGCTGGTTGGACCCACGAGTCCTGA
>NW_005371769.1:702744-702983 GCF_000412655.1 Myotis brandtii | reverse complement strand
CACGGGCCCTCCCTGAAGCGCGCTTTCCTGCACTGGGTCTCCCTCCCAAGTTACTGTCCTTCGCAATCTGGCCGGCCAACCCCCACGTCTTTGAGGCTGGCGTCTCCGCTCAGCAGTTCCTCCCCAGATTCGCCTCTCCTCCCGCATTTTGTGCATTTTGCCACCAGGGACCAGCAGCGGGGGACACCGCGCCGAGGGCCTCGGCCTTGCAGGTTCTGGGGGGCAGCCGGCCCTGCGGC
>NW_005371769.1:690731-702685 GCF_000412655.1 Myotis brandtii | reverse complement strand
ACGCACACGCAGGGCTCCTTCGCACCGCAGTCCCAGCGCGTGGGACACACGGCCCCTCCCGTCCCGCTCCCAGCAGCCTTTTCTTCCACACGACCTGGGCTCTTCCCTCGCCCTCTTCACAGCTGTCCCCGAACTGCCTGCCCGGCACCCAGGTGCCAGGCCGCTCGGCACGTGCTGGCCCGCTTCCTGGGACCTGTGTGAGCTTCCTGTTTCTTCTGGATCGAGGACCACCAACTGGGGGCTTAAACCACAGAAATCGACACCCCCCCATTCTGGAGCCGGGTCCAAGCTGGGGAGGGGGCTCCCCTGGACTGCAGGGGCCGTCCTGCCCCTGGCTCCTGGGACCGAGGCTCCAGGGCTCGTCTCCCCCTGCACTCACACGGCCCTTCCCGCTATCCCTCGTGAGGACACGCGTGCCTGGATCTAGGGCCTCGCTGACCCAGAGCGACCTCCCACTGAGACCCTTCACTTACTCACACCCACAAGGTTCCCCAACTACCGTCCCCTTCACAGGCTCCAGGGCCCAGACCCGTCTCCGGGGGACGGGGCAGCACGGACCGTGCAGCTGCTCTGCCCACTCAGAGCTCTTGACATGGGGACCGGGACCCTCCTCTCCACTCCACACCCACCTCTGTCGAGCACACGGACATCACCCGGCCCTGTGGCCAGCCGGTGTCTGGTGTCCCCCCCGTCCAGGTCCCTGTGGGCAGCAGTGCCCTCAGGAGGACGGCACGCCCACCCCTGCGCCCGAGCTGCAGCCCGGCAGCGCCTCGCTGACCTGAACGTGAGTCCGGATTTACTCTTGAGGTTCCGCAGCAGCTCCAGCTGGTTGAGCGGTGGGATCAGTCTGAGGGGGAGAGGGCAGTGAGCCCGCCGCCTGAGCCGGGGACCGCGCCCCAGCTCTCACTTCACACACAGGAGCCCAGGGACGGGGGTGGGGTGGTCGCCAGCAGAAGAAGCCCATCTGCGTGCTCTGGCCACACCTGTCCTGGGGCCTTGGCCCTGGAAGTGGCCAGTGACCAGCATGCATGGCAGAGGGAAGGGAGCAGAGCCCAGGCTGTCATCCACAGAGACTCCGACCCCTGACCACATGGAGCGGGTCAAGCAGGGCACCGGGCACAGGCAGGGGGTCGTCCCCTCCCGTCCCCTCCCGTCCCCTCCCGTCCCCTTCCCCGTCCCCTTCCCCGTCCCTGAACACCCCAGGGCAGCACAGCCACAAACACAGTACCAACAGCCTAGGCTCCCAGACCCCTCTCTGCCAAGTCAGGGCAAGGTCAGGGTCACTGTGAAGAGGCTGCTTGGACAGGGAGAGGCCTGGACGGCTGGCCCGGCTCTGCTCCAAGCCCCTCTCCCCAGACCCAGTCACACACACAGACAGCCTCACCCCCCACCCCTCCTGCTGGCCCCAGGGCAGGTGCAGGCGGACTTCCACACAGGCCTGGCTTCACACCAGGGCGTAAGATCTGTGGACGAGGAGGTTCCTGGGGAGGCCCCAGGCCCCCCAGTTCCACCTGCAGGACGGGCAGGAGCCTCTGGGGCTCGAGTCCCCTCCAACGTCAGGGAGACGTCTTCACCCCACTCTCAGCTCCTCGCCACCTCCTGCCCCCACATTTCCACTCACCCTGTGTGACCCTAGGCCTCTCCCTCCTGACCCAGCCCCCATCACTGTGACATCCCACTCACCCCTCAGCCTGCTGAGTCCCAGTCCCTCCCTAAAACCAGGCTCCAAGACCCGCTCCCAGCCCCAGCCCCAGCCCCAGCCCTCTCCTCAGCCTCCATCCTTCTCGACTCCAGGGGCCCCTGACCGCCCCCCCCCACCCCCCGGACTGTGTCTGAGCCTCACCTTGGCGACCTCGCTTGGCGTCATCACACAGGCCTCACCCAGCCCCTCCACGCCCAGCCCCTCCACGCCCGCTCCTCCCCTCCCACGCTTCAGCCTAGGCCTTCAGAGTCCGGTCCCTCAATGTGACGGGCTCCTGTCATTCTCATGCTCACGCATTCAGAAAGGTCGTGGACTCCACTGCACACCTGACTCTGATGGTTGCCCCTTCGTCTCTGGCTTCCCTCTGGCCCCTCCACACTCCCCTCTGTCCAGTCACCCTCCTCCCCCGGGCCTGCCAGTCACTGCCCATCTGTAGGCCCAGCACAGCCAGAAACCTTCAACTCCGGATCTGCCCCTCAGCAGCGAAGACCTGACCCCCAGGCACTGCCCCTGCTGGGACTGCTCGCCTGGTCTGGCCTCCTCCCAGAAACCCCACCTCAGGGGCTCGGCCTGCACTCACAGGGGCACAGGAAACTGGTTTAGGGACCACACCTCCACAGGCAACCACCGCCCAGCAGGGTCCAGACACAGCCCCCCAGCTCCCAGCACAGCCCTGTTCCCTGGCCACAGCCCTGCTTCCTGGCGTGCTGGGACCTGCTGGAGAAGGGGTGGCCCTGGGAGCCCTTTCCCTCCCCCAGGACTGAACACAGGGACAGAGCTGCTCCCCCACTCTCCTCGGCCACGAGCCACGGGCCTGGAGCAGAGAGCCCGGCACGGCCCCACACATGCAGGTCCAAGGTCAGGAACACTCAGAGGGGGCGTCATGCCCGGGACACAGCACAGGGGACGGGACACAGGCGGGCAGGGCTGTGGGCAGGAACACGCAGGCACCACACGCAGGGCCAGGCACACAGCCGTCATCTCCGAGGGCAGCGGCCGTGGAGGATGGGGGTGCAGTGTGCTGACAGGAGTGGGGACACGCCAGGGTCATCTCCCAGGAGGCACAGCAGCTGGTCTGGGGGTCAGCCAGCTCGAGGGCACCTGGAGCCACCGAGGCCCCGTGGGGAAGGGAGGGGCGCCTCTGCAGACCCTGGAGGGTCCGGGCCGGCCAGAAGGGTGATCAGGGAAACGTCCAGGGCCCGGAGTCTATCAGGGTCTCCCCAACTGCCCAGGCAGCCTGGAGCCTCAGGAATCCCGGGTCCCAGACCAGGGAGGACACGGCTCCTGCCACCACCTTCTTCTCAGTGTGAAGCCTCGGGGTCAGCAGTGGAGATGCCGTGGGGGCTCAGGGCCCGCCCATCGTGGAGCCTGGCCCTGCACTGCCCAGCCCGACACCCTGCTCCCCTCTGGGGCTGGCGGGTTAACTTCCTAACAAGGTTCCGGCCACCAAAGGACGGGCCCCCGGAGGAGGCGGGACCCCGCTCTGTCCACACAGAGAGGCCACTCGCGCTGCAGGACTGTGTGCGCCCAGCACAGTCCCCCCCACTCCGCAGGGAAGGAGTGCTGTGTGGGGTGAAATTTCCTGTAGCAGCTCAGCACCCCCAATCTTTTCCTCCCTTCAGGCAGGAGAGAGCCCCAGTGCAGACGCGGACACAGCGATCCAGTGGACGGGATGGACCGCGGGCCACCTCTCCTCCCAGGGCCTGTGTCTCCCTCTTGTGGCAGCAGGAAGAAGGGGTGTCGAATCCACCCAGGCAGGCCCAGAGGCCAGCTGCCCGGCCGGCCATGTGTGGAGTGGCCCCGAGTGGGAGGAGGAGTCTCCAGCTCCAGCACGTCTGTGCTGTGCACACATAGGCTCATGGGGTGGGGGTGGACGAGGGAGGAACCCCAGCCACTGAGACAGGCAAGAAGCAGGACAAGGACCAAGACCTGGACAGACAGATCCAGCACAAGAAAGCGGCTGGGGGGGTGGGGGGACAGTTGAGAGAGGGAACGGGGGAGGCGAGGAAAGTGCACTCCGGGAGGGGACACAGGGGGACAGGGCAGGGCCTGGCCAGGCCCAGACTGGGCAGGGGTGCAGGGGCGTGGCAGGGCGGCCACTGGCCGGCACACTGGGTGGCCGTGACAGTCACACGGGGGACAGACCACACCACGCTTTCGTCCCATGCATGTCCTACCTGGAGGCCCCGTAGGTTTGAGCTTGCGAGCTTTCAAGTGTTTCACACACACACAAGGGAGAGAACGGACATTTAAAAAGAACGGGATAAGGAAAATAAAATGAAAAAACAGTCGAGGAGAGTGGGGGAAACAACAGAACAGAGAAAATTAGCGCACGGTTGTCCGCCCGGCGGGAGGGGCCACAGTGCCTGGAGCTGCAGGGCGGGAGGCGTTCCCCATGGACGTGGGGCGCACGCTCCCAGATGGCAAGTCTCTTCTGAGGCCAGTGGCAGCGGGAACAGCCTCTGTCCTGCCAGGCCCTCCCTGACTTCAGGAACCTCGGGAGGACCCTGCCCAGCCCCTCAGGTGAGGGTTCCATGGGCACAAACCCTGGGGCGGGCAAGGGGCATCCTTGGGCTGGGAAGCTTCACCGCAGAGGGCAGAGGGCAGGGCAGCACCCACCCTCCCAAGGGCATGAGGCCTGGGCAGGTACCGGGCAGCCCCCAGCCCCTATGACCTCAGACTGACGTCAAAGCAACAGCCCGGCACAGACAAACCCTGGGCAGCCACTCTCATCCAGGCTGCCAGCTGCTCTTGCCTGGAAAGCTCTGCCTGCTGGCCACGCGGACTCATGGGCCTGTTGGCAGCGCCCCACCAACCACGCCTAGACAGGGCTTCCGGCCCCTTTCCGCCCAACCAGGGGCGCCTGGGACCCCGGGGTGCATGTATCTCCCGGTCCTAAAGCCTCGCTGTGTTCAGGGGTCACCCTCCTTGCGGTGCACAGACCCCGGTCCTCTAAAGCGGGGAGCTGCCCAAGGTCCTGTGCTGGGCGTGTGCCCGAGCTCTCGGGGGCCGTCCCCGCAGTGCCCACACCATGTACCTGGCGAGGAGGCTAAGTGGGGGGATGGAGGTGGAAAAAAAGCTGCGAGCTATGAAACAAGGCTAAACCAACAGCGAAATAAACCACACACGGAACTCCATTTTGAAAAGCACATAAATTTTAAAGAAAAAAAGAAACAAAAATCAATAAAAATAATGAACATCAAAAAATGGGGCTTCAGAACAGATGGGAAATGGAAGGCCGAGGAGGCGTGATGCACAGGGTGGCGTGGCGGTACCTGTACATGGGCACGGTGACCGTGCGCTCGTAGTACTGCCATGTGGAATGCAGGTCCGTGCGCGTCAGGTTGGTGGCGTAGAACCTCCAGGCAGACTGCAGGGGAGACATGACGGGTCAACCACGAGGGCAGGGCCAGGGCGTGGGGACCACATGGGCCCTCCCACCTGTCTGCCCCACAGGCCCTGATCCACCTGTAGATTGGAGGGCACGCCTGCCCGCCGCAGCTGGCAGGGTCAGGCGGCGGGACTGGGGGCACACCAGCAGGCTGCTCCTTTCCTCATCAGTCTTACCTGACACCTGGCAGTGTATAGCCTGGTTTCGTGGTCCCCTCCTGCCTCCCCAGTCCTGAAGGGACATACATGGCCTGTGGGACCACAGGAGCTGGGGGACGAGGACCACAGGCCTCCATCCTCCCAGCGTAGTGGCCCACAGACCGTGGGGGAGTCAACGTGAGCACAGTGTGGGGTCCTGGCCTGCTGGCTAGCCGCCCTTGCCCTGTCCTGGGTCTCCATCCCCAGCTTGTGTCTGTGTGGTGAAGTGACACAAAATTCCCCACTTCAACCATTTTAAAGTGCACAGCAAAGCAGCATCTGGTTCCATCCTCATCACCTCAGAATCAACCACCCCCTTCCAGCTTCAGCCATCACCCCTGGACACCCCAGGCTCTGGCACCCCCCAGGCCACACCGTCCTCCTGGGTTCCCAGCCAAGGGAATCCTAGAACGCATGGCCTCTGGTGCTGGCTTCCTTCACGTAGCGTGTTTGCAAGGCCCATCCACGTGCCTCGTTCTTTTTAAGGCTGAATAAATAATATTCAATGTGATGGGTAACAGCAATTCCGTTTATCCACTCATCTGTTGATGAACACATGGGTTGTTTCCACCTTTGGGCTGTTGTGAATAAGGCTGCTACAAACACTGGTGTGCACATTTCTGAGTAAACACCGTTTTCAATTCCTTTGGGTGTGTGCTTAAAAGTGTACACCAACTTAGCCTCAGTAGGATACAAACCCTGCTGCTATGCAGTCCCCCTTACGTTGTTACTGTTACAAATTACACCTTTATACATTGTGTGCCCAGAAATGTAGATCAGTGATTATGGCTTTATGCATGTCTTTGAAATCATATAGGAAAAAAATGAGTTACAAACCAAAAATTTAATACCGCTCTTCTGTTTGCCTCTGGTTACCTCTCCCAGTGCTCATATGGCCTGAGTTACTGACCAGTCTGAAGGGTGCCCTTTAGCGTTTCTTGTAGGCAAGTCTACCAGTGACAAACTCCCTCAGCTCTTGTTTACATGGGAATGTCTTCATTTCTCCTTCATTTCTGAAGGATAGTTTTGCCAGAAATATGATTCTTGTCTGACAGCATTTTTTTTCAAGACTTTAAATATGTCATCCCACTGCCTGTGGCTTCCATAGTTTCTGATGAGAAATCAGCTGTTAGTCTTACTGAGGATCCTCATTCCTGAAAAGCCACTTCCCTTGCTACCTTCTGATGCTGTCTTTGTCTTTGGGTCTTAGTTTGACCACAGTGTGTCTTGTGGGTCTTTGTTTTATTCCTTGGAGTTCACTGAACTTCTTAGATGTGTCGATTCACATCATTCATGAAATTTGGAAAGTTTTCAACCTTATTTCTTCAAATGTTCTTTTTGCCCCTTTCTTTCCCTCTCTTCTGCCTCATAATTTTTTTGCTGAAAACTGGATGTTCTGGCCTGGCCAGCATGGCTCAGTGGTTGAGCATCAACCTATGAACCAGGAGGTCATGGTTTGATTCCTGGTGAGGGCACATATCGAGGTTGCAGACTCTGTAGGGGGAGTGCAGGAGGCAGCCGAACAATGATTCTCTCTCATCATTGATGTTTCTATCTCTCTCTCCCTCTCCTTCCCTCTCTGAAATCAATAAAAATATATTAAATTTTTTAAAAAAGAAAAGAAAAAGAAAACTGGATGTTCTGGATGTTGTAACGTCAAACCTCTGGAAGTCAGATTCTGCCCCTCCTCAGGGTATGTTGTTGCTGTTGTTGATTGTGGTTGTTTGTTTACTGACTTTTCTAAATTATTTCAGACACGCTGTATTTTGTGTCTCTGCTCCATTAGCCAGTGGTCAGCTACTGCTTTAATGGAGGTTTCCTTAAACCCAAGGAACCAAAGAGGAACACGATTCAGTTTTGCCAATTGGCTCTGTGTTGGACACTCCTTCAACATGTGGTGAGGCCACTTACAACTCCGCATTAGCCTGTACTTCCTGCTTGCACAAAGCCAGAGGTCAGCCTGAGGGGAAGGCTTGGGGTCTTCTCCAGTCACCTCTGACCCTGCATCCAGCCCTGGACATGTGTGTGGTCTTGTAGTTCCCTCACATACGGGATCTTTCCGGAGTCCTAATTTCTTCCTGTGTCTGCTTCCCAAACCATGCCTTCCAGGTTTTTCAATCTGCCCATGGCTGGTCACACCTGCTGCACCTGGCCCCAGTGGCTGCAGCTAGCACAGCTGCCGTTGCATTGGACAGACACCCTGAGCCCTGTGAGTTTCCAGGTGAATAAAGCAAAGGCAAACTCTTAGATGGCTCAGGAAGCACCGCTGGACACGGAGTGCTGCTGTATCCTTAGTGGTGGGGTTGGCTGTGTGAAGGGTAGCACAGATGTGGCTCAGCACTACTGGCTACGTGAGAGGTAGTCTCTGAGCCCCAACCCACATGTGCAGGACCCGTGAGATAGTGCCCTGTGCTACTGTCCAGCCTTGGGCCTCTGAACTGGTTCTCAGCACATGCACTAGCCTCCCTGCCCAAGTTCCTAGCGGGACAAAGGCCTGTCCACACACAGGGACAACACCAAGCAGGGCTTTGCTCCTGGACACAATGGGACCAGGTGGGGGGTTCCACTGGTCCTGAGTGGGGGCCACCTGGGCTCACCTGGATCAGGCCTGCAGCAGGGTTTCGCCTCTTCTCAAAATGCTTCTGCCGATGTTGCTCCTGAACTTTCAGGGCAAAACCAGACCCCAAAATGCCCTACAAGTCATTGGTGTCAGAAAGTCCATGGGACTGCAGTGCCCCACCCCCACCCCACACTTGCCTCTTGGGCTCCACCTCCCACCTTCTCAGTCCCTAATCCCCTGGATACCAGGTTGGGGGGAAAACACTTGGATGTGAAGTAAAGGACATGTCAGCCTGCAGGAGCATGGCAGTGCCCATACTGAACATATCTGGGCCCAAAGGTTACTCATCCTTCCCTGATCTGTCCACACTGTAGCGAGTGCAGGCCAGACTCTCGGAGGCTGCCTGCCGCTCACCTGCTGGCCCTCTGCCTGGCCCGGGGGTAGGCGGGCAGAACAGAGTCTTTGCCTTTTCTGAGGAGATGGGGTCTTTGGTCCCCTGGAGACCCGACAAGGGAGCCGTTTCATCACACAGCACTGATCCTGGTCATGAGGACCCTACTGGCCAGTCCCCCCAGACCGGGAGGAGCTGACAGTGACCAACAGATATGGGGTCAGAAGCCACAGCCTGGGGACACTCGGAGCATGCTAATGATGTGTTCTGGAAGCTACCAGGCCAGGCCCAAGCAGCCCCACTTGGGTTCCCAGGAAGGGTACCTCCTTGCACCTGAGCTTCCACCTCCAGCTCCCAGAGGGCTGTGGGCCCTACCTGGAGCCCCGCTCTTGTCCCACGTTCCCCTAGGCGACAGGTGCCCAGGGCAGCCTATGGTTACCTTGGGAGCCCAACACCCCACCTCCATCAGAGGCAGGAAGGGGAGCAGGACTCACGGCAGGAAGAGCAAAGAAGGAGACACCAATGAGGGTGAATGTGGCCGCCAGGAGCCTCCCGTTCCAGGTCTGAGGGTACTTGTCCCCGTAGCCAATGGTTGTCAGGGTGATCTGTAGGACAGCGAGTCAGGTCACACGCCAGGCCTGGCAGTGGCCATATAGGGGCACAGAGGGCACGCGGGAGGGTGTAGATGAGGGTCCCCAAGGAAGGCCATGCCCAGTGAGCACATCCTCAACAAAGGACCATGAGCCCAGCGGCTGGGACTCACCAGGCCCCACCAGAGCGCGTCTGCGTAGGTGTCGAAGTGGTCGTTCTCGCCCTTCTCTGCCAAGTACACCAGAAACGAGGCCAGGATGAGGCACAGGAAGCCGATGTACCAGGCGGTGACCAGCTCCTGGAAGAGACAGCCGTGTCGCAGCACCTGGCCAGCGTCCAGCCCAACCCGCCCCCAGAGCCCCAGGGCTGGTCGTCTCAGGAGGCTCGGTGTCTCCAGGGCGTCGGCAGTGGATGCACAGCCCCCAGTAGCCTGGGCCAGCAGCTGCCCAGCCACATGGCTCCAAGCTCAGAGCAGGCAACAGGGTGGCTGGTTTTCCTGGGTGTCCCCACACCTGTGCCCTTCACACCTGGGAGGACAGTGGCAAGGACAGCCCAGCACACACATCTGTGCAGATTTGGGAGTGTCCCAAGCAGCCGACAGGCCATCTGGCAAGAATGTTGGAACCTGACACCCTACCTCAACTTCCCTGAGCCTGGGGAGACACCTGACTGCCTGCCACCCTTGAGGGGTCCAGCACCTCAGCACCTTGAGGGACCAACACCCTTGTTCCTGCTGAACAAGCCCCCACCTCAGGGCTCAGACAGGAGGGAGAGTGGGTAGGGGGACATGGGACCTTGGGAGCTGGCGGCCAGCACCGCAATGGAGCCGACCCACACCAGGGAGGCACAGCCAGGCAGGGCAGGGTCTGGGCCTCCTGGTAGCTCCCTAGAACGTGGGAAGAGGCTTTGGCTGGGACGCAGCTGCAGCCACCTTAAGGGTCCCACTGCCAGCGGCCACCACCAGCTGCAGCCTAAATGGGCAGTGACGGGTATCGATCCCAGCACTCCCATCCAACCTCGGGGCCAGTGGCTTCATACAGGGCCAAACGGGCTGGGGGCTGTGCGGGAAAGCTGGCCAGAATTCCTGGGCTCTGTCCAGCCAGCCCTTGCACCCTCCGCTAAGGCCGGCTCACCTTGCTATGGGCGTAGACCACAGAGCCTAGGAGCTTCCAGGTGCCGCCACGCCGGTCCATGCGGATCATCCTGAGGATCTGCAGGAAGCGCAGGCTCCGGAGCGCAGACGTGGCAAAGACGTTGCCTTGGGAGCCGGCGGCCAGCACGGCGATGGAGGCAATGAGCACCATGATGTCTGTGGAGAGGGGGAGCTCGAGGCAGCTGTGCGTGGGGGACAGGACCCTCCACCTGGGTTCCAGGAAGATGGACAGATGGACAGGGGTGCATGCAGAGCACCCACCCAGTGTGGAGACGGACTATCATCCGCCAGCCCTGCCCTGGGCACAGCTGCCCTGGGCCCCTGCCTTTCAGGCCACATTAACCACGACCTCTGATGCCAAGAGGGCGGAGCATTCTGCAGTCTCTCCTGGCTTCCATCCTGCACCCCCACCAGGCCTCACCGATCACACAGAAGGGCTTCCGGGCGAACTTGAGCCGCCCTCTCCAGCCTCGGTACCGGCAGCAGCAGCCCGCGGCCCAGATCCGTACAAAATACTCCACGCCAAACACCACGATGGTCACAATTTCCTGCAGGGGAAGCCGCAGCTGAGCCACTGCAGGGACTACGGCAGCGGCTGGGAGGCCTGGCTGAGCTGGTGTCATTGGGGTCCTCCCCGAAGCCTGGGGCAGCCCCAGGGGAGGGCTGGGGTGGGAGGGCTCCTCAGAGGTGCATTCTGGACCGGGGAGGCCCCTCTGTCACTCACAGCAGCACCGAAATTACAGTGGTTGCCATAGCGTCCGCCTCTGGCCCTCATGGGATTGCCGTGAGCATCACAGCCCCCGCCCTACCCGCACCCACGTCTACCGGGGCACACCCACGTCTCCGCGGTGGAGGGCGCCAGGTGGGCCCTCGGGATCTGTGAGAACTGACGGTAGGGGCAATGGGGGTTGTCAGGCGCTGTGATGACACAGGGTGGGGACCAGGCCGGGTCAGGCTGGGGCATAACTGGGGGCTGGGGTGTGGGGGAGAGGCAGGTGGGACGCCTTGTCCGAGGCCAGCCCCTCCCCCGCGGGCTCACCAGGATGTAGAGCGCGCCCTCCGAGCTCTTCTCGTACTCTTTGATGGTTGAGAACACGGAAAGCACGAGGCAGGAGAAGACCAGCAGGAACCTGGGACCAGGGAGGCGCCGTCAGCCCAGCCAAGGCGGCGAAGGAGCCCGCGAGCCAGGACACAAAACAGGAGAAGCCCAGAGTAGCCCCAGGACCCATCCCACACTCTCGCCCATGCCCCTCATCTGCCTGGTCAGCCCCAAAACTCAGAGTAAAAGGGGACAGGCCCAGCTTCCTGGACACGTAAGAACCGCAGCCAGACGCCCACTGGCCTCGCGATGCTGGCTGCGTTCCGAAACACCACGCTTCCTCATTCACGTGTCCTTCCTCAGCTCTGAGGCAGAAACTCTTCTGTCTTCCTGTTAATACCGACCTTCACGCACAGCCAGCCCAGAACCCTTGCCTGTGTTCCTGCGGGCGGCCCTTCCTGTGTGACCCGGTGCCCTGGTGGGGGTCCCATCCACAGACTTCCATGTGCTGGCTGTGCTGTCAGCTCCTGACTAACAGGCATCGGGAGCCATTGTGCAGGCAGCGTGGATGCCAAGGCCCATCCAAAGTGCCACCCAGAGCTCCAGCCAGAGCCCCCAGAGCCCCCAGAGCCCCTTGAGGACCCAGAGCCCCAGCCAGAGCCCCCAGAGGACCCAGAGCTCCCAGAGCCCCAGCCAGAGCCCCCAGAGCCCCCAGAGCCCCTTGAGGACCCAGAGCCCCAGCCAGAGCCCCCAGAGGACCCAGAGCTCCCAGAGCCCCAGCCAGAGCCCCCAGAGCCCCCAGAGCCCCTTGAGGACCCAGAGCCCCAGCCAGAGCCCCCAGAGGACCCAGAGCTCCCAGAGCCCCAGCCAGAGCCCCCAGAGCCCCCAGAGCCCCTTGAGGACCCAGAGCCCCAGCCAGAGCCCCCAGAG
>NW_005371769.1:679715-690596 GCF_000412655.1 Myotis brandtii | reverse complement strand
GAACAGGCAGGGTGGGTGGGGTGGGGTCTCAGGGAGCAGAGTCCGTGGTGGCTGAGGGCCTGCTCCAGGGCCCCACATCACACCCCTCCCACATGTCCTAACGACCTGGACACCCCATCTTCCCAGCTCCAGCTCCACAGGTCCCAAGTCGAGACCATGAGTGTCCCAGGGGGTGGAGGGGCTGAGATCCTTTGGGGCCAACACTACATTGTCCAACCTGAGCCTGGCCACGGCAACACCCTCTCGGGCCCAGCCCCAGCCCAGTCCTGCGAGTGCCCTACTGCTGGGCGTCCTGCCTGAGCCCCAGCCTGGCTGCCCCGAGCATGCACTTAGCACCAACAAGCCTCCGGTGGCCTTGCCCATGCGCCCCACAGCCTGTGCCTGCCCAGAGACACAGGGCCCCTCCCTGGGAGCGTGGGCATGGCAGAGGCGCTGGCAGAGGGTGATGGGCACCGACAGTCCTGCTGACACAGTGCCCACGGAGAACCAGTCACATTTCAAACCGCAATTCATTTCCTTCATTCATTAGCCCATTTATTCAATTAACTGAGCCCTGGAAAAAAGTCCAAATATCTTCTGTGTCTTATAATTGTAATTGTCTGTCTGCCTGGTGGTGTTTTCTCCCGACCTGGCCGTGGGAAAGGGGCGCCCGTGCCCAGAGTGGCTCCGCCAGGGGTGGGATGGGAGCTCCAGGCTGGGACCTGAAGGTTTGGCATGGGAGGCACGGAAGGCATCACCCATCACAAAAGGGGCCCCAGGGATGCGGGGAGCCAGTGGCTCCCCCGAGGAGGTGTCCATGAGGAGGCTCCTGTCGGGCCTGGAGGGAGAAGGGCAGGGTGTTCCTGAAGAGGGAAGCGGGCGCCACGGTGGGGGGGACTGTGTCCCAGGCCCGCCCCAGGCGAGTCTGACAGACAGGAGCGGGCAGGGAGATGCCTGGCTGTCACCCTCGTGCGCAGGGCTTCCCCCACACAGGCATTCCTCGGAAGTCCCAAAGTGGCCAGGCCCTCTCAGCCCCGCTTCCTGAGGTCAGCTCTGATGGGCATTCCAGAACATTCTGTCCCCGTGCAGTGGCGGGAGAGTAGGAAGAAGACAAGCCCACGCCTCCAGTGGCCCCACCCCAGAAAGTGCCAGCAACAGCTCCAGGCTTGTTTTTGAAGTTTTGGAACAGACGGGGACAGATGGCACCCAGTGGGTGAGGCTCCTGGCACCCACCCCGAGGAGGCTCAGACAGTGGGCTTCGTGCGTCTCCCTGTCACATCCCCAAAGACGACAGATTCCCACAAGCCAGGCCCACAGGCCTGATCCTACAGACAGGCCTGGGCTCCTACAGACTGCAAACCCCGCCCCCCCCCCGCCCACGCCAAGCAGCTGGACAGCAAAGAAAAGACATTATGACCAGGCCTCTTCCTATCAGCGGGCACCTTGGTGACCCACCACCACCCCACCCAGCACACGGGCGCCCCGGCCGGAGGGAACTTAGAGAAGGGAGCAGGCTCTGAGAGGACAGTGGGCTCTGGGCACAGCATCCTCAGTGACAGGGGACACTCCACTGAGGCCCAGCCCCGGCGACCGATCTCAGGCAGGAGGCTCACCCTCCTGCGGGGTGAGGGCGTGGTAACCAATGCAGCCCTGCGGTTCCTGGGCTCACCGTGGGCCGAGCCCGCGTCTCCCACCTGCTCGGGATGCGAGCAGGCGGTGTTCCCGCCCGTTCCCGCAGACCTTTCCCAGCTCCTGCACCCTGGGCTCCAGGAGCTGGCAGCTGTGGGTCAGAAGGCACCCCTCGCCCAGCCAGCGTGGCTCAGTGGTTGAGCATGACTTATGAACCAGGAGGTCATGGTTCAATTCCCAGTTAGGGCACATGTCTGGGTTACAGGCTCAATCCCAAGTGTGGGGTGTGCAGGAGGCAGTGATCAATGATTCTCTCTCATCATTGATGCTTCTTTACTTCTCTCCCTCTCCTTTCCTCTCTGAAATCAATAAAAACATTTTAAAAAGAAAGAAAGCACCCTCTTCCCGCTCCTGCCCTCGGGAGGCGAGGGGCAGCCCTGCACTCCATGTGTCCAGCGGCAGCCCTGCGTGCCCAGAGCGCTGCCCCTCCAGTCCTGGAGGACAAGGGCAGCCACGAGGACCTGGGTCCACTCCCCCCCAACCCCCGCACAGAGACAAGAGAGACGGCAGGTGAGCAGCCCCACCTGCCCGCACCTAGAGGCCAGCCCTGTCCTGCCTCTCCAACACCTGGACCAGGCCCTGGGAGCCCTGGTGACTGTCCAGGCTGCAGGAAAGAAAAGATGGGAGATGGAAGGGTGGTTTCCCGCAGCCTGAGGCTAATTATGATAATGAATTCGAAGTGGAGAGTCCATCCTGGCAGCAGTTGCCAAGGAGACAAGCATCTCAAGCAGCTGGTCCAGATTCCAGGGGTCAAGATGGAAGGCAGGCAGGGTGGCCAGTGTGGGCAGTGACCTCAGGCTGAGCGCTCACCTGGGCGGTGGGAGGACGGCCTCCTGAACTGAGAGGCCCCCAGAATCACGAGCGCCGACCCAGTCACCAGCGTCCACAAGGGAGGCTGGCCCCATCCTCCAGGACCCACAGAAGTAGGAGACACCTCAGCCAGACATCGGGGGCTTCTAGGTGCAGCCTGAGCACTGAGCAGAGGCAGGACCCCTCTTATGAAACAGGGGGACGCGGACTCCTGAGGGCTGGGAGGCTGGGCCCGGGGGAGGTGATGGGAGCCACCAGGGTGGAGAGGCATAGTCACCAACCAGAGGAGCCCAAGGCAAGGCCTGAGGGCGCCCACCAGGTGGTCGGCCCCTGCCACACCTGCAGGCCCAGGTGCACATCTGCATGCAGGTGTGTCACATGCCCTCTGCCTGCCCTCATGCTTAGGAGGGGACCCCCCGCCCCCGTTACCTTCAGAGAAACGCCCTCTGCTTCTGTCTCCTCTTGCCCTCCACCCTCCCCATCTGAATGCAGGAAATATTTTTTTTTGGAAAAACATGACAAAGCCAATGCCACCTCCTTGCTGATTTCCCCCCTCCACTGGGGGGTTGGGGGCAATAGGGCAGTACCTCCATGCAGGTGGATGGAGCCCTATCTCCCCTCCTAGGGTCCCCAGCCCAGACTCCCTCACTCCCCCCAAAGACTGACTCAAGAGATGGCTGGGTTATTAATCTCATTTTACATACTTAATGAAACAAACATTTAACAAGTGAATAGCAGGGGTAGGATGAAGGCAAGTCACTTCATAGCCCCCTCCCCCGGCCCTGCAGGCTGCTCTCAGGCAGAGCTGAAGAGGTGGATGGGGAGGGGTCCCTAACATCGAGCTCCCCACAGGCTAGAACTGGTGGCAACACCAGGCACATGACAACCCTAAAGGCTGGAAGGCGCTCTTTGTCATTTCACAGATGAAAACAGGATGCTCTGAAGAGGGGGAGGGGGGGGCTACAGGGTTGAGCCCCCCCTTCCGCTGGAGAGGTCTGCAGAAACACCCCTTCCCAGAATGATGTCCCTTCCAGCCAGTGCCCAGGGACTGGGCCTGGTGATCATCGCAGCCAGTGTGAGGTCAAGGCAGGTCCCCCTGCAGCCTGTTGGCCAGGCTCCCTGGGGAACCCCGCCCGCCGCGTCTGGGAGGACCTCGGCTAGCACTTCAGCCTGGAATCTAATTTTGCCCCCTAATAAACTGCTCTGCCTGAGGACCCACTGCCACTTCCAATCTGCGGAGTGACGGGAAGCCCAGCTGCTGGTGGCTGCTCCCGGCGGAAACCAGGCGTGAGAAATCACTTTGTGATCCCGCCAGGGTCAGAGGGAGCGGGGCCAAGTCTGGAGACGGTGCACACAGACCATCCCGTTGGGGCCAAGGCTCACCAAGCGGTGGCCCCCAGGCCACTCCTGTCCAACCTGACACCGAATCTGAGGGTGGAAGGTTCTGGTGGCTCCCACCTGGGCCTAAGGGTGTAGGGAGGAAATGCAGGCAAGCGCCCAGGACCCTGTATACAGCACATGCTCAATAACTGACTCGGACCTGGGAGTCCACGACTTAAGAGGCCCCAGATCCTCGGATCCGGCTCCTGCCTCAGCATTTGAAGCCTCCACCAGCAGCCTTGGCTGGCCTGTGCCCCACCCCCACTGGCAGCCCCTCCCCTGCTGGCCGGACAGCCAGTCCACGTCCACAGCCTTCTCACACCAGCCCCTCATCCAGCCCTTCTCTCCCGAAACCAGGGCAGGAGGGTGCTCTCAGGGGACCCAGGATGGCCAGCATCCCTCCCAAGCCTAGGCCACGGGCTCTTTCCAGGACGGGGGTGTGGAGGTCGGGGTCCGACCCTCCTCCGGGAAGAGCAGGCCTCCGGGAGAGGCCTCATGCCCCGGCAGCTGCGGACTGTGTGGAGGGCTGTCCTGGGCAGCCAGGCCTGGCAGGAACCCGCCATCTCCGCACGCAGCAAAGGCGGCTTCCCCAGGGCCTTCCAGGCGACCCCCAGAGACAATGGCTGCACCTGGGTGATTGGCTCCCTATTCGTCACCTGTCTGAACTCAGACCACAGGGCTGGACAACGGCTCGCCTGAGTGCCTCCCCATCCACATCAGAGCCCACCCCCTGCCCGCCCACACACATCCGGGCAGCAGCCACCCCGTCTGGGTCTCCTCACCTCCCAGCCCCACCTCCACAGAGACAACGACCCCCACCAGGGGTCCTTGTGCACATCCCTCTCCCTCCCAAGACCTCAAGCATCTCGGCTCTTCCTCCACCAGGAGGCCCTGACTGTCCCATCTCTCCAGGTGCCCACGGCAGCCAC
Source organism: Myotis brandtii (assembly GCF_000412655.1). Lineage (NCBI taxonomy): Eukaryota > Metazoa > Chordata > Mammalia > Chiroptera > Vespertilionidae > Myotis > Myotis brandtii. The sequence goes on along the minus strand of NW_005371769.1, from coordinate 685,809 downwards.
TGAGCCCAGAGGAAGAGCACGCCACTCCCTCTGCTGTTCTCAGCCCCGCCGGCCAGCTTCCCCCCCCCACCCCGTGCCTGTGCACACTCCCCTGCTGCCTGGGACTCTCCTGCCCCACATCCATCACAGCCGCCGCCCTGTCTCCCAGGGTCCTTTTCAACATCAGCTTCCCCAAGAGGCTACCCAGCACCCAACTCTTTCCAGTTTACTCTCCAGGGGTACGGGGTCCTGACCCCTCTGAGCAGGGGTCCGCTGCTCTCCTCACCTGCTCTGCTCCCAGGCTCCCCAAGTGCACAGCAAAACCCACACACAGGGGCGGCCCCCACATGCTGCCCAGGGGCGGCCGAAACTGCCCTCGCCGTGGTCAGATCCAGCTTGAGAGCCAAAGCCCAAGCCCCACTCAGACAGGCTGCACGGGGCCACGCACAGCAGGCTGCGAGGTGGAGGGCGGGGGTCTGGGAGGGGCACTGCCCGCCGCAGGGAGCCCACGATGGGGCAAATGCAACTCATTAAAAAGGCCCCATTCCTGAGGAATGGCAACATGTGTGCACGCGGACACTGGAACATGAATGTCACAGTGCTCACAGGTGGAAACGAACAGGTGGGGGGCCTCCGTGTGGGCAAATACCCTCAGCCTTGAGCAGGAAGGATCACAGACGGAGCTGCCACCTGAGGAACAGACGGTGTGACTCCAGGGAAGCCAGTCGCCCCGAGGGCTGAGGCGGGGACACGGGCGGACGGGCTTGGCGTTTTATGGGGTGATGGGGAAATTTTGAAACCAGAGAATACACTCAACATCACGGAATTGTTTGGTTGGAAATGGTTACTTGTGCGTTCTGTGAATCTCACAACTAAAGAAAATGGAGGCAAAGAAACGAAGAGGAAAAAGCAAGACAAGGTCATGCTGGCAGGTCCGAGCCTTCGGGAAGCTCTGGTCTGCCCAGGCCGTGCCCTCCCCACCTGTGCCTCAGTTTCCCTCTGTGACAGGACAGACTTGGGTGGGGAGAGCCACGGGCACCCCCCTACTGGCAAGGGCCCCATCCCTCCCACCAGACCAAGGACACCTGCTCGGGAAGCCCGAGGGGTGACACTGCGTGTGTCCCCACAGGGGGGTGGCTTCCTGCCGTGGGGGCTCCCCTCACAGAAGTGTCCCTTCCACAGCTTACACTAAGCTCCGTGTCTGTCAGCTTCAGCCCCACCCCCCAAGTTCACTCTGTGGGCCCAGTCCTGGCCTGTGTCCCCTGGGCCTGCCCGTCCTGAGCTCCCTGCCACACCACCCCCAATGCGGTACCTTTGGGGTCCTGTAAGTCCTTGCTCTGCCCGAGGAGCTGGCCTGAGCAGAGGGCCACCACGGCTGACTCCTGCCCCTGCAGGTCCCACGTCCCCGCCCTGCTGGGCCCTCAGCCTCACACAGGAAGCACCATGCAGGACCAGGGGGGCGGAGGGGGACACTGGCCTCTGCCCCCAGGCTGACCGGACAGCCAGGCCTGCCTCCCCCAGGACAGTCTCCCCTAAACTCATCCTAAAGACCCTCCAATCAGTTCTCAGGCTGCCCCCTCATACCTGTGCCCTACAAACGTCTCTAGTGAGTGTCCTCTCGGCCTCGGCGAGAGCACTTCCCCGCCTCAGGCCTCATTTGAACATGCCCCTCCCAGGCCACCAGATGTGTGATCCCTCAGCGTCCACCCTCCAAACAGCACCACGGCTGCTGTCTCCTCCCCTGAGCCACCAAGGGCCCCGGACGAAGGGGAGCTGGGGACAGGGCGACCTTGTCGCCTGCACGAGGAGGCACCAGCTCTGCCTCCATTGGGATTCTTCAAGGACACGGTCACTGTGCACCATTGCACAGACAGGCCCCAGAGTCCGCGTCCTTTCTTGTGGAAGGAAGGCACAGCCAAGCCCACATGCTTGAGAATAACTCAGGAGGGTGAGCAATCTTCCTTGCGTTTTCCAGCATCTTTCCAATTTCCTACGATGGTTATTGTCATTTTTGCAATCAGAAAAGGTAATAAACCATAACCAAGTGTTTAAGAGGCCGTAGCATCCCGTTGCTCAGACAGAGTGGCACTGTCGGCCCGCTGCCTGGGTCAGACACCAACTTCCTTCCCCAGGATCGTACTCAGCTCTCAGCTCATTAACGCCCCGTCAGAGAGGAGGCTCTCTGGGGAGCAGAGGCCCTGTGAGCACAAAGGGATGAATCTGGAGTCGGAAGCAAGAGATCCAAATGAGCAGCCCCTTCCCCAGCACCAGTGGGGCCAAGCCCCACTCCACGAGGGCCGGCTGCTGCCCAAAAGGAGAGACAGCCATAAGCTCGTGTTCAGGACCACGACCAGCGCCCGGCTCGGCCCTCTCCCTCAGCATACTGGGCTGGAAGCCACCGCGTCCTCATGAAGGCCGGGTCTCTGGGTGAACAAACTTCTCAACTCCTGTGGATCCAGCCAGGCTCCCGTGACAACCTGTCCACCAGGGGCCCAGCTTAGTGCCCTGCACACAGGACGCAGACACCAGCTGGAAAAGTGCTTGCCCAGGCTCCTCCCACCACCACACCCCCTGCCGAGGGACCAGCTTCTCCAAGCGATTCACCACTTCCCCACACCTGGGCTCCCAGGAGAACATGGCCTCATCCTCCTACAAAGCTTCAAGTACTCTTTCCAAACCTAAATAGGAAGCAAACTCTAAGTTCTAAGCTGTCTAGTTAAGTGAAGACAGAGGGGCCATGTAGGGCTGGAGCCGAGTGGACAGGATCTGGGGGAGGGAGGGGCCTACACTCTGTAGAATGATCCAGAAGGAACACCATCCAACATCCCGGAGACGAAATTCAGACTCGGGGCTGGCGGCCTGGGACTCACCCACCCTCCCATTTCTCCCAAGTGGAGCAGCCACAGCCCGACCATCAGAGCCTCTGCAAAGAGCTGCCAAAAAAAGCATGGTCCTGCCTGCCCCAGCATCCCCTCCCTTTGGCAACGCCTGCTGCTGGGCAGCGGGACAGAGGCTCTGGGCAGCCAGTGGCTGGAGAGAAGCCACAGCCTCCTGGAGGGCAGGCAGGTCACCACCCCTAGTGGGCCTCCCCTCCCTGTATGCAGGGGCCACAGGGGAAAGCTGGGGCCGCTGAAGCCCAGTGCCTGCCAGGCCTGCACTCTGGCTGCCCCCCTTATCTCACCTGGGGCCCCACAGCTCAGTGTCTGGGGCTAAATGACAGCAGGTGTGTGAAGCACCTGAGAGGAATCACATCAAACTCCAACACCCATCGTCTCACCAGTCCCTATAGAATAGGGAGCCGGGAAACGCCTTTCCAAGACCCACTGTGACTGACCCCACACCTAACCAGAGCTCAGACCTGCTTACAGGAGGAACCCCTCCACGGGGGCATGCATCCCTGCCCTTCGCCGCCTCCACAGCAGGCTCCCGATGCCGACCAGCCTAGCACTCCAGTGAGACAACTCTGAATGGGCTGCAGAAACAGCCACACAAACTTCCTGAGGCAAATCATGTAGGAAGCACCTTATTCTTCTGCAAAGTTGTCCTCACAGCTCCCACTTAGGTCCAGCGGAGCCTGGAATGCAGGCCCGAGCAGGGCCGGGGCGTGCCCATCTGAGGGGCACTGAGACCTTCAAGGTCTTCAGCCCTATTTCCTTCCAGATGAATTAAAAGCATGGTCTACGCACTGGTCAGCGTGCTCAGTGGTTAGAGCATCCGCCCAAGCACTGAAGGGTCTTGATTCCCGTCAAGGGCATGGTGCCGGTTGGGACGCGTGCATGAGGCAACCAATTGACGTGTTTCTCTCACGTTGATGTTTCTCTCTCTGTCTCCCCGTCCCTTCCACTCTCTCTAAAAATCAATGGAAAGATATCCCCGGCTGAGGATTACCAACAACAGAAAAGCACGGTCTGTCTCAGCCTCGAATAGCAAACACCCAGCCCCCACCCCAACCCAGCCCATGTGCTAAATAAACGGCTCTGACTCTCACTTCACATGAGTGACGCCAGGCTTTAGGAACAGTCATCTCTCTGGCACTGACTCTCTCCGCACACTCCCACCTCGCCAGGAACACGCTCCCTGCTGTACAGCTGCCAGGGAAGCGAGCGAACAGGTCAGCGGACGCGGGACTGTGGACACCAGCCTGGGCTCAGAGGGGAGATGGGGGCCTGGCCAGGGGCAGGGCAGGCCTGAGTCAGGCCCAGCACCATGCTGTTTCCTCAGCAGCCTCCCCCAGCATGGATGGCGGCGTTCTTGGGGGACGATCTTGGGTCTGCTTCTCTTCTTTCTGCCTTGGACCCAAACCGCTGCTGGGGCTCTGTAGGGAGGGCTGGACAGGCGCCGCGCAGTCATAACAGGAAGGCGCGCTTCCTCTGCCAGCAAGGCCTGTGCAGGGCCATGAAGGAGGCGCGTGGGAGAGGCTGCCAGCGCCGTCCGCAGATGGGTGTCAGAAAGCTCAGCTGAGCTCCAGCCTCCTGGCAGGCATCTCCCACGCTCCTGGGACAGTCCCATCCAAAGTGGGCTCAGCCTCGCGGCCCACGTGAGCTAGGTCAGCACATGACTAGCCTAAAGGGGGAGGGGCGCCAGACACAGCCTTTGTGGAAACCCAGTGTCCCAGGGCCCATGTGGCGTTTTTTTACGGTCCAGGGGTTCATGGGTACAAGCTGCCCACAGTGGTGTTTTTCCATGTGTGGAGCCTCAGGATGCCAGAACGTCTGCCATCGGCAGAGCAGGAGCATCTCCCAATGCCTGGGCAGCGCAGAGCTCGAGTCTCCTTAGGAAAGCAGCCAGTCCCCTGGACACGCGTCAGACCCAGGCCTCACGTCCAAGGGCGCCCTCGTGTCTAAGCAGCAGCCCCGAACCCCTTGGCAACCACAGAGCCAGCTCAAACTGATCCTGTCCTATTTCTAACAAAACCCAAAACCCAAGTTTAAACTTTGGATACACCACTCATGAGTCACACCTGTGAACCTCACTCCCAAGTCACACCCTGGACACCTCACGGTAACGCTGTGGACCCTCAGCGGCTGCCCCCACAGAGCCTCAGGCTGGGACAGCATGACGGCCTGAGCCTTTCAGAAGCACAGGTGCGCTGTCCAGGAAGACCCGGTGCTGAAACCCTCAAATCCGGCTGGAGCCCTGGGTGGGAGGACAGATTTGAGCACCACCTCCTGTCTCCTTGCCTGTAGACCTCACAATAAAAGACTTTTTCTTTTTTCAAAAGCCAGTGCCACCATGTTATCTCCCATGGGCATCAGGCAGCAGGCCCTTGCTGGCAGTGAGACTTTCACTCAGGCTGCCGGGACTGAGAACTGGCCAAGGCTGGACTGAGGGGCAGGAGGCTGAGGACGCTGTCAGCCCACGCCAGCCCTTGTCTGCTGGGCCCTCCACACCCGCTTCAGGACGAGGCCTCTCCTGCTGAGCCAGTCATGGTGACGAGCTGCATGGCCGTCACACGCACCCAGCTCTGTGTTACCCTCACATTACAGATGAGGAGACTCGGGTTGAGGTCTGGGAGCATCAGTGGAGACAAGGTCCCAGCCAGGCTGGCCCAAAGCCCGCAGTCCCCACCCCCACAGGCCCTCTACCAAGCACATCCTCTGAACCCCCTTTGAGAAACCCTTGCAAACTCTGGACCCTGTACCTGAAAATCCTCTTACATAGAGAATCCCCCACTTTCAGGTGCACAGACCCTCAGGGCCCGAGTCCCTGCCCGTGGTGTGAGGGGTGGACATGGGGAGGAGCACTTACAGGGCTGCCGGGCTCCCCATGGAAGGGCTGGGTCACTGCTAGGGGTCATTGCTGAGAGGCGACACCTGAGGGAGGCAGCACTGAGGGAGCCTGGAAACTCTCAAGCTGCCCTCCCAGAATTCCACCCTGAGCGCATGTGTGCCCTGGGGCGCCTGCCCAGGGCCCACTCTTCATCCAGCACAAGCACAGGAAGGACCCTCCGGGGGCCTCGGGCCTCGGGCGGGAGGTCCCAGGTATTTCTGCCAAGGCTGGCCCACATCTCCGGATCTCCGACCCCTCCCCCCTCCCCCCCCCCCCCCCCCCCCCCCCCCACCCCCCCCCCCCCCGCCCCCCCCCCCCCCCCTCCCCCCCCCCCCCCCCCCCCCCC
>NW_005371769.1:676905-679677 GCF_000412655.1 Myotis brandtii | reverse complement strand
AGGGACAGCTCCTGTCTCGAGTGCCTCTGGCAAAGCTCACAGGCCAGGAGAGGGATGGCCACGACTCTGTGCCCAGGCATGTCTGCAGAGAGAGGCCCTTTTGCAGGGGGTGGACGGGAGGGGGACCTGGCCTGAGGCCCACAAAGCCCAGAGGCCACAGGGCAGTCGCCTCCCTCCCACCTCTGGCAGCAGCTGTCCCCCGAGATCCACTGGGACACCCCCATCTTCCAGAAACCAGGCACGAAGACAAAAGGCTAAAGGGTGACCAACGAGGGCTCAGTGCTGCCCCAGGCCCAGGATGGGTCTCCACTAGGACTGCCAGCCCCAGACCGTGTCCCCACCCTCCACCAGTTTCCAAGCCCGACGCAGAACCCCCGTGCAGAACCGGCGAGGAGGAGGAGGAACTTGCACTTCATTTAATTAATGAATCCACAAGCCAAAGCATGAGTCAGGCTGTCAGCCCAAGCTGGGCAAGGGAGCAGGGCACCGGGCAGCCACACCCTGGGGGTCAGTGGGCAGTGAAGGCTTCCTGTGTCAGGGTGGGGCTGGGATCCATGGATGGCTGGGCACAGGGAGAGTGGAGAATTCCACACCTGGGACAGGATGACAGGCAACGAGTCACAACAGCAGGACGGCCCTGTCGTAGTGGGGAGAGCCCACTGCACCAGCCCTGGGAGTTCATCTCCACCAGACCCTCTGTGCCCACTTTACTGATAGGATCACTGAGGCCTGCAAAGACTAGACTTAAGCGCCTAAACCAACAGCAGCTGCAGATTCCTCCTGCCTATCCCACCCCCCAGGAGAAATCACCTACCACTGAGCTGCCTTTCCATGAGTCTCAGCCCCCACTGGTCGGGGAGCTCGGGGAGCTCGTGCCCTCGGTAGAGGGGCCAAGGAGGCCTGAGAGGCTGCAGGGCAGGGCTGCCTTGGCAGTGAGGGCTAATGCCACGACGCCCCCCACGCTGCTGGCCCCATGCCCGGATTCAGGGCTGCCCAGAGAGAAAACAGAAGAGCAGAGCCGGCCCAGGGTCCCCACACACCCTGCTCTCATTCTGAACACGGCCGCTCTCAGGAGGCAGTTGGCACAGAGCCGACCACTTCAGGCCCAAGCAGGGAGAGGCCACCGGGAGGGGACCCCCAGGAAAAGTTGCCAGCCAGGGGCATCTGTGCCCAAAGCATGGCAAACCCTCCAGCACCAGCTGGGCTGTGGGGATGGGCTGTGTATGTACCGGAGGTCACCTCGGGCCAGGACCTGGATGACCACAGCCTGTCCCACCCAGAGTCCCCTGGCCCCCCAGCCAGGTGGGGAGGGTCCTTGGTGAGCAGACACTGGGCCTTCCGAGGCTGAAGAGCACATCTGAGCAGCCAGCCCAGGAAGAACAGAGCCATCTGGGGGCCCTGGGGCTAACGCTCACCATGCCAGTAGCCCATGCCTCTTGGGATTCCCAGGGCGGCGGGGTGCTGGGGCTGGGGACATAGTCCCCCCAGGACACCCTCCCCACAAGCAGCCTGGCATTTCCCTCCCAGGGTCACCGCCCCCTCCCATGGAGGGTCTGTCCAGACACATGGGCCCAGGTCCCTGGTCACATTCAGTGGGTCACACTCACAAGCACACACCCCTCATCCAGGTGGGCATCAGGCCAGGGGGAGGCAGTTTCCCAGAATCTGCCCCTCACTCCCATCCCAAAACGCTTCGCACACAAAATGGCCGAGCGCCGGCCTGGCTGGGATGGGAGAGTGCCTGCACTCCCAAAGCCCGTGCACGGAGGACACAGGCACACGCACTCTCAGACACCACCCGAGACACTCATGTGCACAGAGGCCAGCCAGAGGCCACTGGCCCTGACCCGGGGCCAGGAGCTCCCTGAACACCAGGCCTGGGGAACCAACCACCCTTCTAGGGTCAGGGCTGGCAGGCCCCGGAGGCAGCACCCCTCCACCTGGGTGTCCACTCTGCCAAGGAGGGTCAGAGTCTGGGAGGAGCAGGCGGCGTCAGGCACACCCCTGCTCCTCCCGCTCGCAGCCGCAGAGAGGCCTCAGGGCTGTGCGGGAGGGGGGTGGGGGGAGGGGGACCCAGGGACGCAGGCAGGGTCAGGGCCAGCTCCAAGCACCAGGGGCAGGACTCAACTTCCCTGAGCTTCGGGTTGGGGGAGGGGAGTCATGTTAGGACCCCTCCCCAGTTCAGCAACCCAGAAGCTCTCCCCAGATGGAGTGAGTTGCTTGGGGGGCTGGGGAAGGTAGGCCAGCCCTTCCCCCATCATCCCCTTCCTTGGGGGAGCCCAGCTTAGGGGGACCCCCAGGAGTCCAGATCCAGAGGCAAGACGGGCAGCGCCGCCCTCCCTCCCCGCAGGCCCTTTGTTTGGTGCAATGGCCGTGGGGAGGGGCCTCTCTAGGGCCAAGGAGGGGTGGCTGGGGCTACGCAAACCCCATCCCGCAGGGGAGGGGCTGAGGCAACCCAGCCAAGCCGCATGGGGGAGGCGGGAGAGGGCGGGGGACAGGCGCCCCCACTCTGATCTGAACCCCGCACCCCAGAACTCCTTCCGGCCTGATCTCTCCAAAAATCTCTCTGGTCTGCGTCCTTCGCTTCACCCAGGGGACGCGGTCCCGGCTCGGTCCCAAGCTCCCGGCGTGGGCGCGGAGCCCGGACACTCACACGTAGGCGTGGTAGATGAAGGCCCAGCCGCGCGGCCGCTCCAGCACGTTGTACAGGAAATTCTGCAGCTTGCGGTAGAAGGCGTTGCGCTTCGGGGGCTTCCCGGGGCCCCCGCCTCC
>NW_005371769.1:667388-675964 GCF_000412655.1 Myotis brandtii | reverse complement strand
AGAAGCCGCCGCCTCCTCGCCTCTGCGGGAGGGGCTCTCGGCACCACATCCCGCCTCTTCCCGCATTGGCCCAGCACCGTGGGGTCTCCTAAGTGAACGGCCTGTTCAGAAGTGGTCGCTGTCCTAACTGGTAACTTGGCTCAAAAACAGCTCTAGCCCTACCCTTTGGCCTCCAAAGCTAGCAGCCATGTGGCCTGTTTTTTCTTTTTAATTTGACAGAAAACAATGGCCCCTGCAGGCACAGCGCTAATGTGTGAGTCATCCAAAGTGCTGGGGTTGGACTGTGCACAGGGCAGGTCCCAGGGCCGCACTCCTGACCCCACCTCCGCGCCTACCTGCCCAGTGGTCAGCCCCAGGGACTGCACCCTGCGGAGCCCAGACTGAGGAATGGACCCTGGTCCATTCAGAGCGGGTGGGGGGTGGGCTGGATGGCAAAAGGAAAGGAGGGGCGCTCTGCATCCCCACACAGCTGGACCCACAGGGATGCCATCTGGGTGAGCCTCACTCTCACTCTTCAGAGGGCTGGACAAAGTGGCTGCAACTCAGATGTGCAAACTCCAGAAGGGGCCGCCCCCTGGGTCCCCTGAGACAGGCCAGTCCCTCCCAGGGGAGTCTCTTCTGGGACTTTGATGTGCGAGTGAAGTAGCCCCTGAAAGACTAGCGATGCTGGGGGTGAGGGGTGAGAGGGAGGCCCCTCCGGAGGGAAGCCTGGCTGGGGAGGGGGGGAATGACTGCTGGGACCCTCTCTTCTCTCATCTGCAAAGGCGCTTGGTAGGTTCCTGGAGGCGCACCCTGCGTCAAGGTGTGAGCCTCTGCTTCCTCTGTTATGATGTCCTTTCAGTGAGCCGGCTCATTGATCATCTATGTCTTCAGTTTTGTGTCCCGTGCATCGTCAACTGTCTGGTGTCCCCCCAGCACACCTGCAACCCAGGTGAAGCAAGTCATGAACATGTTCAGTTGGGGTGAATTCCATACAAGTGACAGGAATTCCATTTATTTAAAAACTAGAGGCCCAGCCCTAACCGGTTTGGCTCAGTGGATAGAGCGTTGGCCTGCGGACTGAAGGGTCCCAGGTTCGATTCCGGTCAAGGGCATGTACCTTGGTTGTGGGCACATCCCCAGTAGTGGGTGTGCAAGAGGCATCTGATTGATGTTTCTCTCTCATTGATGTTTCTAACTTTCTATCCCTCTCCCTTCCTCTCTGTAAAAAAATCAATAAAATATATATTTTTTTAAAAAATAAAAATAAATAAATAAATAAATAAATAAAAACTAGAGGCCGGATGCACGAAATTCATGCAAGAGTAGGCCTTCCTTCCCCCAGCTGCTGGCACCGGCTTCCCTCCAGCACCCGGGACCTGGGCTTCCCTCACAGAGGGAGGCCCTGTCCACCTACCGCAGCCCGCCGGTCAGTGTCCTGGGCCTCCCTCTTTGGGGCCATCGTGGAGCCCCCCAATTGATCACCCCGCTGGCCAGTGGCCTGGACCTCTCTCTGCAGGGTGATCATGGGGCAATGGCCGGGCCCCGGACCAATCGCATCGCACCTGCCTTGGCTGGCCTGGCACCAGTGCGTGTCACAGCGTGGTCCCGGATGGTCATTCTGCTGTTCGGCCATTTGGTCGATTTACATATTACGCTTTTATTATATAGGATAGATGGAAAAGCTTTCAGGTTCAAGACATCTTTGCCAAGACAGCAATGAGGATCCAGAGAAGAGTGGAAAATTTCAGGTGCACAGATGCCCAGCTCCAGCCTGGAGAGGCCTGCAGCCAGCATGAGCTGCCAAGCAGGGCGCTGTCCTGTCAGCACCTCTGTATCGAACACTGTCCCCAGACCCCGTCTCCTCCTCCATCCCACACGACGCCGGTGGCCACAGCGAGCAGCCCAGCACAGACCAGTGAGTGAGCTGAGAACCACGGTGGCCACTGTCACCGCCCAGGCCAGCACAGAGGTCTCGGGCATCCACCCATCTCCAGCTCTTGCTCTGTCCCCGCCCCACAGGGAGCTCCCTGCCTCTGCACTCATCTCGACACTGCCATGTCCCACAGGGTCTGGCACCATCAGGCCCCATGGGTGGTCAGCAGATGTGGCCACTGCTGGTGGCTGAGGCCAGATCAAAGCACGCCAGCATGTCCCCTCCAGGGAACTGCGCAGTGACCCTCCCGAGGTGGTGCAGGCACAGCATTTTCTGGAAACCCACTTCTCCCAATCCAGGGGGTCCTGACTACTTACTCTTTCGGCCCTAACCTGGGACAGGGCAGGGGCTTCTCCTGGCTGGCGGGCCTGGCTCAGTGACATCAGCGGTGAGGCCGGTCCCCTGTTGGCCGTGGAGGGGGACCGGCTCTGATGCCCTGCTTGTGGGCCCTTTGGAACAGCCATCTGCTGCTCTGTTACATCCCTGTCTGCTCACAAGTCACACAGAAGGTGTTTATCTCCAGGTGGAGTTCCACGGGCCGGGCCAAGGCCTGAGAAGCAGCTTCCTTTTGCACCAGCACCAGCACCAGCTCCCGTCTCCTCCCAGGAGAAAGGGAACGCACTCCTTCCCCGCGCGGCCTGCGGAAACAGATGATCCCGCCAGAGGCCCAGAGGGAAAGCTCACCAGCCCGAGAAACGAGACTTAATTTGGGGAAATGAGGATGGACAGGTTCTCAATCATTTGGCCTGGGTCAGAGTTTGTCATCCTAACCCTATCATTTGGGCAACAGGAAGTGCCTGTGCAGACAGCAAGTCCCAGCCCGCCATCCCCCCAGGAATTTTCCATTATTAGGAGGAGGTGGGGCTGCATTTATCCAGCTCATGGGGGAGTGGGAAGTGAGGAAAAGACTTAACATATGAAAGCATTGACTTTAAAAAGCATCTTACACTAAACTCAATAAAAATTTAGACATTTTTCAAAGGATCAGAGTTATCAGCCATCCTCCCAGCCCCTGGCAAACCAGCGAATTGCAGGAGGGAGCTGGCTTGGACTCCTCAGCCACCAGTAACCCATGGACACCAGGTGTGCACAGCCGGCTGGACAGTGGAGGTAGCCTGGGTGCATGGGGAGGGCGGGCCCTCGAGGTCCCACAGCCCCTGTCCCCGCTCTGCAGGCAGCTTCTGAGAGCAAGGGTGGTGCTTGGGAGGTTGTGGGTTTTGTCATTTCCCACCCCACACTGCCCTTCCCACTCCTGTGCACAAGTGAGGTCTCTGTGACAGTGTCCCTGTGCCGTGCAGATGAAACGTGGGGGGCAGACAGGCCCGCGCTCGTGCACTGCGATGCTGAGATTGACCGAGTCAGTGCTCCTGTGGCTCTTTGACACTCTCCAAATGCTTTCCTCACCACAGCCTCTTCCCCCAGGTGCTGTGGCCCAGTGACTCCCAGACTACCCCACCCCACATGCCCCGCATGCCCCCTTCCAGCGCCCATGGCCCACCGGCAAGTAGGTGAAACCCCAGTGGGCCTCAAGCAAGCAAAGGAGCCTTTGCCTGCAGTGTTCCCTCCACAGGAATGCTGTTCCCGCCACTGGCGCCTGAGGGCCCTGTGCGTCTCCTCAGGGAGGCTCTGCTGTGGCCCTCGCTGAAGTGGGGCCTCACCGCTCCCCTCAGCCTTGGTTTCTCATCACAGCCGAAGCTGTTTTACTTATCTGCTTGCCTCCTATTCACCTCCTTCCCCGCTAGACAGGGAGCTCAAACTGTGCACACACCCACCCCCTGTGGCCACACCCACCCCTCGTGCACACACCCACACCCTGTGCTCACACCCACCCCCTGTGGCCACACCCACACCCTGTGCACACACCCCCCCCCTGTGCACACACCCACACCCTGTACCCACACCCACCACCTGTGCACACACCCACACCCTGTGCACACACCCCCCCCCTGTGCACACACCCACACCCTGTACCCACACCCACCACCTGTGCACACACCCACACCCTGTGCACACACCCCCCCCCTGTGCACACACCCACACCCTGTACCCACACCCACCACCTGTGCACACACCCACACCCTGTGCACACACCCCCCCCCTGTGCACACACCCACACCCTGTACCCACACCCACCACCTGTGCACACACCCACACCCTGTGCACACACCCCCCCCCTGTGCACACACCCACACCCTGTACCCACACCCACCACCTGTGCACACACCCACACCCTGTGCACACACCCCCCCCCTGTGCACACACCCACACCCTGTACCCACACCCACCACCTGTGCACACACCCACACCCTGTGCACACACCCCCCCCCTGTGCACACACCCACACCCTGTACCCACACCCACCACCTGTGCACACACCCACACCCTGTGCACACACCCCCCCCCTGTGCACACACCCACACCCTGTACCCACACCCACCACCTGTGCACACACCCACACCCTGTGCACACACCCCCCCCCTGTGCACACACCCACACCCTGTACCCACACCCACCACCTGTGCACACACCCACACCCTGTGCACACACCCCCCCCCTGTGCACACACCCACACCCTGTACCCACACCCACCACCTGTGCACACACCCACACCCTGTGCACACACCCCCCCCCTGTGCACACACCCACACCCTGTACCCACACCCACCACCTGTGCACACACCCACACCCTGTGCACACACCCCCCCCCTGTGCACACACCCACACCCTGTACCCACACCCACCACCTGTGCACACACCCACACCCTGTGCACACACCCCCCCCCTGTGCACACACCCACACCCTGTACCCACACCCACCACCTGTGCACACACCCACACCCTGTGCACACACCCCCCCCCTGTGCACACACCCACACCCTGTACCCACACCCACCACCTGTGCACACACCCACACCCTGTGCACACACCCCCCCCCTGTGCACACACCCACACCCTGTACCCACACCCACCACCTGTGCACACACCCACACCCTGTGCACACACCCCCCCCCTGTGCACACACCCACACCCTGTACCCACACCCACCACCTGTGCACACACCCACACCCTGTGCACACACCCCCCCCCTGTGCACACACCCACACCCTGTACCCACACCCACCACCTGTGCACACACCCACACCCTGTGCACACACCCCCCCCCTGTGCACACACCCACACCCTGTACCCACACCCACCACCTGTGCACACACCCACACCCTGTGCACACACCCCCCCCCTGTGCACACACCCACACCCTGTACCCACACCCACCACCTGTGCACACACCCACACCCTGTGCACACACCCCCCCCCTGTGCACACACCCACACCCTGTACCCACACCCACCACCTGTGCACACACCCACACCCTGTGCACACACCCCCCCCCTGTGCACACACCCACACCCTGTACCCACACCCACCACCTGTGCACACACCCACACCCTGTGCACACACCCCCCCCCTGTGCACACACCCACACCCTGTACCCACACCCACCACCTGTGCACACACCCACACCCTGTGCACACACCCCCCCCCTGTGCACACACCCACACCCTGTACCCACACCCACCACCTGTGCACACACCCACACCCTGTGCACACACCCCCCCCCTGTGCACACACCCACACCCTGTACCCACACCCACCACCTGTGCACACACCCACACCCTGTGCACACACCCCCCCCCTGTGCACACACCCACACCCTGTACCCACACCCACCACCTGTGCACACACCCACACCCTGTGCACACACCCCCCCCCTGTGCACACACCCACACCCTGTACCCACACCCACCACCTGTGCACACACCCACACCCTGTGCACACACCCCCCCCCTGTGCACACACCCACACCCTGTACCCACACCCACCACCTGTGCACACACCCACACCCTGTGCACACACCCCCCCCCTGTGCACACACCCACACCCTGTACCCACACCCACCACCTGTGCACACACCCACACCCTGTGCACACACCCCCCCCCTGTGCACACACCCACACCCTGTACCCACACCCACCACCTGTGCACACACCCACACCCTGTGCACACACCCCCCCCCTGTGCACACACCCCCACCCCGTCCCCACACCCACCACCTGTGCACACACCCACACCCCAAACATGTGCTCAAACTGTGCACACACCCACACCCTGTGCATACACCCACACCCTGTGCACACACCCACACCCTGTACACACACCCACACCCTGTGTACACACCCACCCCCTGGGCACACACCCACACCCTGTGCACACACACACACCCTCTGCACACACCCACACCCTGTGCACACACCCACACCCTCTGCACACACCCACACCCTGTGCACCCACCCACCCCCTGGGCACACACCCACATCCTGTGCACACACCCACACCCCAAGCACGTGCTCAAACTGTGCACACACACCCCATGCACACACTCACACCCCTTACCCAGCTCATCAACTCTCCCTGGATGAGTGAGCAGTCACGTTTTCAGGTGGGCATCACTTGGACCCTCCAGCCAGGACGCGCCCTCACTGATCGGCCTGGGCTGTGCGGCCAGAGGACGGGGAGGATGTGGACCACTGCAGCGCCGTGCCATGGAGACAGGCACACCGCCAGGAGCGTGGTCAGCCGCCTGCCCACACACAGGCCGCCGGCATCTGGACACTGCCCCACCCGCCTGGCCCAGGCTCACTTGAGTGCCTTGCTTGCTTGGCCAGATGCCCAGTAGGCTTCGGACAGAGCTGTCCAGTCTGGGGCAGGACCTGTGGGCTGTCAGAGTCCCCACCCCCCCACCCGCTCACCCAGGACAAGGTCACCACACGAAGCCAGAGGGTGGGACAGGAAGGCTGGACTCTGACCAGCAAACCAGCGATCCCTCAGCCTGGACAGAGCTGGCACGCTTGGTCAGCACCAGGCTCTGCCGAGAGGGCCCCACAAACCACTCTGCCAGCAAACACGGGCTCCACCCACGGCATTGCTGAGGGCAGGGTGCTGTGGCTGCAGAGCGTGGACAGGGTGTAACTGCAAGCAGGTCAGGTAACCTCACGGAGGCCAAGTTCCTCGCTGGTGGAGGGAAGAGAAGGGCGGCCAGCGGCCAGCCGCCAGCTGCTGAGGGTTAAGCCGAGAGGATCCTGCAGGGTATCCAAACGTCCTGGGTGGCGTGGGCACAGAGGAGGGTCCAGGAAGTGGCAGGAAGGTGCCAGGCAACCCCAGATCCTGCTTAGAAACACTCCGTCTTGGTTTCTTACAGACCCTCCCTCCGATTGTCATTGAAGGGAACCATCTGTCTGTCCCTCCCCCCTCAGACATCTGACCACATCCTTTCCCGTGTCCCACCCACAGAATGAGGGCCAGGTAGGCCAATCGCTGTCACCTGGAGACGTCTGGTTGTCATGACAGAGCAGATGCTGCTGGCATCTAGTGGGTGGGGCTCCTTTACTGCCCAGGAGCAGGGAGAATTACCTGTCCTGATGTCAATAGTGCTGAGGTTAAGACAGAAGTTTTCTTTTTAAATGCAGCTATTCCCGGCAAGTTAGTCATTCACACCTTAGCATGAAATAGTGCAAACAAATGGACTTTCTCCCTAAAGCTTGGGAAGATACCTAAGCCCAGGGATGAGGATTTTTCATGGGAAGAAGGCAGGAGGCAGGGATGCTGGGCAGGCCTCCGTGTGCGGGCCACACCCGCCAAGTGGAAGCAGAGTGGCCATCATCAGAGTTCAGCACAGTAACCCTAGGCTTTCCATGTTGCTGTTCTCTACCTTGATGACAAAATGCACTGTCACAGCTGTGTCGCCGCTTGCTGGCCTCACTGCGTGTATGACTTTGGGTCAGTCGCAGACCCTCTCTGGGCACGGATTCCTCGCTGCAAATGGGGGGCAATAGCAGTAAAGACGCCACAGGACTGAGCTGGTGTGATGGGTTCGGTCTGTGAAGCGTTGAGCACTATATAAGCTTTACAGTGAAAGTAAACGCATCGCTGGCAGGGCTGGCTCCGCGTGCACTGCTGTCCCCAGCCTGCAGGGGGACGGCCCCCATGTCAGGAAAGGGGGAGAGAGGACACTAAGGCACCGAGTGTCCCCAGGCCCCCCTCCCCCCAGCAGCTTTCCAAGAAAGCCAGGCGCAGGGAGGGGGCTCTGGGTCGTCATGGGTGTGGGACATCCATCAGGCCCTGCCCCTCGAGGGGCAAGAGCTCTACCCAGATACTGGGCGATGACACCCCCAGCATGGGACTGAGCATGCCCCTCTTTCCCCCCCCCCCCCCCGGGCATATCCTCCGATTCCCACCCTGTTCTGCCTGCCCCTCCACCACCCCTTTCCAGGCAGCCAAGCCCTGGAACCCAGGAGCCCCGCTGGCTCCACAGCGTCAAACTGCGCTGGTGCTGGTGGTGTCCTCCTCACAGAGTCCCCGGGAGCTGGGCCCACCAGGCCTCAGAGATGGCTCGAGCCCCGCCCACGGCCACCATAGCTCCTCCCCGGAGCCTTCAGGTGCATCCCCAGGGAGGCCACCCAAAGTCTGGTCTCGTCCCTGCCCCCCACCCTGCAGGTCCACCCACTTGGCCAGGGTGGACACCAGACAGGCAGGGTCTGCCTGGGTGCTCTCTCACCTCCTCCCAACGTTGCCTCCTGCACCCTGCCTCCGCCCCCTGCGCCCT
>NW_005371769.1:663116-667354 GCF_000412655.1 Myotis brandtii | reverse complement strand
CCCTGGCGTGCTGAGCTGATCCGACCTCCATTCTGGCAGCTACCGCACCTGGGGGTTCCTGCCTCATACAGCCTCCATGGGCTTCCCGGCTCCCCTGGCTCCCACCTCCCCTAACCCTAACCCCAGCCGACCCCACGGTGAGACACCAGGAGTTCCGAGTGGAGCCTGGGGAGGAGCCAGCTCCCAGCACCTCCGACCAGACACTCTCCTGCCTTCCTCCCTTCCTCCCGCTCACACCCAGACAGCCCAGCTGCCTGCCAGCCTCCCCCACTCCCTCACAGCTGCAGGACAGGGGCAGCTGCCCAGCGCCGCCCAGCGGCTCAGCCCAGACTTCAGGCTGCCAGCCAGCAGAGCAGGTAGAATCAAAACACGTGCTCACATGCACACACACACATGCACACATGCTCTCTCTGTAGTGTGCACACACATGGATCTAAACCCATGTGCATACACACATGCACACCCATGAACACACACACATGCACACGCTCACTGGCTCAGCTCCTGAGGGCTCTGGGACACTCCACTGCACACCCCACACCCAGGCCACACGCACACAGGAGCATGTGGCCTGCTGGGCTCACATACCAGATGCACTCATGTCACGCAGCATACCCACGGGCCCCTCAAAGACACACCAGGGCCCCCAGCAAGAGACAAGCCCACAGTTGCCAGTCTGAAACCACTGTTAGGACTCTGGACTGTCACCACCAGGGCCAGCCTGTAGCCTGGGGAAGGGCAGGGTGCCCTGGCAGACAAGGGCAGGAGGCAGATCAGATTCGGCCAGCTCAGCCGGACCCCGAAGCCTCAGCAGCTCATGAATTTTTCAGAGGCTCCCACAGTGCAGATGGAAACCACTGGGGGTCCTGGCGGCCCTGCTCTAAACCGCCCGCCAGCCCAGTGGAGGGCGGGAGCGCCTGCCTAGGCTGGCTTCAGGCCTCAGCACCAGCCCTGCATGCACCTCTCTGGGCCCCTGCGTCCTCCTAGCAACCCCAGCCCTGAGGCTCTACCCCCGCCCCCCCGCTGCTGCCAGGGCACACTGTCCAGGCTAGTGTCCCCCTCACCCACGCACTGTCCTATCCAGCTGCCCCTGGGGCTCCCCAAGTTGAGGTCACCCCTACCTACCCAGCTCCACTGCCCACCTGTGGAGGGAAAGAGCCCCCAGCTCTTAGACCTAAGTTTGTCCCTGCGTCTCAGCCCTGCCCGAGGGCCTCAGCTGGACAGCGCTGTGCCTAAGAGCACCTGACCACAGCAGTCATCCAACATCCAACCCTTTCAACGCCGGCCAGGTGCCACCTGCCCTGTCCTCGGCGGGGGGGGGGGGGGGGGGGGGGGGGGGCAGGACTCAGGCACTCCTGCCAAGATCAGTGCCCCAGGTCCCCAGAACCTTCCAGAGGCTCTCAAGGTCAGAACTGTTTTTGCAATCACACCGGACTACTTCTCTTCCCTCCTTTCTGCCCTGCACAGTGGCGTCCCCAGCAGTGCGTCATGGCGCTGTGTGTGCCAGGCATTCTTGTTTTATTATTTTTCCTTTGTAGTGAGATTATGGGTCATTTTGTTTTTTCTCTTTATTTTATTTTTCCCATCAGCATTTATCCCCTATACCCTCTTCTGCCTCCGCTCCCCCCACCCCGCCCCTGCAATCACCACACTGCATTTTTTTGTTTAAGATTTGGCTCTTTATTTTTTAGTATGTTTTTATTGATTTCAGAGAGGAAGGGAAAGGGAGAGATCAAAACATCAATGATGAGAGAGAATCATTGATTGGCTGCCTCCTGCACACCCCACACAGGGGATTGAGCCCACAACTCAGGCCTGTGCCCTGACTGGGAATCAAACCATGACCTGGTACATAGGTCAGTGCTCAACCACGGAGCCACGCCAGCCGGGCCACACTGCATTCTTGTTTTAAATCTCTTGTTTTCATTTCCAGTCTGCTCGGCATCCATAGATGCAATCTCAGCGACATTTGACACTGTGAGGGTCTGAGACGCACAGCCCAGAGTGTAACCTCGGGACTCTGCCCGCACCCCCACAGCCTCCCTCCTGACAGGCGGGCGCATCTCACTCTGACTCTGTAGCACAGGCCCCAGGTGCGGCCAAGACCCACTGAATGGGGGCTGCTCCAGGAACAGCCGGAAATGGGACCCAGTTTGCAGTGCTGGAGGCAGGGGAGCCCCCTCCCAGAGGTCAGTGGGAAAATCCCAGGAGAGGTGCCTGCGCGTGCTGCCCCCTTGTGAACACCTGGAGCTATTGCATGCCCCACCAGGCCGTGCTCCCAGATTTCAGCCTCCTCTGTCGCTGTCCTTCCCCAACCCTTCCCCACCCCGTGGGGCCAGCCCGAGCCAGGCACCCAGGGTGCAGCAAGGCAGGGGCGAGGCCAGGCTTCAGACTTGTGGGCTTGGGGCTTCTCAGACCTGCCTTCATCAACCCACCCCAAAAGTGGTGCCCAAGGAATAGAGACCCTTCCCGGAAGGCCTGCCCTCCACCGCCAGGACTCAGATGGGAATGGGAACGTGCTCTGCCTCTGTCCTCACCTGCTCTTGGGATCCACGAGCCTGGCAGGACCTGTGCCCCGCCCTCACGCACCCACCTGGAGGGCCAGCAGTGGGCCCCCAGCCCAGGCCTCTGCTGTGTGGGCAGCTCACATTGTCCCACCCTCAGCGTCTGGGTGACCAGGGTCCCCAGAAGGGAGCAGTGACCAGGACCAGAGGTTGAGGACCCCTCAGGGGCCACACAAGATCCTGTCTCTGGCTGGCAAGTTTCTCTTATTTGACCCCAATTCTAACTGGGCCACGTGTGTAAGACAACTTCCTGGGGCAGGGTCCCACCAGACCGGTCTCAATTTCAGGGAAACAGCAAATACTCTGTCAGTGTAAATATTGTGTGGGAGATTTATATTGAAGATTATCCCACTGACCCCAAACCCCACTGGGCCTGCGTGTCTTGTGTCTGTATTTGCTGACTCGCCGCCCTCCTGGGAGGTCTCTGTGGGTCAGCCGCCAGCATGACCCCACCCCCGGAAGTGAATCCAAAGGGCACTCTGCTCCCGGGTCTTCCTGGTCCTACTCCCCACACGTAGCTTCAAGGGCTCGCCCCCTCCACGGGGCTGGTGGGAGACACCAGCAGCCCCTCCACAGGCCTCTCTGAGCCACGTGCCCCCACCCCTCCTGGCTGGCAGCACCCCCGGGGGGGTTGTGGGCTGGATGCACCCCCTGACATTCCAGGCCCCATCCCTGAGACCTGCGTGGCAAGAAGGGGTTTTGAGAAGTTCCTAGATTAAGGGTCTTGGGGCGAGATTATCCTGGGTGACCCAGGTGGGTCTTAGATGCAGTTACAAGTGTCCTTGTAAGAGGGAGGCAGAGGGAGACGTGGCGCAGAGGCAGAGATGGAGCTCCAGCCACAGCCCAGGGCCAAGGCCAGGAGGGCCCTGCCAGCACCCTGGTTTTGTCCCAGTGATTCTGATTTTGGACTGTGAGAGCCCCTTGCTGTCGCTTTAAACAGCCAGCTGTCGTTTGTTGCAGGACCTCACACACTACGGGAGCTTGCTCTTGGCCTGGAGTCTGCCCTGGGAGCAGGTTGGGGTCTGCTTGCCCCCCCTCAGCTCCTGGTGCAGCCCCCACGGGCAGCCTGGCTGAGCAGAGCCCCCTGCCATCCTGCTCTTGCTGACCAAGGTCAGGCTTGACCAGGGTTTCTGGGGGTGGCATTCCCGGGTGTGCCGGGCCCAGCTGAGGAGCAGGGTGGACACGGTGCTGCTGCAAATGACCGGCTGGGGAGGGAACCCCAGGAAAGTGGGTGAGGAACTGAGGAACGGAGGTGTGAGAGAATCACTCGTGGGGAAGGGGCCCTCAGCTCTCATCGGTTCTCAGAGACCCCAAAACATCCAGGCCCCCCCCCCACGCTTGCAGATCTCAGGCGGAATTGCAAAGCCCCCTCACGGCAAGCCAGACCAGCTGGACTTGGGAGCCGGACTCCTGGGCGGGGCCCCACCGCCTCCCTGGGCAGCACAGGACCCGTGCCAGCCCCCCCCACCCCCACCCAGCAGGCGCACACAGCTGTGGGGTCGCTCAGTTTATTGGTAAAACGGGCACTGAGCGCGGCGAAGGCTGGATGCGGAAGCGGCGGTGCGGGCTCTTTTCCTCTTGAAGAACTTCCACTGGACCTTGATGGCGAGCATCCAGTCGCTCACGGACAGCCTCTGACAAACGGAGGTGCAGACATGCTTCTGGCGGGGGGGC
>NW_005371769.1:654837-662831 GCF_000412655.1 Myotis brandtii | reverse complement strand
TGGGCTCCAGGCCCCGGTAAAATCTGCGTGTCCCTGCGTCTGCGCGGCAGCCGCTAGACCAGCTGTGCGCCTTGGGCGAGTCACTGGGAAAGGGGGCACCACCCCAGACCTGCCCAGGGGCCGCGGGTGCTCCCGGAGCGGGCCCTGTGTCTCCTGCTAAGGCTCCAGGCTAGCAGAAAGTCAAGGCCCCTCCCTGGCGGGGCCCTGGGGCTCGGCCTCCCTCACACCCCACTCACCCAGAGGCGGGTACTGGGAGAAGCTCTCCACACACATGGGCTTCCCTGGGACCATCTCCACGATGGCTGCGTCGCCCGACTTCAGGGACTTGGGGTTGTCCTCCAGCTTCTTGCCGGAGCGCCGGTCTATCTTCTCCTTCAGCTCCGCGAACTTGCAGGCAATGTGGGCCGTATGGCAGTCAATGACCGGGGAGTAGCCGGCGCTGATCTGCCCAGGGTGGTTCAGAATGATGACCTGCGGGCAGAGTGGCATGACACCATCAGTGACAGGTGGGCATCAAGGCAGGGAGACGCCCACCTCCCAGGTCCCTGGGGCCCGGGGTGCTGACAGTGGAAAAAGGTCCAGTGATGGGACAGACCTGGATCCCGAGGTCGGCACTAAGCATTGAAATAAACGGAGATAAACCAACCACGAGAGGTAAACAACAGACAGGTGCACTGTTTGAAAGCGCGAGTGGGCGCTTGTATATCAACCCTGGCCAGAACTACGGCGGGGATGATGAAACGGCCTCAGTTACCTGGATCCCGAGGTCGGCACTAAGCATTGAAATAAACGGAGATAAACCAACCACGAGAGGTAAACAACAGACAGGTGCACTGTTTGAAAGCGCGAGTGGGCGCTTGTATATCAACCCTGGCCAGAACTACGGCGGGGATGATGAAACTGGGCCTCAGTTTTTATATTTCAATTACATGTCAATAAGGCCGATTTTTGTCATGGGAGGAAGTGACCAAAGAGGGTGCAGTGAACGTGTAGAGAATAAAAGCACCACAGAGACGTCTCTGGCAATAAAGTGATAAAAGCACTTTCAGGACCCACGTGGGACCTCAGTGAAGCCCCAAGCGACAGGCCTGGGCTCCCCACAAGTGCACCCTTCCTAGGAGCCCTCAACCCTGTGCCAACCTCTCCAGGCCTGGAGGTCGTGTGTGCAAAGCAAGGGTCTGAGTTCTCCCAATGCCAGGCCAGGGGGTGCCCAGTGCTCGGCCGCTGTGGGCAGCCACTTACTTCACCGAGGATGGCCCCTGACCACCTGCGGGAATGGGCCACCCACCTGGGAGGTGAACTGGGCGGCCTCCTGGGGAGGGTCGGACTTGCTGTCCCCACACACGTTGCCCCGGCGGATGTCCTTGACAGACACGTTCTTCACGTTGAAGCCAACGTTGTCGCCAGGCAGGGCCTCGCTCAGAGCCTCGTGGTGCATCTCCACCGACTTCACCTCCGTGGTGATGTTCACAGGCGCAAAGGTCACCACCATGCCAGGTCGAAGGATGCCCGTCTCCACTCGGCCCACAGGCACAGTGCCAATGCCTGGGCCCAGAGGAAGGGAGCTGTGAGGGGCAGGCGGGCCCAAGGGGTGCCCCTGGTCCTCCCTGGCAAGCATGGGGCCTGGCCACATGGAGGGAGTGCGGGGGCAGGGAGACCCCAGACGAAGCAGACACACAGAGGTGGAGGCTCCCCTGACCTCACAGGAAAGGGACTGAACAAGAGTTCCCAGAACCTCTCAGGAGGGGGACGGGGCAAGGAGAGGCCATCTGGGCTGAGGGCCCCTTCCCTGCCCCCAGGTGAGGCACTGGGCCCCTCGCCTCTGAGGCTCCTCCTCGTGAGGGGGGAGCACCACCCACCGGAATGACCGGCCCAGCTTCAAAGCCCTGGCCCGGGGCTGTCCCTCAAGGGACATTGGTGCCACCCTTCTCATGGGCCCGCTCACACCTGTGTGGCTTCCCGCTGGGAGTCTGGTCTCTCCACGGCCCAGGGGAGGATCCACCCCATCTCCCTGGCTGTGATGGAGGCTCGTGTGACATCACAGTGTGACAGACACGGGCTGGTGGCTGCGCTTATACTGGGTGAGCATGTCCCTGCCCCTGCACACAGGCCCGACACCTCCAGCCACAGACCCTCATGGGTCTCACACTTGGTTATGTCTCTGTGTCAACTCCTGAACAGCATTTCTCACTCCTGGGCAAGGAGGATATGACAGCCCAGGTCAACAGCAGTGAGGGGTCCCCACTCACCAGCAGGCCAGGCAGGGGAAGGTGGAGGTGGGGGTCCTGTGGGCCTCCCCAGGAGGGCAGAGGGCGCAGTCAGTCCACCCCACCCCACCCCCGCCACTACATGAGGTCCCATGAGGAAATGTGCAATCGCAACGTGCAAACATGCAGCCCAGCAAGACAAACGGCCCTCCAGCTGCACTCAGGCCACAGGGCTGGCACCCCTGTGCCATCGGCTCTTGGCATTGGACCAAGCACTTATCTGGAGGGAGGAAGACCTGGCAAACACTGGGCAGACCGATGGATGGGTGGGGGTGGGCAGCTGGATAGAGGGATAGAGGGATGGGTGAATAGATGGATAGGGTTTTGGGGTGGGTAGGTGAACAGATAGATAGAGGATGGATGAATGGTTGAATGAATATATGGGGGATGGATAGATGAATGGGTAACCCAGAAAGTGTGCAGTGTGGGGGGAGAGGCAGAAAGACCCTGACATCGGGAGCTCGTCTCAGGAGAGAGGTCTGAGGGGCAGAGCTGACCGAAGTGGGCTGGGCGCCTATAAGAGAGCCCTGTACCCTCACTCACCACCAATCTTGTACACGTCCTGCAGGGGCAGGCGCAGGGGCTTGTCCGTGGGGCGTGTGGGGGGCAGGATGGTGTCCAGGGCCTCCAGCAGGGACACGCCACTGGCGTTCCCTTCCTTACGCTCCACTTTCCAGCCCTTGAACCACGGCATCTGGGCAGGAAGCAGGCACGCATCGCATCGTAGAGCCCCCCCCCCCCCCCCCCCCCAGTCCCAATGGGGGAATCCTAGTGCGGGCACCAACCTGAGGGGGCTGGGGGGCAGGGGAGCTAAGCTCCACCCTCCACTGTCTAAGGCCCATTGAGATGCTAAACAACTGACCCCTCCCAGCTCACTCCGAACACCACAGAGACACTGGGCAGAGAGATAAAAGGACGCAGAGCCTCCACCTCGGCCCGACCACACACAGGGTTACTGGCCGAACCAGAGGCACAGAGTCCAGCCTCCGCCCCAGAGACCACGGTGCCCTCCATCTCTAGGCACGGCCAACAGAGCATTACCCAGGCTTCTCCTGACAGCAGACCCAGCCCCGTCCTATCACCGAGCCCCCTGCCCACCAGCCCCAGAGGAAGACAAGGCCTGCAGCACCATGCCCAGGTCCATCCCCAGGGACCCTGTCCTCCAGACACCCCAGCTCAACAGCAGTGAGAGGTCCCCAGTTGCCAGCAGGCCAGGCAGGGGAAAGTGGAGGTGAGGGCCCTGTGGGCCTCTCCAGAAGGGCAGAGGGTGCAGTCAGCACACCCAGCACTACATGAGGTCCCACAAGGAAACGTGCAATTGCAACGTGCAAACACGCTGCCCAGCAAGATGGGCAGCCCTCCGGCTGCACCCAGGCCACAGGGCTCCGGGGCTGGCTCTCCTACGGGTGTCCTCCATGCCCACCACTCTCCGTGTGGGTGGCTGCAGTGCTGGCCAGAGTGAGTGGCCACCCTTCTGGGCCAGGGTGTCCTTGGCTTGACAGTGCCAAGGCACTAGGTCTCGGGTTCAACAAATTCAAAACACCCAGCTCCACTCATCACCTCCTGCCCAGTCAGAGTTCCGGGGACAGTGGCTGCCCAAGTGGCCAGCAGAGAGCCAGCCCTCAGCCCTTCCCAGAGCCCAGCTAGCTCCAGGTTCCAAGGGGTGCCCGGAGGCTATGAAAACTAACCCAGCACAGCAGCTCCTGGAGACGGCCCATGGGCCCAGCAGCTGCCGTCTCTATAGTGTTGACCTGAGGGGACTGTCCTAGCCAGAGAAGGGGCTGCAGAAGCCTCTGCCAGCCTCGTGTGGTCCCCGAGGACACCCACAGGGGCTGGCTCAGGCACTGATACAGATTAAAGAAGACCAGTAGGGTGCAGGGAGTCTGGGGACAGCCCTCCGACCCAGCGCCCCACCCTGACCCTGCCTGACCTTTGATCCAGTGCTCTGGGCCCTGGGGAAGAGGTCTGAGCAGCCCTACCACCTCCCGCCAGGCACTCACATTGGGGGAGGGCTCCAGCATGTTGTCGCCGTGCCAGCCGGAGATGGGCACGAAGGGCACGGTGGCCGGGTTGTAGCCAATCTTCTTGATGTAGGCGCTGACCTCCTTGACGATCTCGTCGTAGCGCTTCTCGCTGTAGGCAGGCTCCGTGGAGTCCATCTTGTTGACCCCCACAATGAGCTGCTTCACGCCCAGCGTGTAGGCCAGCAGCGCGTGCTCCCGGGTCTGCCCGTTCTTAGAGATGCCCGCCTCGAACTCACCCACTCCTGCCGCCACGATCAACACAGCGCAGTCCGCCTGCCCGGCAGGTACAGCACCGTGAGCCCCAGACCTCACCTAGTGTCCAGGCCCCTCCGGGCAGCAGACAGGGGCCTGGACAGTCCCTGGGATGGGACCTGGGAATCTCGACCTGAGGGGCAGTGGCAGGGGCTCATCTGTCTGTCTGTCGGTATGAATGCCCTGGCAAGGTCAGGGACTGTCCGAGTCTGTCTGTGGCACAGGTGGCCCGGACACTGGCTGACTGTCCGTACAGGCACTCTGCCTGGTTGAGATACTGAGGCGCTTAATCAGTTGTTTTCGCAACTCTGTACCAGGTGGGGCAAGAGGGGCAAAAGTGGGTCTTGTGCCCTGATGAGGAAGCAGAGGAGACCCGACTACCCTTCGATGACTCGAGCCCGCACCCAGGTGCCCTCTGAATGGGAGCCCTTGCCCCCCCTCCCGGGCCCCTGTGGCCCCACAGTCTGCCCACCTGGGATGTGCCAGTGATCATGTTCTTGATGAAGTCTCGGTGGCCTGGGGCGTCAATGATGGTGATGTAGTACTTGGTGGTCTCGAACTTCCAGAGGGAGATGTCAATGGTGATGCCGCGCTCCCGCTCCGCCTTCAGCTTGTCCAGCACCCAGGCATACTTAAAGGAGCCCTTCCCCATCTGGAGGGGTGGGGGTGGCTCAGGGCGAGCCCGAGACCCAGGCCCAGACCCGCCTGGCCAGCAGACCCGGGGCCATGGGAACAGCACGTCATAGCAGAGAGGCCCCAGCCCCCGTGGCTCCCCACTGGGAACCTGGAACTCTCTGGGGAACACTCAGAACTCAACCCAGGTGCGGTACCCTGGCTCCCCAGGCCCAGCCTCCTGCCTCCTAAATGGGCGCAACTCGGGCATCCACCAGTAGGTGGCGCAAGGGCCTGTGACCGGCTCTGAGAGAAGCCGCAGGCCAAAGCCCTCCCCTGGTGGTGGCTCCCCTTTATTAGAAGCTAAACCCACTCCCCCAAGATCCCTGTCTCAGCCAGAGGCCGACACCACCACTGGGTTTAGGCTGTCAAATCAAAACCCCTCTGTGATCTCTTTTTAAAGAAAGAAAGAAATCGAATGAGGTCACAAGCAAGGGCCCGCTCTCCAGCTCTTTCCCTAGTCAGCCCGGCTTCCCGGCTTCCCGCAGCTCCGCGGCTCCTGCGCCCCTTCCTGGCCCACCTGAGCAGGGGAAGCAAAGCCAGGCTGCTCTCTGCACATACCTGTGCCCAGTGCCAGAGAGACCCCCATGCCTGGGGGCCAGGGCTGTCGTTAGGAGAGCAGCCTTGGTCCTGCCCAGGTGGACACAGCTCCCTGCCATGGCCATGCAGACAGGGCTCTGCCCTCCCAGAGGCTGCCCAGCCAGAAGGGGCCACCCAGACAAGACCCCAAAGACCGGAACCATATGCCCTGAAAACACCCTCAACCTCCCTCCAGCACCAGGCCCACAGGGAGAAGTGACACAGCTTTGGGACCCAGGCATGGAGGGAGGTAGCTCATAGCACCTGACCCCGCCCCATGGCCAGAAGCTGTCCCCTCCCTGGCCCTGGTCCCAGCTACTCTGTCATCCCGGTGAGAGCCCACACAGCTCCACCAAATGGGGGCTTCTCACAGAGCTCAGGGTGGGGGCAAGGGGTGCAGAAAGCAGGCCCCCACTCCATGGCCACTTCCCACCCACTGTGGCCAAAGAGCAGCTTCAAGAGAGGGGAGGTCAGCTCACGGGATCGCCCTCATCCTTACCAAGCCCCCCTCCCCCTTCCCTCAACAAAGGGCACCTCCCTGGACAAGCAGCCCTCCCCAGTCTAGCATGAGAAAATGGAGCTGATGGGCTCAGTGCCCATCAATCAGCTATTAATAGCACCCTGAGTCCTGGCCCAGCCCTGGAACAAGCGAGGGCAGTGCCACCTCCAGCCCCAGACCTCAGCGCTGGGGACACAGGAACCCAACCCTGGGGGGCACGAAAAACAGGCTCCAGGGCTCTCAAGTCCAGTGTGGCAAAATGTTCCAGAACCTTCTGTGCAGGGCAGAAATGCGATCTCCAAGCTACCCCTTACCCTGGGCCAGATCCAGCAAGCCATCTTCCTCCCACCAAGCACATCCTCAGAGAGAGGCAGCCTGTGCTCCCCCCACACCACTCCCATCCGGACCCTCTGAGGCACACGTCCCCACACAGGGTCCTTTAGGGCTCACACCCCTCTTGCCCTGGAGGAGAGACGCCAGCCACATGCCAGGGGCTGAGGCCAGCCTAGCCTCAGAGCGGAACCCGCCCTCACCCCCGCCCCGACTCACCTCGGCAGCCTCCTTCTCAAACTTCTCAATGGTCCTCTTATCGATGCCCCCACATTTGTAGATGAGGTGGCCTGTCGTGGTGGACTTGCCTGAGTCCACGTGGCCGATGACCACGATGTTGATGTGGGTCTTCTCCTTGCCCATGGTGTTCGGGGGTGGGAAGGGCCGTGCGACCTGGGGGGCTCTGGCTCGGGCAGGAGATGCTGAGCAGTGGCTCTGTGGGGTGATGGTGGGGGGACAGGGGGCAGAACCTTAGAAAGAAACCCAGCAAAGATGCAGCCCTGCACAGGCAGCAGCACATCTGGCCACAGACCCAGCCCCCAGGCCAGGCCATCCCCACGCTCCGTGGGAAGGTGAGACCCAGCCGTGCCTGACCCAGCTGAGCAAGGTGGCAATCCAAACAGCCCCCATGAACATATCAAGGCCCACAGAGCCCCCAAGAAAGAGTCTGACCCCCACCTGGAGACACAGAAACACACAGGGTGGACAAGCCCCATGACCAGTCAGGAGCCCGGGGATGTCACCTTGCCAGCTCTCCAGTGCCCTTTCCCCATGCTGTTCTCTCACCCCAGTTCTGGGCAGGACACTGTCCCCCACCCCCACCCCACCCCCACCCGCAGAGCCGCGCAGGAGGAAGGCCAGTGCTCCCCATTCTCAGGCAGGGACAGGGACACGCCATCTTCCTCTCCCTGCCTGGCTGGCACCAGAGACTCGCTGGCCTCAAGCTCCAACAGGACGCAGGTGCCCAGATCAGGGGCCCAGAATAGCCCAGCCCTCCCCCTCTGGGCAGGGGGCAGACAGTGGGGGGGGGGGGGGTCTCTGCTCTGTCCACAGGAGGAAGAATCTGGCCCCTCAGCCTGGTAGGGACCAAGGTTGGGGGGCACCCTTTCCCTCTTCCTTGTGGTCAGGGCCCAGGGCCAAGCCCCTGCCCCATCCTGAAGGCCATGAAGAACCCTAGGCTGCCCAAGAGGGGCCAGGCGGCTGGGAGGGAGGGCGGGCACTGGGGTGTGGACCCCAAGTGGACCCCAAAGGGGTGAGGGGAGGGGCTGCTGACCAGGTCCCCGGGTCTCTCCGCCTCCCCCTCCCCCATTCCGTCGCCCCGACACCCCCACAAGCCCCAGTACTGACTCCCCTGCCCCAAACCTGCAGACA
>NW_005371769.1:645621-654238 GCF_000412655.1 Myotis brandtii | reverse complement strand
GCACCGGAGGGAGCTCCGGCGCGGGCGAGGGGGGCGGGGAGAGCTGGGGGCAGGGAGAGGGAGACAGGGAGGAGGGCGGTCCGAGATGGAGAGAGGTGCCAGCGGAGAAACAGCCAGAGACCGAGGACGGAGGGCGGAGGCCAGGCTCAGGCGCACCCAGAGAGAGAAGTGGGGAGAGAACCTGCAGAAAGATACTTCGAACATAAACGGAGGCCCCCAGGGGTGCGGCCCGCGGGGACAGGGTGGCAGGGGTGCTGGGCAGGCAGCAGGGCAGGCCTGGGGGCTGGGGACAGCCTGAGGTGGGGTTCTGGGGCCAGGGGCAGGCCTGGCCCTGCGTGTTTGGTGCCTGTTCTGAGGCATCTCCAGGATGCAGCCCGGGGGAACCTGCTTGTCTGCAGGCCCCTGACCCACCTGCCTGCCACACAGGCTCACCACGCAGGCCCCCAAGCCAGGCTCCTCCCTGCCTGGCCCCGTGGTGCGGCCGGGAGCGCTGGCCTCCAGGGCCCCTCAGCCTGGCCTGAGGTTGCTCGGCAGATCTGCTCAGACCACCCTCCCTTAAGGCCCCTGGAGAGGGCCATTTCCACCTGGGCCCCTCTCAGTGGAGACACTCAAAGTCTGTCCCCAGAGCACTGCCCTCCAATATCTTAAAGGGCTGTCCTGGTGTTTACGTGTGCTCGGTGCTCCCCAGGGACGAAGAGTTGCCAATGCAGTAATCTGCTCCAGGAGTCCCAGGCTGTGGCCCCTCAGCCTCCCTCGCTCTAGGTCCTGGTGGGGGTAGAGTTTCAAGCCGCAGATGGCCCCATTCTGTAGGGGGGGGCGGCCTGGGGACCCTGGCCAGACCAAGGTAATGGCCAGGGGGTTTCAAGGAGAGGAATGGGGAAGACCTGTGTTGTGTGGAGACCAAGGCTATGGGGCTCCTGGGACCTGCGTCCTGACAGGTCACGTTCCCATCATCACGTGGCTGGTGGCTGCTCCCATCTGCCTGGACCCTGAGGACAGGCATGTCGCTCTCTGTAACCACAGGCTCTGGGAGGAGGTGGGGCAGGGTCTCAGGAAATGTGTTGAGTGGGTGAGTGCAGAGGCCCAGTGCCCAGCACTCCCCACTGGGGGGTGCAGTGGGGAGCCCCCACGGGTCAGGAAGTGAAGCGGGGCCAGAGCAGTGGTTAGGGCCCAGCAGGTCTCCCAGGCCAGTGAGAGGGTCTCTCAGGGAAGGTTGGGCCCAGCCCAGGGCTGTCCCGGGTCTGCCCCACCCTCAGACTCACAGACCGGGCAGATGACCCCACACTTCCCAGTGCTGCTGATACCATCAGACAGAAGCCAGGGAGTAAAAATAAACGCCTGGCGAGAGAGCGAGGCCACGCCTGCCCCCAGCTGCTCTCTATATTTAATGCATCCCCTCCGGCCTGAAGGTTACTTGGGATTTGGGAGCCACTGGGACTGGCCGAGGTGGGGATGGGCCAGAAAGGGGGCAGGAGGCCAGGGTCCCCGGGACACCCGGTCCAGCTTCCCCTGGGAGACCCCAGCATCAGCACCCTCGTGCCTGTAGCCTCAAAAGGCATTTGTCAGACACCCTCACACAAAGGGCTGAGCCCCACCCTCTCATCCGGCTCCCTGGCAGCTGGCGGCACCAAATTGCCCTGTGGTGCCGGTGCTGGGGCTGGCCGGGCCCGTGGCCTGCTGCGTCCAGAGCAGTCGCCGCTGCTGGTGGAATGCAGTGTCCTCCCGAGGGCCTGCACACTGACCTGGGGAGGGGTGTCAGGTGGTTTCTTCAAAGGGCCTCCAACTCACAGCGGCCCGCCTGCAGCTGGGCTGCCCTGCAGACCCAGGGAACCAGGTGACTCAGCCATCTGGAGATACTCGGCACACGGATTTTGAGGCTACGTAAGCTAGATACTCCATAACAACACGCCAACCATGCAGGACAGCCCGACCACCACCCAGCACCAAAGAGCTACTGCACAGCCACTAACCCTCGGCGGCGCTTAGTGGCCATAACTAGGGGTCAGTACTGAGTAACTGCTAGATACCACACAACCTGTGCACAGCCACGGTCACTCCCCGAGTGCTGTGCGGGGCTGGCTGACCACCCACGGACCAAGGGCCAGCTGGGCACAAGGAAGCAACGCACAGTGCCCAGGGCCGCAGAGCCAGGACGGCGGAGTTTGCAGTGTGCTCAGAAGGCCTGAGCCAGAGCTCAGCCAGGCCCCGCCGAGCTGCCCGCCCTCACACTCCCTTCTCTCACACAGCAGCCTCTGGTCCCCTGTGGTGACCCTGTAGCAGCCAGCAGTTGAGGACTTTAGCCAGCCAGGCTGGTGCAGCCTCACAGCATACTTTCAGGGGCCGGAGGAAGGGGTACAGGCCCCGCCCCCTCCCTTGGCCCCCAGGCCCAGCCAATGGGAAGTTTGGGAGACACAGGCACCCCCTCTTTGGCTGGCTGGGGTTTCAAGCCTGGGAAAGAAGATCCTGCTAAAATTAACGGTTCTCAAGCTGTCAGGCCTGGAAATAAACACATCTCCCATTGGCTGCCGGTGATGTCACTGCCGGCTAACAATAACCTGCGGATGCAGAAGGCAGCCCCTGGGCCTGGGCCGTCCTGTGGGGCCGGGACAGCAGGGGGGGCTGCCACGCAGATGACTGTCACTAGGCTGAGACTGGGCAGGGCAGGGGCAGGGCTGAGCTTAACTCTGGCCTCGGGTGTCTCAGAATGACCTCAAGCCCTGGCCTTGGGTCATAGGCTGCCCTCTGTCCCCAGGACATCAGTGTGCACCCTCTTGTGTAGAGTCAGTCAGTCTCCCAGACTACCTGGGCAGCAGGACCCTTGGGGACAAGGCCCCCACCCCGTCCTCTGGGCCCAGCACCCAGGAAACTGAGCTGTCTGCAAGGTGCAAATTAAGTGGTCTCCATGGTACACAAAAGCAAGGTCATGGCCCCTAAATTAGAGGAGGGGAAGGCAGGGGGCAGGGACAGGGATGAGGGGACAGGCTAGCCATATGCACACCAGCTAGACCCCACGCAAGCCAAGGGCCCCACAAGCCAGCCAAGTGAAACAGGAGGAGGGGTGATTTACTGGACAATCTAGGCCCCCAAACACTCCACCCTACCACTCTCTGGGTCTGGGAGGGCACCAGGCCAGCCTGAATCTGCCAGGGAAGCCCACACCCTCAGGAGGAGGAGGGAAGCCTGGCCTGCCCGCTTCCTTCCCAGGGGCACTTGGGCCATAGGAGCTATCTGGGTCCCCTGTGCCTGCAGCACAGTGAAGGAGGGAGCCGTTGCCATAGTGAAGGCGCAGGCAGCTCCACAGGCTCCTCTCTCCCCTGCCCAAGGCCTTCACTCCCCAGGAGCCAGGGTGGCACGTGTGTGCAGCAGGCGCCCACACTAGAGCTTGGCCTCTGCCCTGCACAAGCCCAGTGCCCACCTGCTCCAGGGGAGGGGTCTGGCGGCCATAGAATAGAGTGGCAGGGGCCCCACACACCATCCTACCCACACAGGCTGGGGGCAGAGAAGGGGCAGCCCGGGAGCTGCAGGCTCGGGGGCCCTCCTTCCCCAGTTGGGTCCAGGTTCCCTTGGGGGCTGACCAAAAGCAGAGCTGCCCTCCTGGGACCTGCACTGAGCGAAGGAGGGGCGCAGAGCTCAGCCAGCCTCAAGGGGGACATCTCTGGGCAGAATTGCCTTGGGGAACCTGAAGCTCATTAGCAGCTTAGAGCCTGTTCTCACCTCCTGCCTCCAGAGCAGGAGAACAGGGGCGGCTCTCAGCCATGAGCAGGCCGGGGAAGCAGGCAGCCGCTCCTTTGGCAGGTGGCGGAGCCCGGGAGCCTCCCTGCCCAGGAAAGGCTCTCCCCACACCCGCAAGCCCCAGGAGGCTGGACGTGGTGCGGGGAAGGACGGGGTCCTGACGGAGACCTGGCCCTGGAACCCTGAACTGCGCACTTTGGTTAGTTTTGTCATGAGAATTTTATCTCAGTAAAAAGACTTGGGTATTACAACTTTCCATATTCTTCTGTTTTAGAAATGCCTTAGTTATTATCGACCATTTGTCTTTCTTTCCATACCAATTTTAGGATCTGTTTGTCTCTATCTTCAAGACTCTTGCTGGATTCTCACTGGAATTGCATGAAATCTAGACATCAATTTGGAGTGAATAAGTGGTTTTTCTCCATTTACTTAGGCATTTATTTAGTTAGTTAGGAGAGAGAGAGAGAGAGAGAGAGAGGTGTCATTCCACTTATGTCTGTGTTCATTGGTTGATTCCCATCTGTGCCTGACCTGGGGATGGAACCCCCAACCTTGGCGCATCGGGATGCTCTGACCGGCGAGCCACCCAGCCAGGCCTGGGCCGTCTTTGGTTTCTTTCGTCAGCACTTCCTTTTTAGCGCCCAAGTTCTGCACAGGTTTGATTAGGTGTTTCATGGGCAGAGAGTTGCCCACGAATGGTGTTTGTAAATTTTTTAAATTTCTGCATCTACTTGTATGTGTAAATTGCTAGTATGTAGAAGTTGGAGTGGTTTTTGTGTATTGATTTTGCATCTTGCGGTCATCCTTCAATTAGCTTTTTGTAGATTCCGTGATGCCAGATCATCATATAGCCCATGAACAGGGACGCCCTGGCCTCGCTCGGTCCTGGGGGAGGACTAGCCTTTCTCCGTCAGGGCGGTGGCCGCTGGCTGAAGGGCTCACAGCTCTGACTGGGCAGCGGCCGCCCTTTCCACTCCTCTTTGCTGAGGTTTCGCCAGGCTCCCTCCATCGCTCACATGGGTGTTTCTACAGCAGCTGCTGCAGGCCTGTCTGAGCGTCGGCACCTGGGCCAGCTCGCCTCACAGCCAGCGAGTGCGTCCCCCGGCCCAGGTGCTCCTGGTGTTTTATGCTG
Organism: Myotis brandtii; assembly: GCF_000412655.1. Taxonomy (NCBI): domain Eukaryota; kingdom Metazoa; phylum Chordata; class Mammalia; order Chiroptera; family Vespertilionidae; genus Myotis; species Myotis brandtii. Next base: position 649,374 of record NW_005371769.1, on the reverse strand, counting down.
AGTAATTTTGCATTTTATCCTGCAGTTTAGCATTTTTGATGAATAAACACTTGTCGGTTGGTTGTGTGCCTTGGGTTGAATTCCAGAGCCCAGCAGGGTTGCCGCTCAGTGTTTCCCAAGATCAAACACTTGCCGTGGGGAGTGTGCTGACCTCCTTGGTCCTTCATGCTGAAAACCTGTAATGCCTTCTGTTATGTTGCTCGCCCTCTCACCAAATGCCCCTACAGAAAGCCTGCTGCTGCTGTGCTCCGCAGCTGAGGGCAGAAGAGACACCATCCCTGTTCCTGGAAAGTTTGCTTCACCAACAAGTAAACTGATTGCGCTATTTCCAGAGTAAGACGTGCTGTAAACAACGACCGCATCTAACTTTCATTGTGCACCTACTAAGCGCTAGGCACCAGTCCAAGCATGCACATGGAGCATCTTAACCTCAAAATAGCCCTGTGAGTCCTGCACTCCCCACCTCTCAGAGTAGGCAAACGCAGGACAGCTGTTGCTCCCCCGGCACATCATCTGGCCACACCAGTGCCTCCCACGTAGTAGGCGTTTATTAACTCTAGAGGCCGATGCGCCAAATTTGTGCAAGAGCAGGCCTTCCCTCCCCCCCCCCCACCCCCCCACTGCCGGCACCGGCTTCCCTCTGGCACCCAGGACTCGGGCTTACCTCGCAGCCCCCCGCCGCCCCCCTTCGTCCGGAAGGATGTCAGGTCTAATTAGCATATTATGCTTTCATTATTATAGATTACTCTGTAGTGGCAATTTCTTCTGCAAATGGTGTCATTACCTACAGTGGCTCCAGCTGTGCTTAAGAGCTGGGCAGTGGCTGCCACCGGCCAAGGGGTGTTCTGACCCCGCAGGCAAGGGGCAAGGCCACCGGGCTCCAGGGCTTTGGCAAAGCTCTCACCTCACCCCCAAATACCAGCAATCAGAGTAGCAGTACAGGTAACTAACGATACAGGTAACAGAACAGCCACAGCTCCCAGGACCAGGGCTGCTGAGAGCCTCCACTCGAGGCACCAGCCCCTCCCTCTCCGTCCCCTCCTCAGAGAACACCTGTTAGGAAGGAGCATTATCCCCCTCCTTCCAGGGAGGGAGTGGAAGCTCGGCAGTGGCAGGATCGAACCACACTCCAAGCCCACCAGAGTTCCTCCAGGTCGGAAGCCCTGGCCCTCCACGGGCAGCTCTGCCTGGGGTGGAGCTGTTGTTTCTTGAGGGCCAGAAGAGGGGTGTCAAGACCCCAACTGCCCATCTCCTTTTCTATTCTCCCAAACCCACCACAGCTGCCCAGGCTGAACCAGCCCAGGGAGCCGAGGGAGACACAGCCTGTGTCCCACCTGAGCGGCAGATGCTGGGTGCAGCTTCCTCAGGGTGGCCCAGGGCCCAGAACTGTTTGTCAGCCCCAGGAAGGAGGTGCTGCGCGGCCCAGGGCAGGCCCACCCAGGCCCTCTCCCGGAGCCTCTGGGACATTTCACCCTCTGCTTCCCACCCAGAGGCAGGACCTGGCTTCAGCCTCCCACCCCCACAGCCCAGTGCACCAGGACTCCCTGCGGGCCCCAGGCCTGTGCACCTCCCAGCTCTGGCGCTGCACCTTCTCAGCCTCCAGGGGCTGCGCCTGGAGAGGGCGGAGATCCTGCTCGCCTACCTCTGCGCACCCAGGCCTCGCACTGCCTGGCACCCAGTAGGTTCTTCCATAAGCTCCGGATGATCAGATAGATGTGTATCAGCCCAAAACCACAGCAGTGCCCTGGCCGGTTTGGCTCAGTGGATAGAACGTCAGTCTGCTGAGTGAAGCGTCCTGGGTTCGATTGTGATCAAGGGCATGTACCTCGGTTGCAGGCTCGATCCCTGGCCCTGGTCAGAAGGCAACCAATTAATGTGTCTCTCTTACATCTATGTTTCTTTCTCTCGCTCTGTCTCTCCCCCTCCCTTCCACTTTCTCTAAAAAATCAATGTAAAAATATCCTCAGGTGATGATTAATTAAACAAACAAACAAACAAACAAAAAACACAGCAGCAAGGCCAGAACCAGCCTCCAGCCCCAAACAAGAGCTGCAGAAGCCCTGGTGGCCCTCCTGCCCTCTGGGGGCCCTACGGGGGCAGATGCATAGGCACCGGCAAGTTTGGCCCCTCCGAGCAGAGGCCAGAGGGAAGAGGCTGCTCCCCACCCCGGGCAGCTCTCTGAGGCCCCAGGAGCAGAGCTGCTGGCCAGGCCAGCACGGACTGCTGGGGCATGGCTTTGGTGCATTCAACCACGGCCGGGCTCAGGATCTGGTGAGTGGGAGGGGGAAGGAGAAGATGTCCTTTATTTGTTTTTGTTTTGTTTTGTTTTTTTGTTTTTTTTTCTTTAGTTTTTTGAAGGATGTCCTTTAAAACTTAAATTTTATTTGCACTAAAGTTTATGATCCAGAATTAATCCCTTGAAGGGGGCAGGAGCTGGGGGATGTGACTATGGGTCTCGATCCAGAGGCACTGAGAATCAACGACGAGAGAAGGTGGTCGGCTGTGAAGTGGGGTTTGGGGCTGCAGTGCTCTGTGGGCAACCTGGTGGGTGTCATGTGCCTCTCCTGCGGGGTCATGTGTCTCAGTCCATACATGCAATCCAGCTCACCTCCTGCAGGAAGCATGGTAATCTTGGGAGCTCGTGGAAGACCCAGCTGGACAAGTGGCTGGGAGAGCCCCTGGGACTGTCCCTTTCCCAGTGGACCAGCAGAAGCCCATTTAGTGGGGACCCCCAGGAGAGATGGAAGAGGTGGAGAAGGATGAGAATTACCTGGGACAGGCAACTGCACCTCCTCCCAGGGTCCCCCAGGCCACACTGCTGCCCAAACCAGGTATCAGTCACAAGGTCGGCAACCTCCATCCCCACCCAGCCTGGAAAAGCCTCTGTGTCCAGGGATGGCCAGGCCCCTCCCCTCTCAGGGTTCTGGTTTCCTCCCTGCTGCACAGGAAGTTGAAATGCTGGAGGGGGTCCTGAGGGTGATGCAGATGTGGAGAGCCTGGCAGAAGGGGTGTGGCGTCTTCCGGCAGCATCCTCCTGAAGCCCCCACAGACCTGAGAGCCTCCCAACCACCGGGGAAGAAAACTGTGCAGCCAGCCAGGGCCCAGCGTCCAGAGCCAAACGTCCAGAGCTGCTGACTGCCCCTCCCTGAGAGGAAGGGTGGGGCCTGGGTCTGTGTGAGGAGGTCGAGGGCAGTCTTCCATATCAGAAAGGAAGTCCTTCTGATTTACAAGCCCCAGGCACCTTGGGGAAATATTCTGGGGTCGCCCAAAACAGGGGACCACTGCCTCCAGCTACTGGAGAAATCCCCAAACAGCGAGTCTTCACCCCAGCCACTCAAATAAACGCCCTTGCTGCCAGTGCCCTGCCCTGGATGCCACCTGGGCCTCACAAGCAGCCTGGAGGCCGGCTGGAGCTGGGAACTGGGATGTGGGTTGCAGAGCCGCCAGAGCTGTGAAGGGGATACAGGAGGGTTTCACCAGCCGTGAAGCTTTGAAGGGCCATGTCCGGAGGGCTCAGGGCGCACAGCATCCCCTGGGTACCACCAGCTCCCGCAGCTGGGGGCAGAGATGCCGCTGGGCCCACTCCTGTGCCGGGTGAGAGAGTCCTGAGCGGAGAAGGCCGAGGACAGGGACACTGCGGAGGCTGGGCCTGCGGGCTCGGTCCAGGGCTGTGCACCGCAACACAAACGATCGGGGAGTGCAGGGGCCACGGTCCAGGGCCCCCGCCGCCTCCACGGGGCGGACAGGGCGAGA
>NW_005371769.1:633124-644885 GCF_000412655.1 Myotis brandtii | reverse complement strand
ACATCTCGGCTCGAGAAACCGGCGCCGCCGCCCCTCCCGGGAGCCCACGGAGCGGACCCGGGAGCCCGGGTGGGAAGCCCTTCCCCAGGATCGTTTGGTTACCAAAGGGGCCCCGAACCCCCGTGCGCAGGTTTCCACCGGTGCACAAGCAAGAGCATGGCCGCCATCCCCTCCAGCGGCTCCCTCGTGGCCACCCACGACTACTACCGGCGTAAGTCAGCCCCTCGCCCACTGCCCCCAGGTCTGACTGCCCCCCCGCCCAGCTCTAGTCCTTTGAGAAGCCCAGGCTGCGTAGGGAGTGGCTGCAGGCTGAAGCTGACCTCCTCTCCTCTCCAGGCCGCCTGGGTTCCACTTCCAGTAACAGCTCCTGTGGAAGTGCCGAGTACCCTGGGGAAGCCATCCCCCACCCCCCGGGTGAGTGCAGCAGGCCCACTTCCTTTCTGTGGCGGGAACCATCTGGAGGGGGTGCCAGGAGTGGGCAGCAGCACTGTGACCCCACTGTATTTCTCTCAGGTCTCCCCAAAGCCGACCCGGGTCACTGGTGGGCAAGCTTCTTTTTTGGGAAGTCCACTCTCCCATTCATGGCCACAGTGTTGGAGTCCCCAGAGCAGTGAGTGCACCTTCTTGGGGCCAGCGGGGGAGGTGTGGCAGCTGGGAGCAACCTCTGACCACACGCTCTCCCCCAGCTCGGAATCGCCCCAGGCCTCCAGCAGCATGATCACCTGTGACCTGGCTCGGGAAGCCACAAGGAAGCAGCCTGGCGGCCAGCCTGGCAAAGTCAACGCTGGGCCCCCATCCTGAGTGGCCACCACCAGCCACCAGACTTCCAGAGGCGCTAGGCTCTTTGAGCCCCTCCCCCCTCCTCCATCCCCTTCCCTCGCACCCCACCTGGCCGAGACTAGCCGGCTGCAGCAAGCAGAAGCAGTTGGGTTCTTTTATATCAAAACAGCAACACACCAAAAAGGAAGTTGAGAGAGCCTCACTCTTTACTACCCAAGCCACACGCAAGCCTGCCTAACACCCCATAGCCATGTGCCTTGCACCAAGTGGAAAATAAATGAGAAGCAGCCAGCATCCCTGATGGTGTTCCTGAGCTGTGTGTCCCAGGCAGTGGGAGAAGTCACTCAACCTCCTCACTTCCTGGTGGAGGTGGGGAGCTGGCCCTGCCCCCGGGGACTCCTTGCTGGGGGGGGCTACCTCAGGCCTGGCTGATCCCCCACCCCTAGTGAGCTGCTGTGATGCGTGTGGAGCCTTGGACCTGAGAGAGGTGGGCACCTGGGAGAGTGGGTGGTCCGTGATCTGTGTAACCCTGAGGTCATGTCTACTAGGTCACTCAGCCCCTGCCCCTTGGCCTCTGGGAGGCTATGGGTTTGGGAGCTGTCGGCTAGAGGGACCTGGTGCCCCTTGAAGGACATGAGGCCCCTCAATACCAGGGAGGGAGGGGTAGGGACAGGCAAAGGTTGTCCCTACCAACTGGTATGGAACAAGCACTGAGCCACACTGTCTGCCAGGTGACTTCCCATAAGTGTGCCACCGCTAGCCCCTGTAGGACACTGAGCAGGGCCCTCCCAGCCCAGGAGGGGTCGGGCCATGGCCCCAGGCACTTACAGCTGAGGGTGGAGGAGGGGGGTGCTCCAGAGGCGGGTGTTCTCACCACAGGCAGCCCAGCTTTGGGCGAAGTCCAGCTCAGGGAGCTGGGAAGGGTGGTTGTGCAATCTATCTGCCTGCCTGGTGTCCACAGGTCTCCAGTGGCCAACAGAATGACCCCCATCTGTTGGCCAGGAGAGGGCAGCTTAGTGGGTGGGGGCGTGGTGTGAGGTGGGACTCAGCTGGCTGCTGAGGGAGCCCTCCTCTCCTGCCCCCCCTCTCCCACCCTGTGCTATAGATAGCTGCAACTGGGGGGGCTTGGGGCCCCAAGGGCAGCACCTCTGTCCTGCCTGCCCTATGTGTCCAGGTAGGGTGGGGGCTTACCCAGGCTCTCCTGTGATCCCAAAGCTGGATGGGCAAGTGCCCCACCCCATCTTTCTGGCCATAGTGTCCAGACCAGGCCCCAGAGCCTTCGGAGGCAGCTCCTGATAATGGTGGCAGGGAGACTGGGGCAGCCACCTGGTCCTGGGATGGTAGGTGGCAGCCCAACCACCAGCAGAGCCTGTTTGAGTGCTGGGGTGTCTTCCCAGCCTCGAGTTGGGGCAGGCAGGGGCCAGATGGCAAAAGGAGGGCACAGCCAGGACCCAGGTTCCCACCATGTCCTGGCCTGAAGGGCCAAGCACTGGTCCTGACGGCGGGTGGACTGGGCCGGTGCCAGGCACAGCTCCGCTCCCCACTCCTGCACCGCTCCACGTCGAGGCAGGTGGGAGGGCCTGGCATGTTTCTGGTGCTGGTGTCTCAGAAGAGGCAGTCTCAGTTCCGGGCCGCAGAGAGCATCTCTGCCCAGGGCAGGGCGCCCTGGTGGCTGGCGCAGCTTCCTGCCCCGAGTATACAGTCTGGATCTAGGCGCTGTCGTGCCTTTTGCCACCTCCAGGCAGTGGGTGGGGAGGACCGCACGCAGCACTCAGATTGGGTTCTCGTAGCTGGTGAAGCTGCAGAGCTTCTCACGCAGGGCTCGGAAGCAGGGCCTCTGCTCAGGGCTCCGGTGCCAGCATGCGAGCATCAGCCTGTGGGCACTGGGCGGGCACTCGGGGGGGCAGGGCATGCGGTAGCCAGAGTCCACTCTCATGAAGGCCTCGTGGTTGGACATGCCTGTGGAAGGGGGACAGGGCGGCTGGGAGACCAGTGCCCACCGGCTACTGTGCCTCCTCAGACGCCTTGGGCCACGCTCACCCACGGCACCCCCACACCCATTTCCTAGGCCCTCGCTCTGGACAGCACCCAGGGGCTCAGAATGGTGTCCAGGTAACAGGTCCAAAGTGACGGCCGCTTCCCACACTGCTTGGGCCCAGTACCTGGATAAGGCGTCTGGCCCCTGCTGAAAATCTCATGGAGGAGAACCCCGAAGGACCAGACGTCGGATTTGATGGAGTAGTGCCCTCGGGAGAGCGCCTCTGGGGCGGTCCACTTGTAGGGGATGTTGCGGTCGTGGGAAAGGTAGATGTCCTCCTACAATGACAGACACGCTGGGGGAGGCAGGGGCTGCCTGCACCTCCAGAGCAGGGACAGGCATGGGAGCCGGTGCCTGGTGATCAGGGCTGTGGCTGCCTGCCTGTAGTGTGAGCAGTTGGGACACAGGCCATCACAGCCACCACTAGAGGGGGATGCGGCCCACCTTGGAGACAGGCTGACCCAGGGCTTGTGGGCAGAGAAGACAGACGGGTGGCAGAGCCCAGACATGGGGCCGCGTGACCCAGCAGCACAGTGGCCACTGTGGCGGAGCCTGCAGATGTGCTCAAGTTCACGAGTTCAGAGATGCCAAGAAAGGCTGACTGGCCACCACTGGACAAACAGAAAGGCTGGCAGTCGCAGTCAGCCTGCCTTCTCAAGTGACCTGTCCCATGCTGGCCACCGAGTGGGGGAGGGAAACGCCTCAATGAGGAAGGGACCACAGAAACAGCAGCTCCTGAGCGGCCCACGCAAGGAGCAAAGGCATGAACTGGCACTTGCAGGTGTGCAGGAAACAGGTGTGGCTGTCGACCGAGGGACCACGAGGCCCACTGCATGATTCTGACCCTTGTGTCTTCCAGTCTCCACAATAAAACTTTCTCTGGGGGTTGGGAGGTGTTTACCCTGAGCTCACGCACCACACGCATCCTCTGCTGCCTGAACCACAGAAGCTAAGGCAGCATCACGAATGAAGAAATGAGCAAGTGAAGGCTGGGTCCCTGCTTCTCCCACTCAGCAGAGACTGGCTCCTGTAGTTCCTGGACTGGCCAAGTGCCTCACCCCCCTGCCCCCGCCCAGCTCTGAAAGGCCCTGTGAGCAGCTTCCTGTGTCCCCCCTCCCAGAGCCGCAGCCCTCAGCTCCTGTCCCCTCAGGGACCCCATGGGCATCCCCAGCTCTGAGCACAGAGGATGCCCCGCTATGCCCCAGGCCCTCCTGGGCCCCACCTTGATGAGCCTGGCCAGCCCGAAATCCCCCACTTTGCAAATGTTGTTCTCTCCCACGAGGATGTTCCTGGCAGCCAGGTCCCGGTGGATGTAATTCTGCGACTCCAGGTAGCACATGCCCTCGGCCACCTGGGAGGCAATGTCCACCAGCTCCAAGACAGGCAGGGCTTTCTCATCAGACTCTGCAGAGGCAAAGGGGCCGGTCAGCGGCGTCCTCTCTGCCGGCTCTGCTGCAGTGGAGGAGCTGGGCAGAGCGTGGGGGCTGATTTAAAATTGGGACAGCGGCCCCCATGCAGCCCTTCCAGAAGGCAGTTCCGTTTTGGCCCTAAAGATGTTCATACACATCTATACTTCGCTTCTGGGAATCTGAAGCAGGGTGATGGGAACTCCGGCTGTAAGTACACAGGCACCCATCAGATGGAAAACAGAAAGGTCCCACAGGCCACTGGCCAAGGGAGGCAGCACACCTGTGTGGGAGTACGTCAACCATCAACAGTGTCTTTTCTGAAGAACCGTCAGTGACATGGGACAGTGCCTGCAACGCGCCGCTTCTGTGAGCAACTCGACAGTCAGACTTTTGGTCAGGAAGACTAGATCCCAGGTGCACACATCACATACTGGCCGTCATCCTACATTTCTTCCCGTTTCAACATCTCTGACACTGGGCCACACCTGCCCCCTGTGGCCCTCCGCTCAGCCGCAGCCACCGTCCGGCTGGGTGGTACATGAGACCCTGGGGCTTGTCAGAGGATAAGACGCCGGTGGCCATGGCCGCAGGAGTGAGAGGGCCTTTCCTGTTGTATTTGTCCTTATCTCTATTCCTCAAACTTCACAATAAACAGACAGCACATTTATCACACACGTCACACACGTTCCTTACCCAGGAAAGGCCTGGCAATGCGTCAGGAGACCCCGGCGTCCTGTGCATGGTGTGGGCAGTCAGGGTTTTCTTCCTTCAGCGTCCTTCCTGACCCCTCCCCCAGCGAGCATGCGTCACTCTGGTCCCTGAAAGCAGCCCCAGGCCACCCCGCCACTTACCCCGCAGGAGCTCCAGCAGGCTCCCCTTCGCCATGAGCTCTGTGATGATGTACACGGGGTCCCCCACGGACGCTACCGCATACAGCGCCAGGATGTGCTTGTGCCGAAGCTTCTTCATGGCCTGGATCTCCGACTGGAACGTGTGCTGGTGCAGGAGGTCGTCTGCAAGATGGGCAGGTCGGTGGGTGCAGGCCCAGCACCCACCCTCAGTAACTGTGGGTGCTCTCCCGGGCCCAACTCCCAAGGCCAGAGTGCGGGGCAGATGCACTGGTCCCATGGCAGCCCCGCACTCCACAGGGGTCTCCATGAGGGTCCGCCACACCCACTCCACTCTGACCACACCCAGGCACCCTCATACCACTTTGGCCCACCCCTGCCCCAGCCACATGAGGAGCTGAAACATGCCCCTGTGTTCCCGTGGGCCCTGGGCCGCAGGTTCTTGCCCCTGGTGCCCACCAGGGAGATTGCAGGTGGGCCTGTCAGGTTACTAGCAACCGTGGTTTGGTGGCTTTCCATTAACGATAAGAATTTAACAGCCACCCTGGCCAGTGTGGCTCAGTGGTTGGTCATCCTCCCATGCACAGAAAGGTTGGCGGTTCAATTCCCGGTCAGGGCACATGCCCTGTTGTGGGCTCCATCCCTGGTAGGGGGTGTGCAGGAGGCAGCCAATCAATGTTTCTCTCTCCCTCTCCCTTCCTGTCTCTAAAAATCAATTAAAATCTTTTTAGAAAAGAAATAGCAATGTAATTAAAATGGAATATAAAAAAATTGATTGTGCCTTTTATAATAAATGCATTTAGGTAAGAACAGTTGCAACTGAGAGGAAATGTCACCTCCATGTGGCTGTAGGTGCCACAGTGGCACAGGCAGGGCAGTGCATGGCTCACGGGATGTGAGGCCCGGGCTTGCCTCAGCCCCCCCACCCAGTGAGTGAGGCCAGAAGTCCCTGTTGGTGGGCCTGGAGGAGGGTGGTCAGGCAGAGTCCCCTGGCCTGGGGCCACTCACCTCGGGCAATCACCTTAATGGCCACGCGGACCTGGCCTTTCCAGAGCCCCTCGAAGACCTCCCCGAAGTAGCCGGCCCCCAGCTTCCTGCAGAGCGTGAACTCCTCCCGGGGCCGCTCCCAGTCGGCACAGAGGGGCAGGGGCTCCCGCTCGTGCTGCAGGGACAGGCAGGGACACAGCAGGGGGTGCCACCCCATCGCCCAGCCCTTCCAGAAGTCCCTCTGACCCCAATAGCAGGAGCCCTGGTCAAGGGTCCCAGCGTCCAGGGCATGCTGTGCTCTCCAGGGGCTGCCCCTTGCTGTGTCCGGTAAACACCCACCCTCACTGCCTGCCCTGGGCCTGTGACATTGGCCCACTTGCCACTCAGCTAGCAGCTGGGCACATGGCCTTGTCTCAGAGACAAAGGACACAGCAGGGACATCCCTGACCTCTTATGGTCCAAAGGTGAGGGTGACCGGCAAAAGGGGACCATCCTCTGCCCCACCTGCAACTCCAGCTCTGTAGGACCTCAGCCAGAGTCCCCTGGAGTCCCATGCATGACCCTGAGGATCCGTGTCATTGAGGAGAAAGGGCTGCGGTGGGCAGATCCGGGGCGGGGGGCGGAAGGGGCACAGGGCCTACCTTCCAGCAGGGCACAGTCAGCCGCAGGCCTTTGGACAGGCTGTGTGCCTGGTGGTGGCCCACGAGCTGGGCCAGGCTGGGGAAGGACACAGCTTCGCTGAGGTGCAGCCGGCCAGCACACCTCCAGATCCTGTAGTGCCGCACGGCCTGCCTGTCCCGCACTGGAGCACAGGGCCATGGGCAAAGGAGGGCACATGAGCCGGTGTGAGCACCACTGTCTCAAGAGGAGTGCAGCCCAGGAGGGCACCACACCCAGCCTCCTGCCCTGTGTCCTCCCAACAGTGGAAGGAGAAAACCCAGGCAGGGACCACAGGACAGCCGCCCCGCAGGGCCTGAGGTCCCGGGACAGGCCTCGACGTCCTGGACGTCACAGCCAGCGGAGGGGGAAAGGGTCTGGGGGAAGGAGGCACCAAGCCCGGTGCCCTTGCAGAACGGGAGAGGGGCTGTTGTACCTGAGAGGACATAGTCGGCGCCCGGCTTCTCGCTGACCCTGATCAGGAAGGCCCCTGGCTCCGCGCCGTCTGCCTGCAGTCGGTGCAAGGCTTCCAAGCGGGAGATGCAGCCGAAGAACCACCTGCAGGGGGGGCAGGAGGCCCGGAGCCCACACTGACTCCACGCTGATCCCTGCCCTCCCACCCTGAGTCCCAGCCCTGTCACCGGGACCCCCAGCTGCTAGCTGATACTGTCTCCACCCTGAGGCTCCTTCTTTGCCCATCATAGACCCCAAATGTCCCAAGTGGCTGGTTCTAGAAAGTCCCTAGTGACCCGGAGGCTGCAGAACAGGCATCTCCCACCACTCTGGCCTGGGCTGTCCCCTGTGTGTGGTCAGATTCACCCTGTCCCAGGGATGTGCCATCCATCCCAGGGGACCACATGGTTCTGTGATTCTGTGACCACCTTCCGCAACCTGGGCCACAGTCAGGCTGTGTTCCAGCACCAGGGACCTGAGCAGCTGGCTGTGCACACCTGACTGGTCACACACCCGCATTTGCACACTCACCCACACACTCGCCCCATGCCTACACGCCAGCAGCCAGCACCAGGGCATGGCGAGCCCTGGACTCTGGGCTGCAGGGTGGGGCCCGCCATCTCCCAGGTGACCTCTGCTGCCAGCTGCTCTGTCCTTGGCACCCCAACTCCCTCAGCACCATTGGAACTCGGGCCCCTGCACGGAAGACCACTGCCCAGCACAGCCCAGCAGCACACCTCAGAGGACTCCCTGCACACCCTGCACCACGCTGCCTCCTCCCTGCCTCTCCAGCTGGTCCTACCCCACATCACACCCCCTGAGAGACCCTGCCTTCTGAAGCCGACCTGCTTCCGGCTGAGCTTGCTCATTGCCAGTCTCCCCTCGGTAGGTGGTCATCCCTACACGTGTTCACTGTGCTGCCCACACACAGCGCGAGCTCAAACAAGGTGGGTGCACAGGCAGGCTACTGGGTCTGTCCTGCTGGACACCCCCCTCCCAGAGCTCCGGGGAACCAGCTCAAGTCTCGTGGATGCGCCCATCGAAGGCTGCCCCTGTGGTTCGAGCATCCTGGGCAGCCTCTCAGGGCGGCTGCCCACTCCCGGAGCCACCTTGCCATGACGAGGCAGCCGTGAGGTGCGAGGAGCAGGTGCCCGCAGCCCACACCGAGCAGGCATGTCGCAATGACCTTCCTCCCTCCCTAACTAGGTCACACATCTGGTTTCAGTTGGTTGGAAGGTGAGCAGAACTTGGCTCCCCAAAAGGTCCAGCCCTGCCTTGGGTTCACTGCGGGCCAGCCACCCGGGAGCCCCCTGCGGCCTCTTCTGTCCTCTCTGGGTCCTGGCACCACGAAGTGATCATGTGGGAGCCCGGGGGAGGGGCCACAGGCCTCGGCTTCCCCCCAGATGCCAGTCGGCAATGCTGTACAGCCATGGATGGTGGGGTCCAGCCCCGACTTGGGGGCCCAAGGATGCAAAGCCACAAGTCCTCACCCTCCTTGGCCAGCCCTGCACCCCTGCCCCTCCCCGAGCCCAGCCACAGGGCGCCGAGCTCTATTCCCTGGAGGCCCTGCCCTGCTCTGAGCTCTAGATGGACTGCAGGGCCCAGGGACGAGGGGTGGGGGTGGGGGAGCAGCTTGGTGGCCCGCAAGGACCACAGGGCACTCACGGCTCGGACTCCACAGTCTCCCTCTCGGCCAGGTAGTTGTGGGGCACGTAGCCTTCAGCCAGGGCCCCGCCCTCTGCGTCCAGCAGTGTGGCCCACCACCACTCCTCCTCCTTCCGGGCCACGTGGAAGAGGTCGCCTGCCCGGAAGCTTAGCTCCTCGTTTGTCCGGGCCTTGAAGTCCCAGAGGCCCACATACTGGGGGCCCAGGTGGGCCCGGCCCCGGGACACCATAGTGTCTAACGTGGCAGGACCCAGCCACCTGGCCTCTCCCTGCCTGTCACTCGGCTGCTCTGAACACCGTGGCTGGGAGGTGTGGAAGGGCAGGGCCAATTCTGACAGGCCACCCCCCCACCCACCCAGCCAATGAGCTGCCCACTTCCCTAAGCACCTGGGCTCCACCCTAGAGGGCCTGGCAGCCCCACCTGTTCTACCTCCCGGGCCAGGTCAGTCTGGGCACTGCTCTTGCCCACCCTCTGTGGGAAATGTGCCCACCAAGCGACCACGTGGCTGGGCCTGAGCCCCAAGAGAGGGAGGGCAGAGTGACCAGCCAGGGCCCCCTGGGTCCGCCTTAGTGGAACCTGGACCATGGGGAGTTTTGGAGCTGGGTCAGGGACGGAGACCATGGACAAGGCACTCCCTTCCCTGACCTCAGGGCCGCCGGGAGGAGCTGGTGTGGCTGCCACAGGCAGTCCAGAGTGACGTGGGTCCGGGGTCAGCCTGCTGGCCTGGGGCCTGAGTGACTTCCTGTCTGAGGAGGTGCCAGGATTTGCTGCTACATCAGGAGGCTGTGAGGACAAATGAGCGAGAGTCCTGCTTGTTGAAACTCTCCCTTCATCAAGGAGGAGTAATGGCCCTGCTCACCATCTCGAGGGAAGAACAGGAGGCGTGCTGTCTAACAAGGTCATCCACGTGCTGTGCTGGGCAGCCCCGCTCAGCGCTGACCAAGCTGCGTGGGAAAGTGGCCGCGGGCACCCTGGAGGGGGCAGGGCTTAGAGGGAGCAGGACACAGGGTGGTGGGCAGCTTAGCGCCTGTTGGGCCCAGGGGGTTCCAAGCCCTCCTCAACTGCTCACCAATACACTCCAGTCCAAGGGGCCTCGAGTTCCTGGTGCGGACGAGCCTGGGGCTCTGCCTGAGTCACACCAGGAAGCTCCAGTTTCGAGGCTATGTCCCAGCCCCGCCCAGAGGCTCCGGAGCACAAACCTGTCCAGCACGTGGCTGGTGAGACACCCAAGGTGAGCCCCACACACACCTGCCTCTCTGGCCTGTGACCACGCCTCGCTCATTCCTTCCCTCTGAGGCTGCCTGCCCAGCCCGCCCACACACCCCAGTGCCAGGCAGAGAGGGTGAGCCCTTCCTGGTGGCCGGAGCCCCTGCCCAGAGGAGTCCCTTGCTCCCCCCGAACCGGAGGAGCTCAGCTCCAGCCCTCACCTTCTGGGGCCCAGCCCCTCTGCCCAGCCCAGGATGGAAGGGCCAGCAGCTGCTGCCCAAACCCTCCTGCCCCCACACCCACCAGGGCTGGGGCGGCCTAACCGGGGGTCTGAGGCTCTGGGGACTCCTGCCCTCCCACTCAACCCTGATCCAAAGCCAGATGCACCTGAGCCTGATGTGTCTGGTTCCTACCTCATCCCTGTGCTGCCCCCGCCGCTCACCCTCAACCATGGAGTCCCTTCCCCAACCCAGCCCCAGCAGCCTCTGCTCTCTGCGCAGCCCTGGGGGGTTGCTTATCTGCACCCGAGGGGCTTGCCTGCCTCTGTCCCTTCTGTCCCACAAGCCTCTGGGGTATAGCTGCCAGTGTGGGGCTCCCAGGAGGGTGGGGGTTGGGGACCCTGAAGGCAGACCCCACCCACCCGCTCCTCCTGCTCCTCCGTTTGTTCATCCATTCGCTCCAGAGCTGGGCAGGTGAGGCACCTCCTCACTCAGTGATGTCAGCTGGTGGCTTGGAATCAGCGCTGGCAGCTGCCTCGCTCTGGAGACGCTGCTCCCCTTCCCCGGAGAGCTGCCCGCAGCTGCCCGCCTCCCACAGCTGCCTCCACGTGGCCTGACTGCACAACCAGGTCGCGCTGGACTCTACGCCACAGAGGCAGACGAGTCATCCGCCCCCCAGACGGCCACCCAGCCATCTGCCTGACCTTCCCATGGTAAGACCAGCCCCAGCCGCCCTCAACCCCAGCCCAGGGAGATGGAAAGGGCTGTTCTCGCAGCTCCTGCAGGGGGTCAGGGGGTCGTCTGCCTCTGGCTGCCCAGGATGGGGGCTGGGACACAGGGGCCAGCTCTCCCTCCATCATGACACACCAGCCCTGCTCTGGCTGGGGCTGAGGCCTGTGATGACGCACGTCTGTGCCGCTGACTTAGTGCACGCATGTTTATTGAGGGCTGCCTCCTGCACACACAGGGGCTGCACACAGGCAGAGGCGTGCGTGTGCTGGCGGTGCTGCATCCCACGTGCCCGGGAGCCACGCACCAGCCCCTTCAACAAGGCCCTGGCGGAACTCTGGGGAAAATTGGGAAGCCCCACCTGCTGCTCTTGACCCTGGGAGGGGGTCCCAGGCGGGAGGGACCTCAGCCGGCACAGAGCTTCTCCCACAGTCACCCTGAGGGGGAGTAAACCCAGCTCGACAGGCCTTCTCTCGGGGTCCTGCCCATGCCAGGGACGTGGCCACGCCGGGCAGAGGACGCCAGCCCCTCTGCTCTCCAAGTGCATGTCTTTGTATGTTGGCCTGTGTGTGCACACCTGTGTGTGTCAGCACTGAGGCCCACGGCCAGGGGCTCTGAGGCTGTAGGTCCGGCACCCTGTATGAGTTGAGGCAAACATTGTCCTGAAGAGAGGCCCAGGGAGCAGCCCAGCCCCGGCAGCGCCCAGGTCACGTGAGGGTGGGGTGGAGGCGCCGGTGGATGGTGCCCAGCGTCGCCTGCAGCATGGCGAA
>NW_005371769.1:622384-632696 GCF_000412655.1 Myotis brandtii | reverse complement strand
CTCGGCGGGGCAGGCGGCCGGGCGCGGAAGCCGGTACCCTCTCTCGATCTGCTGCAGCGTCTCATGGTTGCTCATTCCTGGGGAGGAGGAGTCACCGTGGATCCCGTCCCCAGCCTTCACCAGACCCTGTTCCATGGGCAGCCTCGAGGCCAGGTGCCCCTGCTTGAGGGGAGCAACCCGCAGGGCGGGGTGCGCCCTCCCTCGGCTGCCTGGAGGCCCACCTTCGTAGGGACACTGGCCGTAAGAGAACACTTCATAGAGCAGCACCCCGAAGGACCAGACGTCCGACTTCGGGGAGTACACGCGGTAGTGGGCGGCCTCGGGCGCTGTCCACTTGACGGGGATCTTGGAGCCGCTGCTCGGGGAGTAGATGTCATCCTGGTGAGGGGACGCCCGTGGTGAGGTGGGTGAGGTGGCGCCCTCCGCTCCCACCGGCTCCACCGCCTGCGGGGCCAGCAGCCCCAGCCCGCACTGACCTTGAGCAGCCGGGCCAGGCCAAAGTCGGCCACTTTGCAGGCCAGGTCGTCGTCCACGAGCACATTCCTGGCGGCCAGGTCTCGATGCACGATGCGCCGCTCCTCCAGGTAGCGCATGCCCTCAGCCACCTGGCAGGCAAAGCCCAGCAGGACTGGAGGGTTCAGGGCACGGCCTTCGGGGCCTGCAGGGGCAGCCGACACTCAGGCCACTGCCCTCTGTGCCTCAGTTTCCTCATCTGAGAGGGGTGGGCCTGTGCGGCTGCAGTGACCATGCGGGGCAAGCTGTTCCTTGGCAACCAGCCTGGGTCCCCAACAGAGACAGAGAAGGACCAAAGTGGGGAGGGGCGCTGGACGGGGTCCATACTGACCTTGTTCAGGGGCTGGTGACAAAGATGGACCACTCCCCACCTGCACTCTGCCCAGCCTGGAACCCAATGCCCTGACTTTCTCTCCACTAGGCCCAGGCTGGCTCAGACCAAGGGCCCTGAGCTCACTGTTGGCCCCAGCCCCCCACAGCCCTCTGAGTCTTAGAAAATCCAGCCACCAACAAGGCCTGGAGCCTGTCAAAGGCCTGTGCCAGAAGGCAGCAGGGGTCGCTGTCCTGGCCCGAAGGTCGTGCTGCCCACAGACAGGTGGCCAGTAGGGGTGCACTCACTGCCCAGGAAGGCCTGCAGGTTGCCCTTGCGCATGAGCTCGGTGACGATGTACACGGGCTCGCCAGTGGAGCACACGGCATGCAGCTGGATGAGCCGCGCGTGCCGCAGGCTTTTCAGGGTCTGGATCTCTTTGGCGAGGTCAGCAAGTTTCATGTTGGCTGCTGGAGAGGGTGCAACTCCAGGACCCGTCCACATCACCCATGGCTGCCCCGGGGCTCCAGGGGTCAGGGGTGGCAGGGCCTCACCCACCTGATTTGATGACCTTGATGGCCACGGGCACGGAGCCGAGCCACAGGCCTTCCCACACTTCCCCGAAGTAGCCTTTGCCCAGCTTCCTCCGAAGGGTGAACTCGGAGCGCGGCCGCTCCCACTCATCCTGCTCCGGGGGCTTCTGTGGGGTGGAGGGCATTCAGGGCCTCTGTGTGTGGCCCTGTCAGAGTGGCAGCTTCTCCAGGGACCAGGCCTCCCCGCCAGCACGTGCTCAATGCTGGCTCTGGGTGGAGCAAGGGGTGCCAGGTGCTGACCTCCCTGAGGCTGGGCCCCATTTGCTGAAGAAGGACCACTGTCCACAAACACTCATCACTGCCCCTCAGGCTATCATTCAGGGGCCAGAGGAACCAGGTCGCTGCCCGGCCCCTCGGCAAATGGCCACGCTGGGACCGTGGTGGAGAACTGCAGCTCCAGCTCAGGGGCGGCTCCTGGGGCAGGTCCTCAGGATCAGCATCTCCTCCCACAGCTTCTGCCCTGGGCCTGGAGCTGCTGCAGGAGCCTCCCCCATGCGCCCCCAGCCCCCTGCCCTCCTCACTGCTGCCTACAGAGCCTGGCACACTCCCGGCCAGGGCTCCCGGAGAAGAGCAGACCCCACTCCTGAGCAGAGTGTGGAGGTTCGCCAAGTGTGGGCTCCTGGGCCTCATCAGATCCCCTGCTGGCCCTCTGGCAAGATGTGAGGCCCAGCAAGGCCAGGCAGGAGCAGGGCAGGGTCAGGCCCACCTGGGACACGCAGGGCTGCAGTAGCGGGTTCTGGATCAGCTTCCAGTTGGCTTTGTAATAGGTGAGCAGCTCCCCCAGGCTGGGGAAGAGACGGCCCTTCTGCAGGTAGAAGCTGCCGTCAGCCGCCGTGGAGATGCGGTAGTGGCGGACTTTGGCCTGGGCCCGGACTGGGAAGGTGCAGAGATGGAGGCTGTGTCCAGACCCTCCACCACTACA
This sequence comes from Myotis brandtii, assembly GCF_000412655.1. Lineage (NCBI taxonomy): Eukaryota > Metazoa > Chordata > Mammalia > Chiroptera > Vespertilionidae > Myotis > Myotis brandtii. The sequence goes on along the minus strand of NW_005371769.1, from coordinate 630,358 downwards.
ACCAGGAGACTGCCACCACCCTCTGGGGAGCCAAGGCGGCCGGAGCCTCGTGGAGGAGGGGGGAGTGTGGGTAGCTACAGGCAGAGGAACAGACAGGGTGCAGAGCGGTGCTGGTGAGTGAGAGTCTGCAAGGGGAATGAAGGCGGGGTGAGCTCCTGAGGAGGCAGTGGACAAACATGAAGTGACCCGCAGTAGGCGCTGTCAGGCCCTAGGTGGGGCTGGGCACAAGTAAGGACTCTGAGGTCAAGAGTGTTCTCATAAGAGAGCAACCAAAGGACGTATGCATGCATATGGGCATAACCAATGGACACGGACTCTGGGGCAGTGGGGGCTTGTCCTGGGGGGCGGGAGTGGCAGGGGGAGGTCAATCGTGGAAAAAGGAGACAAATGTAATACTTTCAACAATAAAAAAGAGTGTTCTACCTTGGCACGGCTGCCCAGGGTGCCTCAGGGGGACAGAGGCATGAGGGGCCCTTGTACCTGACAGCGAGTAGTCGCCGTGGCTGCTCTCACTGGGCCGGATGAGGAAGGCGCCGGGCACGTTGGCTGGGGACAGGAGCAGCTGCTGGGCCTGGGTGCGGCTGATGCTACTGAAGTACCAGCTGCAAAGGGTGGGTGCATCGGTCACTAGGCAGGCCCAGCCCCAGGCGCCCAGCCCCACACTGGCCAGAGGCCCCAGGTGCCCACTCTGTGCCCCCAGCCCCGGCCCCAGTGCTCAGCCTCCTGAGTCATCAGGGACTGGACAGGCGAACCGCTTGGGCTGGCATGGAGCTGACAGCCACCCGCAGTGACCCATGCCATGTGAGACTGTCCACTCACCTCAGCCACAGGTTCCCGTTAGTCCTGCTCATAAAGTGACCACAGCCCTGGCCACAGGCTAACAGCCTGGCCATAGACCAAACCTGTCAAACTCAAGACAACTGAGCCCTGAGAGGGAAGGGGTCCACTGGGAACCAGGGCACCCTGATGAAGCTCAGGTGTGTGGGCTGGGCTGCAGGTGTGGCCTGGAGAACCAGGGGTGCCACCTGGCTGGGCATGGCCCACATGCCTCAGGAGGTCATAGGTGGGTGGGAGAAGCAGCCTCAATGCTGGAGCAGCTGGGAAGGCCCTCAAGGAGGTGGCCTGAGCCTGGCTGGGCAGGTGGTCAGGGGAGGCTGGGAGACCTGGGAGGCTCAAAGCATTGAGCGTCCACCTCTGAGGAGCCCTGCCCAGCACAGACCAGCCCGAGCCCCTGGCCCAGATACCAGAAACCCCCACACCTGCGAGTGGGGTGGGGCGAGACCTGCCTGGGGCTTCCTCATCTGACTCTCCATCTGGGCCAGCGCTCTGCGAAGAATCAGGCCAGGTGAGGCTGCTGGCCCACCCCGTCCCCTGTGTCTGTTCCCCGAGGCCCAGGTTGGGGACCTCACACCTGAGTTAGCTTCCCTCCCGGAAGCCTCCCCATACCTAGGGTCCCTGGAAACCCAGCGGCAGGAGGCCCGCCCCCAAGGGGACCACTTATGTCCAGGGACAGCCCAGTGAGCACAGCCCCTCACCCGCCCTGAGGGACAGCAGAGGTACTGGCTCTCAGATCACCTGGGGGCCCAAAGTATGACTCAGAGCGAGTCAGCACAAGGTGGGGGTGCCCCCCGAGAGGGGACCAGGTGAACATGGATGTGCAGGTGGGTACTGCTGGAGGCAGGGGCAGGGGCAGGGCCTGGCAGGAGGGGGCAGAGACAGACCTGCACCCACCTGGGGAGCTATGGAGAGGGGCTGGGAACCAATGTGGCCAGGGCCGTGGGGCTGGCCTGGGCTGGAGGGAAAATTGGAGGCAGAAGAAGTGGGTGCGAGTGGGTGGAGAGGCAGAGGTCTGGGAAACACTGGGAGATAGAATCAGCAGACAGGGCGGGTGGGGAAGGGTGGGGGACCCGTGGACCTTACATGGGTCCCCAGAGACAATACCTGGTGGGGCTGCGAGCTCAGGGACACATTGACTGGGGAGCTCTGAGGTGGCCAGGCTCCGTCCACACAGGCCCTGCCTCTGGGCCTGCTGGCCTGCTGGCGGGGAGAACATCTCAGGTGTGAAGGCTCTCAGCAGGCCTCCCCAGGACAGCAGGGCCCTGGGGGGCAAGGAGAACCAGAGGCTCCCAGCCTGGCCTCCCTGCAGCCCCAGGCCTGGGGAGGGAGCTGAGACCTGGGCTGCAGGGATGTCCTCCGGGTCCCTCCCTGGGGCGTGGGGCCATGGGCGAAATAAGATTGTAGGGGAGCCCTCAGCAGCTTGGAAGCAATGAGGCCTCACTGTGGGGGTTGAGGGGCCCAGCCCACCCAGCCGGTCTGGCCCAGGAACAGGTGTCTGGGGCTAATGACCCTGGGAGTGTGGTCAGCCCTTTCATCTCCAGCCCAGGCAAATAGTCATTAGCTCTTCCTCTTGGCAACCCCTCCCCTCCCCACAGCCCTGCCAGCCTTTTCCGGGAGCAGCTCTGGCTTTGTCCTCCACACCTGGAGTGACTGTGGGCACCTCCCCATCAGAGTGCCTGCTTGGTCCCAGGCGTGGGGTGGGGCCAGGAGGCACCTTCCTGGGACTCAGGCTCCTCCCAGGAGGCTGGCAGTGGCCTGACTGAGGCTGAGACCCTAGGCTGGTCGGCAAGGACATGTCCAGGGCTCAGGCCTGGCCCAGTGGGTGCGGGACCCACATTGAGGTGAGGTCTGCTCAGCAAAGCATGCAGCCTGTTCTCACCCAGCATGCCACCTCCATGCATGCTGGGCTGAGAGGAGAGACTGCCCGAGTGTCCGCGAGCCAACACCCCGTCCATTCAGACACCTGAGATTGCCACGGCCACCACTGCGTTCAGCGGGAAGATGGGTCAGGCTCACATCCTGGGTTTGGGTGGAATGCTTGAGGCCTATGGACCGTGCCCACTGCCAGATGGCAAGGCCCTGCTCAGAGCTGGCACACAGCTGCCCCAGGAGACCACCTGTCCTTGGACCTGGAGCTTGAGCTGAGAGGTGACCTCCCCGAGGAACCTGCCTGGAGAGCCCTCCCCCCCTTCTTCTTCCTTCCATGGTGACAGGCTGTCATGCCAACAAGCAGATATTCCTGCCTGGGGACTGCCCCTGCCTCGGGGCTCAGGCTCTGGGGGGAATGGTTGGGCTCCCCTACCTGGGTCCACTGCCCAAACAGGCCTTTCTTGGAGCAATCCCAAAGGCCAGGTCATGTCTGCCCCATAGCTGGCCCAGTGCAGGTGGAGGGGCTGGTGAATGTGCAGGAGTGAGGGGCAGGGGAATGCACCTCTGATATACCACCCCCACCCCCCGTCACCACCTTACCACACCCTCAGAGCACAAGAGGACGCCGATGGCCTCTGCACACTCAGGTCCTCACTGGGAGCTCTAGGAAGCAGGGGCTATGATGTCTCACCCCAGACCCTCGCCCCTGCCCCCAAGCAGTGACTACTTAGCCAGCCTGCAGAACGAGAGCCTCCTAGATGCTGCCTCCAGGACTGAGTCCCTGTGTGAGAGCAAGAGGGCAGCTAGCCAGCCGGACAGAGTCCCAATGTGGCCGGCCAGGAGCAGGCACACACGCCGCCCAGCCCCACCTGCCAGGCCGTCACTGCTGTCTGTGTCCCAGGCTCTGTGCTCACTGCTGTGCAGCAGGGCCTGGAGGAGCCCGCTGCTGCGTGCATGAGTGACCCCACAACGATCCCAGACTCCCAGATGGCCTCCCAGCCTCAGCCACTGCTTCCTGACTCCCAGAGCAGGCGGTACTCACGGTTGGTCTGCAAGCATCTCAGCGGTGGCCTTGGCCACGTAGGCGAGGGGCACAAGCCCCACACTGGGCTGGCCCGAGAGCCGACGGGCAAAGATGTAGTCGCCCTCCTCCTTGAGGGCGTAGAGCCTGTCCCCACGGCTGACACTCAGCTCATCCGCATACCGCGCCGTGAAGTCGCACAGCGCCCTGAAGAACTGCCCAGGCGCCGGGGGGCTGCCAAGCACAGCGGCAGGGGGCTCCAGCTCCGGGTCGGCACCTGGGTCGGGGAAGCAGGGGATGCTATGGTCCTGGGCACCTGCTGGCCAGATCTTGTTCCAGAAGAAGGACAGGAAGGCCAGCCGCTTCCTGAGGAAGGGCTCCATGTTCCAGGGTGTTCTGAACCTGGTCCCCACGCCGCCCAGGCCCTGCAGGGAAGGGGACTTCCGGAAAAGGAGAAACTGGAAGAGCTGGTGGGAAGGCGAGTGTCGGAGCCTGGAGCCTCGGAGCCTTGCTGCGTTCGTCCTGGCTGGTGCGAGGTGTGGTGTAGCAGGTCACTGCAGCGGGACCCCACACCCCACACCCCACACCCCACACCCCACAAGCAGGAGCAGGCTTGCACAGCCCCCTGCCTGCCTCCAGGCTGGTGTTCAGACCAGCCTGGGGGGCGGGGCCAGGGTGAGGTCCTGGGCGTGGCCTCAGGTGGGGCAGCCCCTCCCCTCCTCCCTTCTGTCCCTCCCCCAGGCCCAGGCAGGATGGAGCGATGCTGCTCTGCCAAGGATATGAACCCAGTGGCACGGAGGGGGTGGGGATGAGCCTGGTGCATGGCCAGGCCCTCCTGCACGATGAAGCAAACTCGGCCTGTGCTTCTGAGTTGGGTGGGGAAAGCAAGCCCCAGCGGTCAGGTTCTGGGGTCTGGGGCTGTGGGCAGGGGCTGTGGTGGGTGGGATTCCAGCCAGGTAGCCTGCTCTCTCTCCATGTGTGTCTCCCTCCACCCAGGGTCATTATTGAGGCCACATCTCTCTTCTGATGGCTGCAAACCCTCCTTCCTCTCCCTGAACTCTATGTACACCCAAAAGTTTGCTCTCTCTTTTTTAAAATATATTTTTATTGATTTCAGAGAGGAAGGGAGAAGGAGAGATAGAAACATCACTGATGAGAGAGAATCATGGATCGGCTGCCTCCTGCCCGCCCCACACTGGGGACTGAGCCCGCAACCCAGGTACATGCCCTTGACCGGAATCAAACCTGGGGCCCTTCAGTCCGCAGGCCGACACTCTTCCCATTGAGCAAAACTGGCCAAAAGTTTGCTTTCTGCGGTGAATGGTCCCAATAAACAGGTGTGACGACTGTCCAACTGGCCCCCGAGAGGCAGCCGACCCTTTTCTCTGCATTGCACCTGGAGGCCCCGCCACACACCTGGGGAGCAGCTCTACAGTTACAAACTGGTGTGGCAGCCACACAGTGCACTGAAGGGGCAAGGGCCCAGGGGGCAGCTCCGGGCACCTGAGACTCATCCTGTTGGGGGTGTGAGAAGAAGATACTTTTAAAAATATATATTTTATTAATTTTTTACAGAGAGGAAGGAGAGGGATAGAGAGTTAGAAACATCGATGAGAAACATTGATCAGCTGCCTCCTGCACACTCACTACTGGGGATGTGCCCGCAACCAAGGTACATGCCCTTGACTGGAATCGACCCTGGGACCCTTCAGTCCACAGGCTGATGCTCTATCCACTGAGCCAAACCGGTTAGGGCGAGAAGAAATATTTCCACACACATCCTTGGGAAGGGGGGGGCCTGGAAGAGCCTGCAGTCCCGCCACCACCTGCTCCCCTGAGCGCAAGCCTGGGATTTGTGGGTGCATTTCCCTCAGTCCAGATACATGGCTCCCCCTCCTCGGAAGCCAGGCCTCTGACCTGCAGCCACAGGGCCTCCTCAGGCCAGGTTCCCACTCGTGCTGACCATGCTCGGATCAAGCACTCAGAACCCGGACACATTCTCCTGAAGACTCGCTGCCCCCATAGCTGCAGGGCCTCTGGGACAGCACATTCCTTCGGGTGCAGGGCAGGCAGGGAGGGCCCTCCTTGGTCCTCTGGACTAGCTCCCACGCCTGGTCCCAGGCCTCCTGTTAGCCCCCCAAAAAGCCCAGACAGAGACCCCATGATGGGCTGAGGTCTTCCTCCTACCGGCAAGGAAAACAGATCCTGTCCATCCTCCTCAAGGTCAGAGCAGAGACATTTTTCTAGCAGGAACCTGTGCTGGGAAGTGGGCACCCCTCCCAGCTCGCGAAGAACGCTGGCCCTTCTCGGTCTCCCCCAGTGACGAGGGCAAGAGGCTTCTCCTCGTTGGTCCAGGCTCTGCCAGGAGTACCGCTGGCCGCCGCAGCCCTCCACGGGCCCTCCACCAGGCAGGCCCTCTGGCTCCACCATCGCCCTAAGGAGCGGCCGTGCTGGGTGGGGTGGGGTGGTGGGTATGAGAGCGCGGAGGCCTCCACAACTCTGGGTGTGGTCAGATGACGGGTTCAAATCCTGCTCAGACTCACTAGCCATGGGCAAGGTGCTGACCTCCCTGTGCCTTGATCTCCCATCTGTAAGAACACTGAGCTCCCAGTGACGTGGGAGCAGGGGCCTCCGGCATGCAGGCTGAGGAGCCACCACCCGATGGGTTCATGTGTGCGGAGGACACATGATGGGGGTGTCCGTGCTCAGGTGCACTCCCCTCCCCAGGGCTGTGACCTCGAGACCACCAGGCTCCCCACTCTCAGGGCCCAGGGTCGCTCTGCCAAGGGCAGCACGGCCTGGTGACTGCAGAGTCGGGCGAGAGAGAACACAGATGGGGGCCATGCCTTGGAGCGGCACTCAAAGAGGAAGGACCAACCAGGGCTGCACACGGCCTGCAGGGCTCCACAGAGAGCAGGCCGCCAGGGCTGAGGGGCATGGACGGGTCCCTGTGGGACCACCCTGCTTGATCTGACACAGCTTCTGCAGGAAATGGGCAGTGGGTTCATGGTGTCTCTGTTACATCTTACAACTGGGTGTGATTTACAATGATCTCAAATTAAACATTTAATTGTAAAAAATTAGCTTAGGAACAAGAAACAGAACAAAAGGGGTGAAGCCAAAGAGGTCCAGGGGTGGGGCTGCTGTGTGCCCCTCTTCTCCCCTCAGTCTTCAGACAGCACCCCCCTTTCCAAACCATTCAGCCCTTGCCCCGCGGATCCCTGAATAACAGCAGCTCTCATAGCTGAGTCAGAACCCAGGGCGGACAAGGAGGGCAGACCGGGCCCCAACACACCCTCCTCGGGCTCCACCTCTGGTGCCCCCGAGGCCTGGGCCTGAGAAGGGCTGATGGGCAGCTAGCCAGGGGGACTCCTCCAGTGGGGAGGGGTGCAGTGGGCAGGCTCTGGCACAGAACAGACTGGGAGGGGACTCAGGCAGACATTCTATCCTGGAAGGGGGCCCCACCACTGACCTCCCAGGAGGAGCAGACAAGCATGGCTTGGGGTATCCCTGCCTCTTCAGCCTCCCCAAGGGGGGCAAGGGGTGTCTTGGGGAGTCAGACCTACCACTCCGGGTGGGACACCCCGGCTGGCTGAGGGGTCCCAGAGGCCCTGAGCCCAGCTGGCCCCTGAAGGTGGGGCTCCAGAGGCTGAGAATACCTCTGAGGGGCGCCGGGAGCTGTGGAGACCCCATTTGTCCAGACCCGGATGGGGCCCCAGCGTGGGAGAGGAAGCGGGCAGCACCTTCACCAGGGAGACCAGCACTGCCCACCTGCCAGTGCCCATGGCCCCGACTCTGGGCAGCTCCAATGAGGGGTTCCCTGAGCGGCACTCAGCCAGGGATGCAGCAGGAGCCCCCCTCAAAATCACCCGCAGGCTGCAGGTCCCACCAGAAGCCCCGCTTAGGGAGCCCTGTGCCGGGCGGTTGACTCAGGGACAGCCAGCTTGAAGGGACCGACTGCGGCCTGGCTCCCGCACTCCGCGGCGGCTCCCGGTTGGTCCGAGCGGAGAGAGCATAGCCCATGGTCAGTTCCTCCGCGCCGGCCGGGCGGAGCCGGGGAGAGGCCAGCGGTTCCTTTCGTCGGGGTCCTGGGATCGTCATCCCGCAGCAGACAAGTCTGGGAATCCAGGGAACGGGTCTCCCCTCTAAGCCTTGGTTCCGCCCACCCTGCCCCCACTCCCGGGCGCCGCGGGCGCCGCGGGCGTCACAAAGACTCACGATCCCCATGGCAACCGCTGGTTGCCACG
>NW_005371769.1:616910-622066 GCF_000412655.1 Myotis brandtii | reverse complement strand
CTTCGGGAAACGGGTGGAACGGGTGGAGTCGGAGTCGAGGAGGCCAGGACTCCAAGCGACCCCTCCTGCGAGTTTACACCAACCCATCTGTGGTTTTCCATCTGGGAGACTTGACGCCTGGGAACATCCCTGACCCGCGGCCAGATCCAGGGGCAAGAGTTCCCCCCAGAGGCCAGAGCAGGACTTAGGCCATAAGTCCTGGGATCCTGGGCTCGGCTGGCACCTCACCCCATAGCCCCTCTGTTGTGCCCAGGCCTCATGTGGCTCCTCTGCCCCAGGAAGGGCAAGGACCTTTGGGGAGGAGGCAGCCTGCCCCAGCCTTACCCTGCCACTTGGTGGTTTCTTGGGCAAGTCACTGGATCTGTTGGGCCTCCCTGTAACTCACCCAACCCTTGGGTTGCTGGGACAACCCGAGCTTTCCCAGGTGCAGGCCGGGACCCTGGGGGTGGCTGGGACCTGGGACAGCAGCCAGGGATGTTGGCTCCTTCTCCAAGGAGCCCCAGCTTGCAGGAGTGGTCTGCCTCGCTGTGGCTGCATCCAGCTGTGGGGCGCACTGACACCCAGAGCTGGAAACCTGGTGGGGGATGGGGGTCGTGGCCCCAAAGGAGCTTCAGGCTGTGGGGTCCATGGCTAGCCTTGCACCTGGAGTAAGAGTCCACCTGTAGGAGGGAGTGACAGGACCTCAGCCTCTGGGCCTTTCCTAGGGAGTCGTGGCTCTTTAAGGCCCTGGAGGCCCGGGACACAGGGCTCGGGAACTGGGAGCTAGCCGGGCTATTCCTCAGCTGGGCCGGCCTCCCAGCTGGCCCTGGTCCCCAACTGGACTGTCCTGGGGTGAGCCTGGCCCTCTGCTGTGCACCAGCGGTGAGGTGTTGGGGGTCTGCAGGGCAGTGGTGTCCCAAGGGGAGTTTGGTGCTGCTCAGCAGGACCTCACTGAGTCTCCGCGCCCGAGGAGCACTGTCACCCACTTCAAACAGGTCCCGAAACCTTGGCCAGGCCGCACAGCTGGTCAGTGGCTGAGGTTTCTGCTCAAGTCATTCTGGCCCCAGAGCCCAGCCCAGGCCTTAGCCCTGCCCTGCGTCCTCACAACCAATCATCCGTAGTGTTTGCCCCTCAATGCCTACTTTTTAAAAATATATATATTTTTTATTGATTTCAAAGAGGAAGAGAGATAGAACCATCAATGATGAGAATCACTGATTGGCTGCCTCCTGCACACCCCCTACTGGGGATCGAGTCCACAACCTGACCATGTGCCCTTGACTGGAATTGAACCCAGGACCCTTCAGTCCACAGGCTGGTTGATGCTTTATCTATTGAGCCAAACCAGCTAAGGCTCTAAATGTCTACTTTTAATGACTCTGCAGCCTGCCCACCCGGCCCTCCAGGCAGCCTCTTCTAGAGAAAGGTGCTCCCTCCAGGAAGGATAGAGGGCCCAGTGTGGGGGTTAATGGGCCTGAAATCACCCCCACACACAAACACAGCCCCAAGTGAGCCCCAGGTGGGCAGCAGAGGCCTGCCTGACTGCTCCCGCTCACGGCCCACCCTCCACCCCTCCCTCCAGACAATGAGTTTCCAGGTGACAGGCCTGGGCCTGGACAAGATGAAGCTGGACAGTCCCCAGTCCTTCCTGGACCAGGAGGAGGTGGAGGAGGCTGAGGACCGGCAGCTGCTGGAGCCGGAGGCTTGGAGGACCTACACAGCACGCCGCAATGCGCTGCGGGAGTTCCTGACCTGCGACCTGAGCCCCCACCTGCTGAAGCGCCACCACGCTCGCATGGAGCTGCTGAGGAAGTGCTCCTACCACATCGAGATCCTCCCCAAGCACCTGGCCCTGGGCGACCAGAACCCGCTGGTGCTGCCCAGCACCATGTTCCAGCTCATCGACCCCTGGAAGTTCCAGCGCATGAAGAAGGTGGGCACCGCGCAGACCAAGATCCAGCTCCTGCTGCTCGGAGACCTGCTGGAGCAGCTGGACCACGGCCGTGCCCAGCTGGATGCCCTGCTCGAGTCGCCTGACCCTCGGCCCTTCCTGGCGGGCTGGGCACTCGTGGAACAGCGGCTGGCAGACCTGTCGGCCGTCATGGACAACTTCCTGGCCATGATGGTGCCAGGGCGTCTGCATATCAAGCACCGCCTGGTGTCTGATGTTGGCGCCACCAAGATCCCGCACATCCGGCTCATGCTCAGCACCAAGATGCCCGTCATGTTCGATCGCAAGGAGTCGGTGGCCCACCAGGACTGGGTCACCCTGCGCTGGTTTGTCACCATCCAGCCAGCGATGCCGGAACAGTTCGAACTGCGCTTCAAGCTGCTGGACCCACGGACACAGCAGGAGTACCTGCAGCGCGGCATCATCCCCGTGGCCGCCTGCACTTTCGACGTCCACAACCTGCTGCCCAACCGTGTCTACAAGTTCACCGTCAAGAGGGCAGAAAGCTACACGCTGGTCTATGAGCCCTGGCGGGACAGCCTCACACTGCAGACCAGGCCGGGGCCCCCCGAAGGGCCGCCCCCCCGTCGGCTGGGCAAGCCGGGCCGCCCCTGACTGCAGCTTCCGAGAGATGGTTTTCTAGTATTTATCCACTAATAAAGAGGAGTATAAACGCACACACACAATGAAAGAAGCAAACCTACTTCCGTCCTGAGGGCAGCGGCAGCCACATGGGTATTTCTCCTGACTTGGCCCAAGCACTCCCACGAGCCCCAGGCCCCGCAGCTCCTGCTCCCTTTTCGGGGGGCGGGGGCCCCAGGCTGGACCTTCCAGGACAGCTGGCCCCAGAGCAAGAAGCGCCAGCCCTGGCACCTGGATGCCACCTCCAGCATGACAGCTGCCCCAGGGGCTCGGCCACATCAGCTCCAGCCCACCCCCCCCCCCCCCGTCACAATAACCAGCCATGTGACCTCAGCACAGGCTCTGGCCACCTTTCCTCCCTCCTAGGCCAGGTTCCCCAGGGGGACAATCCCCCAGGTCCTGCCCAGACCCCACAGGGGCAGTCATGGCCCATCACTCTCACCCCAGCTTTATCAGGATCAGAGTGCCTGAGGCCAAAAGGACATTTTATTTTTAAAATGACAATAAAAGTCTTATCTTTCCCCCAAATGAAGCTGAAGTTCATCGGCACCCCATCCGGAGGTGGGTGAGGGTCCCAGGAAAGGGCGCCTGGCAGGGGGCATCCCCAGCACACAGGCCAGCATAAGGACTCTTGGGAGGTGGCACTCCCTCCAGCCCATTGGCCCTCCCCACCAACTCCTCTGTCCAGCCCCCTGTGGGTGACCACCCCCTTGATGTTGCCTTGATAGTCTGCCCTTGCCCTGCAGTGGTCCTGTGACCCCGGGCGCCCAGCAGTGCCCCTCCCCGTGCGCACGCTCACTCTGACAAAGGTAATATGGGCGTCAGTGTCCACCTGCTCCTGCGGCTTGGACACCAGCTCCAGGAGGGACAGCCCTATGTCCCTGGCCATGGCTGAGGAGGATGGTCAGCACAGGTAACCACGTGGTCACTGGAGAATCGTGTGGTCAGGGATGATGGGAAACAGCCCCTCTCCCACTGGCTGAGAAGTGGTTTGGTGAAGGGGGTCCCCAACTCTGCCGGAGAAGCCCCAGCACCGCCCCTCAGCATGGACAGGGTGCTCTTACAGGTGGGGATTTAGCCCGGGGAGGGCTCCTCTCCCAGGCCTGTCCCACTGTGTGCCCCGCGCTCTGGCCTCGTGTGCTATGGGCGCACTCCTGCATGTCCTGCAGGGGTCCCAGGGCCCAGGCCTCATGCTCCTCAGAAATGGAGGGAACAGGGGTAAGAGCAGGCCAGGGACCAGGGACTGGGGTTTGTGCTGAGTCATACCAGTCCAACAGAGGGCCTGGCTGGAGTGGGGTTCACCAAGGGAGGTGCATGGGGGTACGCAGCTCATTCTGTGTCTCCTGCTGGAGGCCTGGCTTGCGCCCTCACCCAGAAAGGCAGCTGCCCAGAGGCCACAGGTCCTACTCTGGAAGCAGCTCTGCTGCACCTACTAAGTACAGCCCTTGAGGCCAGGACGCTGGTCTGTGCCCGACCCGCCTCAGCCTCACCTCTACCACGTAGCTGCCTCGCCCCCGCCCCCCAGCCCCCTGATTCCTACAGCACACTTGGGGTTTCAACGCCTCTTCCTCTGGGAAGCCCTCCCTGACTCCAGGTTGGTAAGGTCTTAACTCCCTGCCTCAGACACCTGTTCATCTCTCCTTAAGCGTTTTTCACAAGATTCGGTCAAGTTTCTCAATGCTTGGAGGAGGCTGCCATGGAGGAGGCCTCTTCCAGGTAGGGCCCATCGACTCACTTTGGGCCTCGCAGTGAACACATGGTACACAAAGGCCTGCCACGTCTCGGTCTCTCTGTGACCTCCCGACCCATCCACTCCCAGGGCCCCGGCCACACCTTGCTTTTCCCACAGCTGCTCTACGGGGTGGGGGTGGGAGGCCTGGGGGCTCAGCCACACAAGGGGAATGAGGAGCCCAGGTCAATCTCCAGGGGCCATGCAGTGCCCAAGGTCCTGGGTGGCACCGGGCCCGCTGGCAGCCTTGGGGACTTTGGACCTAGACTGTGGGCCTAAGATCAGCGTTCAGAGGCTGGGCACACCTGCAACACCTGAACACAGCTCACGGCGTGGCCTCGCCCTCCCGGTTCCAGCTTCCTCGGCGCTGGCAGAGGACCCTCAGCCGGCGGTGTCCTCAGTGCTCCCCGTGCTCCCCACCCAGCACCTGCCACAAGGGCTTGACAGCCTCACAGCCCGAGGAAGGGCTACCCTCTGTGCCCCCAGACAGGCCTCAAAACACCCAGGGGTGAGAAAGCAGAGTGGCCTTTATAACAAAGTTAATGTTCAATCATATAATAGTCCAAGAAAAGATACAAAATTGGAATGTAGAGATTTGATTTGTAGAAAACTTCAGGAAACAGACCCATCCCGTGGTCCCGCAGCAAGGCCACGGGGGCTGCCCTCCTAGGACACACAACTTTGCAGCCCCAGCCCGTGGGGAACATCACCCCGAGACCCAGGTCGGAGCTGCCTCAGGGCGGACTCGGCGGGGGGCCAGAGGCTTCCAGAGAAGGCAGAACACAATGCCTCCTGACACACCAGGTGGGCAGGCTGTCCGGACCTGACCCACCCGCGGAGTGGGGGCTGAGGGGG
>NW_005371769.1:610564-616868 GCF_000412655.1 Myotis brandtii | reverse complement strand
GCAGCCCCGCCCACAGCCCTTGGGAGCGCTGCTGTGGGTGGGGAGGTCAAGGTGAGGTGGCCTCAGGGGGCGCTGTGGATGCAGAGAAAGGGCCTGGCTTCCAGGGAAGCCCCTCTGCCCTGAGTTTGGGTTTATTTAAAAATAGAAAATAAAGCTGAGCTCCATGGCTGGCACCAGTGTGGCTGGGATGGCATCCAAAGACCAAAGAGCTGGGATTTCCTTCCAGACCCCAAACCTTCCCAGTGGCCCCACCCGAGATGCTCCGGTCACCACAGCGGCAGTAAAAGCAGGCCACCCGGGGGGATGAGCACCGACCTCCTCTTTCTTCTCAGGTCCGTGCTCCCCCGGGGACAAAGCCGGGCTCCAGAGATGGCTAATGTGCACACCACGGCGGGCCTCCGAACCTGCCCAGCCAGGGGCAGGGCGCCAGGCCGAGCCGGCGATGACTGCTGACGAAGGCACGTGGGATCCCGCGGAGCGGGGCCAAGGCAGCCTGCAGGGGAGGGCTGGGCCTTGTCCTGGCCGTCCGGTCAGCTTGAGGGCAGTGGATGGCTGAGGCGGGCCCTTCAGACCAGCACGGCTGGCCTCCTCCGGACCCGCACCTGGCCAGCGGGCACCAGGCTCCGCTGGGCCTCACAGAAGTCCAGGAGTCTGCGCCACAGAGGGCAGCATCGAAGCAGGAGGTGGTCTCCTGCAAGATGGAGGAGTCAGTGCTGGCCCCACCCCCATAGCAGCTGTGCCCAGCCACACCCAGGCCTGCCCCAGCAGCTCTCACCGACGAGGCAGAGCCCCTCCTGGGCCCGGGTGATGGCCACATTCACTTGGTTGGGGTCTACAACGAAGCCCAGGAACCTCTTCAGCCAGCTCTTAGTCGGCCGTTGATCCAAGTCGCTCTCTGGGCAGGAACGGACGGTGCTCACCAGCACATAGCGCCACTCACTCCCTGGGGACCAGGGGCACAGTGAGGCCCACCTTCCTGACCCGAAGGCCCAGGAGCCCTACCCAGGGCCGGCCTCCAACCTCACCCTGGCTCTTGGTGATGGAGCACACTGCCACTCCGGTGACACCCTGACGCACGAGGCCCTTGCTGATCTCTGCGGCCTGCGCGTTGTAGGGCGTGAGGATGGCAATGTCCTTGGGGTCCACTGTCCTGTCCAGGGTCAGCTGTTTGGCGATGCGAACCTGAAGGACCGAGGGGGTGCTAGTGGAACAGGCCCTGGTGCCTCCCCGCCTGGCACCCGGGCCTCGCCTGTTTCCTCAGCTCCTCTGCCTCCTCCTCCAGGAAGCCCTCCTGACCAAGGGGCACCACCTGACACTCACCACCTCTGCCACCTCCTCCAGGTTGGCCTTGGAGTTCTCGTTCCCTTCATCTGTGGACACCAGCAGGCTCTGCTCGTGGCCCTGCACGTGGCCAAAGATGACAGGGCAGCTCTCCTTGTCAGCATGGCCCAGGATGCTGGGCGGCCGCCGCAGGCCCGGCCAGGTCTTCAGCCTCTTCTGGTAGAACTCCATGGAAGGGAAGCTGCAGATGCCCTCGTGCTGCCGGAAGAACATGAGCCAGGGACAGGCTGCCATCTGCCCTCCCTGGGTCCCAGGAGAAGGCCAGGGTGAATGCAGGAGGTGGGAATGGTCAGAGGCACAGGCGTGGGGCGGCTCACCATGCGGTACTGCGTGTCCAGCATGTAGGCATCCCTGTAGTACCTCTCGAAGAGAGACCGGTCCAGCCCCAGGCTTTGCAGCTGCTCATTCTTGACCACAGGCCGCAGCTGCTTGTGGTCCCCAAGAAGAACCACCTGGAGGACAGGTGTGGATCTGACCCCCAGACCCAGAGGCACCCAGCACGTCCGCTGCTACCCCACCTCAACCTGCCCTCCATGCGCTCCCTGCATCCAGGTGTGAGGCCCCCGGGCGATGCCTGTCTGGCATCAGCACCTGCCTCACCTTCTCAATGTGGGAGAAGTTCACCAGGGGGATGAGGGTCTCGGGCTCCGTGGCCATGCCCGCCTCATCGACCAAGATCTGCCGAACGTTCAGGTTCTTGAGGCTGGGCGAGGCCGCACACGAGCACGTGCAGAGGATGACGCTGTGGCGGTCCAGCTCGAACTTCCTCGCCCTCCCCAGGATCTTCTTATACCTGCACAGGGACGCTGTCGGGTCACCCAGGGACCCCCACACCAGGAGGCCGCTCCACGGCTCCGCCGCTTACCTGGCGAGGTCCTCCTCGGGGAACACCTCCCCTCTCTGCAGCCGGGTGTCAAAAGCCTTGATGGAGGGCGCGTAGGGGTTGGAGGACTGCCGGATCCGGTGGTGCAGCGTGATGGTCCTGGCGGGGGAACCCCCGTGAAGCCCCGTGTTGCCCACAGCCCAAGGCAGGACCATCAGACAGCTGAGGCCTCTCCCCTCCACCCAGAGACAGACAGACAGACAGACAGCTAGACAGACTCTGAGAGGCGGCACCTGAGGCTCTGGTTGGGCCTCCCCTCCCGAGGGGTCTTCCTGGGCGGGCCCCTGCTGCTCACGCCCGGCACTGGGAACTCGGTGGCCTCCGCCTGCTCGCTGTACACACGGAGGGGCTTCAGCTCTGCCCTTCTGCTCAGGAGCATTCCTGGGGGCAGTCTGGGCGTGAGCGACTGTCCCCTGGGCCCGCCGTCCCCAGCACAGCCCCCATGGCTGACCCAGTGCACCTGCCACGACGTCCACCGACTTGTTGGAGGGGCCACAGTACAAGATGCAGGGGGGCCCCAGCTGCTTCTCCTGGAAGGGAGTGCCACAGGCCGGCACTGGCTCCTCATTTAACTTGTAAAACCAGAACACGATGTGGAAGCCCACCACTGTCTTCCCTGTGCCTGTGGGCAGAGAGCAGGTGAGCCGAGCCGCCACCGGCCTGCCCAGGCACCTTGGCCCCAGTGCAGGTCCCACCTGGTGGGCCCTGAATGACGGTGAATTGCTTCTTTAGGGCCTCTCTGATGGCCTCGTTCTGGCTGGGGTTCAGCTTGTGGCGGCCTCCGGGGATGTCAAAGGTCTGTCGCTCCAAAAACCTGCTGGGGATTCCTGAGGAAGGAGCCAGGCTCCCTGAGCTCTGGTGCAGGGCGGGCCAGGGCAGGAAGAAGGGGCAGGAAAGCTGGAGGGCCCCCACCTACCTCTGCGAAGGGGCTGCTGGCCAGGAAGGTGTCCAGGAAGGTGTCGGGGAGAGTGCCGGGGAAGGTGGTGGGGCAGGGGGATGGGGTGGCCCAGGGCGATGTTGATGACCAGCTGGGACGCGCCCTTCAGCCCACGCACGGCTTCTTCCTTGCGGCTGGGGCATGTGGGGGGGAGACCGACACTGGAACTTCAACTGGACTCTCCCAGGGAGGGAGCACTGCCCCACAGGCCACCCCTCCCAGAAGAGGGAGTCCAAGGAGGTTTCACCCTCCCACCCACCGGCCTCTCCCTGGCCTCTGGCCCTGGGGAAGCCACTCACAGGTCAGGTAGCTGCTTTGGTAGCACCTCAATGGTGAATGGGGCGCCGGGCCGCAGCACCTCTTCTGGAACCTTCTCCATGGCCATGTGGTGGATGAAGAAGTGCACCTGCTTGTCAGCCTCTTGCCGGTCGGCACGGCCCTCTGGATTTGGGTCCCAGTCCTCCGTCAGCCCGTGGGCCACCCAGGTGTAGGTGTCCGGGTCGATGCTCAGGGTGGGGCCCAGGCTGCTGGGCCCGGGGGGCGGCTGGCCAGGGCTGGCTTCAGGGTCCGGCATCCTGGCATCGGGCACAGCCCGAAGCCCCTCAAGCCGGATGCAGAGGTAGCAGTGGCCAAAACTGATGTCGATGCTATGTTCCCGGAGGAAGGCGGCCTCCAGGCAGAAGCTGCCCTGGAGCTGCCCCTGCTCCGTCCGCTCCGCGTCCCAGGCGATGTGCACTTGCTGCAGCGTGATGGTGTCGCTCTCGGCCACGGCGCTGGTGGCCGACTCCAGGGAGCAAAACGGCTCCCACATGAGGCAGTAGTCCTCTACGCTGCGGCAGCGGTCCCGCCCGGCCTGCGGCACACGGCCCGAGAAGCAGTCACCCGCTCGCTCCACGTGCTCCAGGCACAGGCTGAGGCCTGGGGCCACGAGCCACAGCTGCAGGGCTGGCACCAGGATTCCCCGATGCAGCGTGGCGCTGAGCTGCACCTTCAGCGTGTCCCCACTAACCAGCTCCCGGGCCACCTCCACAAAGTGGCCACAGCGGCTGCGTGACACCTGCCCCAGCTCCCGCTGCGGCGGCCTGGCACTGTCCTGCTCCTGCACACGGGCAGCCACCTCCGGCCACCGCTGCTCCTCCACCAGCTCCAGCAGCTGCTGCCACAGGGCGGTGTCCACGGGCCAGGTGTGCAGGTCCAGCAGGGTGCCGGGCAGTGGGGGACATGGCCCATTCGGCATCACTGAGTAGACACGGCGTCGCCATTCAAGCCGCAGGCCCAGCTGGCTCACCAGGCGGTGCGGGTGCTTAGCCAGCTGCAGGGAGCGATAGTAAACAGGGCAGGGGTCAGGCAGGGTCTCCCGGTTGACCGGGAAGAGCAGCTTGAAGCAGCGAGCACCCAATTCCACATCCACCACGAAGCCCAGCTTCTGGCGCGGCTGAGCCTTGAGCCGCGTGGCCAGGTGCAGGCTGCAGGCCCGACGCTGGTAGCTCTGGGCACGTGCGTGCTGGCGGCTGAAGTCTTGGCAGAGCCCGTTGATGTCTCTGGCAGAGTAGGCAGAGCCCCCCTGGCCCAGTGCCAGCAGAATCTGCCGCTGCAGCACCACGTCCAGGTACCTGCGGATGGGTGAGGTGGCCCAGGTGTACCAGTCCACCTGCAGTGAGTAGTGACTGGCGGGTTGCCGCTCACCCTGGCTGGAGCGGCCGAAGACAGAGCGGCCCAGGGCCTTGCGGAAGTCCAGACCCGCGGCAGCCAGCGAGGGGTGCATGTCGTCCGTGGTGATGAGGTCGGCCAGCAGGCCGAAGTCCTGGGCGTGGGCGGCAAGCTGGATGTGCCTCCAGAGGGAAGCCAGCAGGTGGAGCTGCTTAAGGGGGGTGCCGCGCCCCCGCAGGTGGTGTCTCAGGTGAAGCGATAAAGGCACCAGCTCTCCGTGCTTCTCGCTCACGGCTTCAAGCTGGTGGCCGCTGGGCGTGGGCTGCCACCGCAATGGTGTGGCCGTCCGGGTGCGCTCACTGCCCACCAGGAACTCGGCCACCAGGCTGTTGAACTGGATCATGTACTCTTTGACCATGGCGTGGGCCGCACGGAAGCCCAGCGCGCTGTCCTCGTCAGGCTGCTCATAGTGCCAGGCCGCCTGCAAACGGCGTCGGCGCAGCACCCGGGCGAAGTGGCACGCAGCCAGGATGCAGGCGTCCACGGAGTCCAGGCGGGCGGGCAGCTCCAGGGCGGCCCCCAGCTGCCCCCTGATCACCTGCTCAGCTTCCTCGTAGGACAGCTGGCGGTCGGAGCGGATCACAGAGGGTGCGAAGCGCAGGCTCTTGAGCTGGTCGCTGCCCTTCTCGAAGGCGAGGAAGAGCGAGATGGCGAAGCGGTCCTTGCCTGGGAGGAGGCTGAGCACATCCTGGCAGAGGCCAGCAGGCAGCATGGGCGTCGGCTCCCGGTTGGGGGCATAGAATGCAGTGCCCCGTCTTCGGGCCTCCACGTCCAGCGCCCCATCCCTGGGCAGGAAGCTGGCCACGTCGGCAATGTGCACAGCCACTTCGTACCTGGGGCCCAAGTCCCGCACACTGAGGGCGTCGTCCAGGCTGCGGGCACCCTGGGGGTCCACGGTGAAGGTCAGGAAGCTGCGGCAGTCGTCCCGGCAACCTGGCGCCCGGCCGAGCTCTGCGCAGTATTTCTGCAGCACCTTGGAGACCACAGCTGGGTCTGGCGAGGGTTCCCTGAGGCCATACTCCAGGTCCAGAATTCGGAGGCCCTGCTCCCAGGTGGTGACCTCGGGTAGCACCTCCAGCACTATGCCCAGCGGGTAGTAGAAGCGCTCCCGCCAGACCACAATGCGCACCCAGAAGAGCCGGTGGCGCCTGGCCTGGGCCGTGAGCCGTTCGTACCCCACCCTCTGCACGCGGCCCTGCAGGAAGCGGTGGACGGGCACCTGCAGTGGGTCCTTCAGGTCGGCCACAAAGATCTTGGTCACAGAGCCGTCGATGGGGGTCATGATGCGCGAGTCCCACTCATCCATGCGGCACACGAATACCAGATCACTGCGCCGCCTCTTCAGCACGCCCAGCACACGGCCCTGCGGCCGCCCCGACAGGCCCCTTTCGCCGCCGAGGACCTTGACCAGCACCTCGTCCCCACTGAAGGCC
>NW_005371769.1:608174-610403 GCF_000412655.1 Myotis brandtii | reverse complement strand
TCTCCTGCACGAAGGCACATCTGTGGTGCAGCTGGGGCTCCGAGCGCAGCAGCTTCCGCAGTGCGTCGGGCGGCAGGTTCACATACTGCCGGGACTGCTGTGGGGACGCAGGCCTGGCCACGGTGTCCAGCAGCCCGTCCTCCCGCACGGTCACTGTCACGTTCCGGCTCTCGTCCAGCAGCTCCTGCAGGATGGAGTCGTCGGCGCCGAGCTCCCCGTCGGAGGGCCAAAAGTCAGACTCGGGGTCCTCGGGGTCCTCGGGGTCCTCGCTCTCTGTGGCTGCCGGCCCTGCCACCACATCCGCCGGGTTCCCTGGTGGCACTCCATCCGCACCTGCTGGGCACCCCCTGGACGCAGACCCTGAAGCTATGTCCCCAGCCTCTGCGTTCTTTGTGGCCATGTCCCCAACCACTGAGGTGCTGGCCAGGGATCCGCCCTCCTTGGCCTCGGCCATAGCCACATGTTCTGTGGCCGGGGCCCCTGACGCCCCCTCCACTGGGACCGTGTCCTCAGCCACCACTGCCACAGGCCCCTCTGCCGGCGGGGCTGCGGGCTGCTGGCAGCGGGCCCAGCGCTGCCTCTGGACAACGGCCTGCTCAATGTGCTCCAGCGACAAGCCCTCGGGGTGGACGCTGCGATGCTCCACACACTGGCGGATGAAGCTCTTCCAGAGCTTGCTGCAGGCCCCGAAGGAGCAGAGGGCCACGGCATCCCCCACCGCCACCACCTGGGACTGGGCGCGGGTCATGATGGTGTTGAGCACGCGGGCGTCCGTGAAGAACTCCAGGGCAGGCGCGCCCGGGCTCTGCAGGCTCTGGCGGTTGTGGACTGTGCTCAGCACCACCACCCGGAACTCCCGGCCTGTGGGAGGGGCACGGTCAGGCCAGGCTGGGGGAGCAGCCCCGCCTCAACCCACCTCACCCTTACCCCTGACCACCCACCTGGCAGGATCTCAAAGCTGCCCACAGACACCTGGCCCAGGTCCCTCCGCCTCAGCTCCTGCCTCAGCACACTCACCTGGAGACACACGGCCACATCAGCAGACCCAGAGGAGCACAAGGAGGGCCCCCAACGACCACGCCCAGCACCTGGTGCCAAGCACGGGGAGATGATTCCTCAGCCCCTCTACAGAAGGGGAAACTGAGGCTGTGAAGACCACAATGGGAGGCCACGTCCTGTGGGCAGTGGGTGGAGCTGCCCCACGACTGGGCTTACCTGGGCGCCGTGGGACACCACACAGATGTGCCTCTGCTCGCGGCTGCCCCAGCAGTGGGGCCAGGCGCTGTAGAACTCGTGCACCTGCTCAGCGACCTGGAGGACCTCGGCGGTGTTGAGCCAGGATGTCAGGGACAGATCACGCTCGGGGTTGCCCGCCACGTGGCAGAACATGAGCGGGTAGTGCCGGGGGTGGCGCGGGACCTTGCCACGGGCGTGGATGGGCGTGCCCTTGGCCAGGTAGAAGTGTCGCGAGACGAAGGTGATGATGGCCTCCGTGGAACGATAGTTCTCATGGAAGATGATGCGGCTGCGCTGGGCAACCTCGTGTGTCTGCTGCTGGTAGAGCTGAAACAGACGGTACAGCAGCGTGTGGCCGGCCGCCTGTGCCCTGGCCACACTGAAGAGCCGGGGTGTGACCTGCATGTGGTCCCCGGCCAGCACCACGCGGGTGCCTGGCAGGGCGTAGCGCAATGGGGTGAGCGCCTCGCACTCCAGCATCTGGGCGGCTTCGTCGATGAGGATGTGCGAGAAGAAGCCAGCAGGCACTCTGAGCTCGCGGGCCTGCGAGGTGGTGGCCACCACAATGCGGTGCTGCTCCAGCTCAGCGCGTGTGGGCGGGCGGAAGGCCCGGCGGTCCTCCGTCAGGCAGCAGTACTGTAACGTGGCTGCATCCGTCTGGCTCGGCGGGCGGTCCGTATACATCACCCGCAGTGGTGTGGCCTCGGGGTGGCCGCTACTCACATAGCTGTGGAAATGCTCCTGGATGTAGATGTCGGCCGCGCTGAGGGGGAGAGGGCACAAGGGGCCTCAGCAGTTGTCTGCTAAAGCGCCTACCATGCGCCTGGCCCTGCAGGATGCCAGGGGCTCACGTGAGGCAGACTGACCTGTGGCCTGCCCGACAGAGCTTACATCTGCATGTCACTTAAAAGCGACAGTGGAACCTTGCCCCAGAAAGTGCTGGTGGGCCCTGCCTCGTCCTACCCACACTCCCACCCCCCTCTCCTCCCCCCA
>NW_005371769.1:607230-608033 GCF_000412655.1 Myotis brandtii | reverse complement strand
CCGCATCTAGAGCCTCTGCAGAGGCACCCACAGCCCCACACCCCGACAGCAGACCCCAACCCCCAGGACACTGGGACTGTGCCTGAAGCATAGACGTCCCCTGTCCCTTTCAGCCCAGGATTGACCGTCTATCAGGGAGAATCCCAAAGATGGAAGCGACTGGGACTCACCCATGGGTGCACTGGGCAGCCCTGCCCAGGCTCCACTCCACCAGTGCCCAGACTGCCCAGGCACATCCGTTCTAGCCTCTCAGGCCTCCAATGAACCTGGGAACCAGCCAGAGCCCTAGGCCCGGGGTCCTCCTTTTCTCTTGGGGTCACACCACCTCAGCAGTACTCACCCAGCCCAGGCAGCAGTGGCTCTGGGCTCACCTGTTGGTGTGTGTGCAGATGAGCACCTTGGTGTGGGGCTGTCGGATGACCTCCAGGGAGGCCATGGCCAGTGTGTAGGTCTTGCCTGTGCCAAAAGGGCCATAGATAAGCAGCGGGGCCACGGGCCGCGTGCCCCCAGGGCTGCTGCTTGCGATGAACTCCACCGCCAACTTCTGTTTGTGGTTGCCATGCAACGCAGGCGGACTGGGACGCAGGCGGGGCAGGGCGCAGGCCGGCAAGTAGGGTACCACCAGGCGCTCCTCGGGCAGTGCGTCCACTGCCTCATGCCAGAGGCGGAAGGTCAGCAGGTCAACCTGGAACTGCACCTCCAGCAGGGGGCTGGCCTCAGGCTGCAAGCCCAGGGCCGCACAGCAGTGGGCGGGGAGCAGCAGCCACCGCGCCTGCTCCAAGCAGGCCCGGGTCTCCAGCCGC
>NW_005371769.1:603189-607006 GCF_000412655.1 Myotis brandtii | reverse complement strand
AGCTGGCCCGGGTCTCCAGCCGCACCTCGAACACCGTGTGGCCAGGTGAGGGCACAGGGGCCACGAGCGCCGTGCTGACCGCCCGGCCCAGCAGAAAGCCCTGGTCTGTGTCTGGTGTCAGGGAGGAGGGGATGGGGACCTCGGCGTAGAGAGCTCCCGGTGGCGGGAAGAGCATGCCCAGGGCTGGCGTCTGCAGTGAGGTTTTCAGGGACACAGGGCCCCGGAGGTTCAGCCTAGTGGGGAGGATGTGGGTCAGCTGACCAAGGCCACCTCTTTGCAGCCGGCATCCCAGCACCCGCCCACACACGCTGCCCCACGTACTTGGCCACCAGCTGCTGCTGCGTAGCCTCCTCCTCATAGAGGAACTGGTGCATCCTCTGCCGGTAGTTGGCACAGGACAGGG
Source organism: Myotis brandtii (assembly GCF_000412655.1). NCBI lineage: Eukaryota > Metazoa > Chordata > Mammalia > Chiroptera > Vespertilionidae > Myotis > Myotis brandtii. The sequence goes on along the minus strand of NW_005371769.1, from coordinate 606,603 downwards.
GGCCCGGGGCTGGGCCGCCGCGGCGGAACTCCAGGGCCAGCGCCGGCACCTTGTACTTGGCTATCAGGGCTGCCTGCTCTGCTGTGCGCTCCACACCAGGGACCACGTGGCGGTTGCCAGTGTGCCAGCGCTCCAGCTCCTCATGGTGGCCGGGTGCTAGCGTCCCCCCTGGGTGGTGCTCCTGACCCAGCTGCAACTCCAGCTTCTGCAGCAGGGCCGGCCTGCGGCCAAAGTCGAAGACCACCCACTGCTCGAAGGTGCCAAAGGAGGTGCTCTGCACACGCACGGCCACCCGGAACTCGGTTGGGCAGCCGGGCACCCGGAAGCGCTCCCCCTGTGCATACACCCGGCCCGGCGGGAGGCAGGGGGCCTCCAGCGAGAAGTCTGCTCCCGGCTCCTGCTTGAGCAGGGCCACATGTTGCAAGGGCTCCTGGGAGAAAATGGATGGTGAGGTGGCGCGAGAGGCCCTCCCACCCACCAAGGTCCAGGCTGACACAGACCCCTCCCAGTGCTGCGCTTCCTGCTGGGATCCCAGCAGGTGCTCAGCCTCTCTGAACCGCAGTGTCCCCCGCATGGGGGGTCACAGAACCTGCCCAGGAGGGCCCCGTGCATGCAGAGCGAGGGAAGGCAGCATGGGATGCGCAGAGTCATGGTGGTAACCGGCCCAGACCCTTGCTCTCTGCCAGACACTCGACAAAATAACCCCACGACCCTGGGCACAGAGACCCCTCACACACACACATGGGGGACACGGTGCAGGGCAGTGGCTCCAGACCCCAGCCAACTCAGGGCTATGCGGACCCCTCACCTCGGAGTGGACCACGAACGTCCAGCTGTGCTGAATTTTCCTCTCCTGGGCCTGATGCACCAGGGGCTGGTGGCAGGTGACGGACACACCATCAACAGTCTCAGCCAACTGCACAGGGAAGCCAGGCCATCAGCAGGGTGGCCCTGGCCCCGCCCACCCTGGCCCACTCACGAGGCCCCACTCACCACCAGGACCTCCCTGCTGCTGCGCTGGTACTCGGCCAGCAGCCGCTCTCGGTAGGACACCAGCCCCTCCTGCCAGGCCGCCTGCTCCCGCAGCTCTGCCGTCCGCACCCGCCGCTCCCACTCCTGCAGCTCCTGCTCTGAATGTGCCTTGGTGCAGATGTCCCCATACTCACAGAGGTCGGGCCTGGGGGGAGGTCAGCAGGCCACCGGGGTGAGACCCCTCAGCCTAAAAGAGGCCTGCCTGTGTGGGGGAGCAGGAGTAGATTCCAGGCGGGGGTGGGGCGGGGGCGGGGCCTCCTCCAACCTGTCCACTACTATGCCCACAGGCCAAGGCCAGCAGAAGCCACCTCTACAGACCTCCCTTGCCCACCTGAGGTGGACGAAGTGCCAGCCAGTCACACCGAGGGCACAAGGAGCTCCTGGTTCCGGCTGAAGGTGGGTCATCCCCCTCCCCAAGCCCCGAACACAGGCCTTACCTAGGGCAGAGCTCAAAGGTGGAGAGCCCGGTGGGCGGGCTTCGGTACTCCCAGGCCATGGCCTGGCCCTGGGCCACCATCTGCGCATGCTCCTGGGATGAGCAGTGGTTCTCGAAGGCCTCCTGGGAGCGGCAGGTGACCAGGCAGGCGTGGCAGTACAGCTGGAGTGCAGGAGGCTGGTAGGGGGGGGCTGTGTGCCCACCCCCCCTGGGGGCAGGGAGTGTGAGCAGGTCCATCCGCTGGAGCCCACCCAGCTGCTCAGCCTCCCACACGGCCATCTCCACAGCGCTGTGGGCGTACTGGCAGCGGGACGCCCCATGGCGGCACGGCCGCCCACGCCCCACATACATGCAATAGGCCAGCGGCTGGCGGTACTGGGGCTGTGGCCGCACTTCCACCACCTGCTGCTTGCGGCCCTCAGAGCTCATGTGGGTCAGGAGCGAGGGGCAGGTTCCATGCCTGGGGCAGCGCCCCTGGGCGTCCACGGGGCTGAGGTGTGGCGGGCAGTGCCGGAAGCAGTGGCAGCAGAGCAGCTGGAAGTGGCCGCCAAACTCCTCTCGGATGGTGTCAGCGGGGCTGCGCAGCTCGCCCTGGGCCCCGCCACCCTTCACCGCTGCCTTCAACCATAGACGGTGGACATTGTGCTCGCGCTCAAAGGTCCAGACCAGCGCCTCCTCGGGGCTTCGGGCAAAGGTGCACTGGTTTCGGTGCCGCCGGCAGCCCAGCCCAGGGCTGTAGTAGCGGCAGACCTCGTAGCGTGCAGGCCGCGGGAAGCTGGGCCGGCGGTCCACCTTGCGCCAGACCCTGCTCTTGGCGGCTCGCTTGGAGCGGGCCAGCAGGATCTCACGGGGGCAGCTGTGCTCCACCCGGCGCAGGAGGTAGGTGCTCTCGTTGAGGCGCTGAGTGCAGCGGGAGCAGCCCAGACACAGGTCCACCTGGGTGTACAGCCTGGCCAGGGATGGCTCCTTGGTGGCCGTGGGGCCGGTGGGCCATGGGCCAGACCCCGGGGACACCATCTCTAAAGCTGGCCTGGCCCTGCGGGGTGGCGTCCGAGGCTCAGGGCTCCGCTGGTCCTCGGGGGCTATTCGCTCTCGAGGAGACGTGTGGGACAGGAGAAGCCAAGAGCCAGGTCCGGCTGAGGTCAGGGCTCGCACACACCGCCTCCCCCCACCAAGGTGCCGAGGAGGCGGAGCCGGAGAGTTCTGGGGCAGGACAGGAGCAGAGGGTGGTTAGGTCCAAGGAGGCTGGGCCCACTGGCCTGGACCCAGCCCAGACCCACCCTCTCTGAAGGGTCTCTCGGCCCAGCTCAGGAGCCAGCCGGCTGCGTCTGGGGACGGTGCCCCCCCACAGGGCCTCTCAGCCCCCCACCCCCACCCTCCTGGCCCTATAGGTCCGGGTCTCCTGCCTGGTCTGAGGCCCACCACCCCTGTTCTGTGAAGGGACAGTTGGCTCCTGGGGACGGTGCCCCCCACATGTGTCTGGAGGGGACTGGCTTCCTCCCCTTGGGGCAGAGCCTTGTGGGCGGGGCAAGGGGCTGCCCAGGCAGCACCGTCGGCATCAGCTCCAGAAGGACAAGGGGTTCCCCGGGTTCCCTGGGGTTCCCGGGGAGCCTAAATCAGAAAGGGGAACTGGCTTCCACCAGGCTGCTGGCTTCCCCTAGAGAGCACTTTCCAGGGCACCCGGGGTGACCGAGACCTCCAGGAGGAAGTGGGCGGAGGGCAGCCCGGGGTCAGAGCCGGCCTGGTTCCAGTGGAAACTTAGTCCCCGCAGCAGCGGCTGGTGGAGACCCCAAGCCGGATGGATGTTCAGAAGCAGGGGCAGCGGGCGCGGTGAGGACAAGACCGCAGGGGGGGACCTTGGGGTCCAGAGATCCCCCCCCCACCAGGCGCAGGGCGAGGAGGCTGCGCTGTTGTGGGCAGGGGTCGCGGCTGAGTCCCCATCTCCA